>NC_135502.1:42159557-42519557 GCF_052857255.1 Amblyomma americanum
AACGAAAAATAAATAAATAAAACGGGAGGTTGATTTCGGCGCTTTTGTACGGTTACTTCTCGACGACAAGTTCAAGCTGCTTTAATTTGGGGCACCATACAATAACACCACATCAGTAACGTTATGAGCCAGGGAAGTATAACTCCTGTTTGATCTAAAACTGATAATGACAGCATGCAGACAATCCAACGCCAACACCCCTACTCGGCAGTTCGGATTATCACCGAGGGCTCTGGCTGGCGGGGAATGATACATGGCGATGATGGTACACACGGTAAAATTTTGCTGTGAACACTGCAGCAACGATATTCTATAAAAAGGCAGCTCTAAACTACACTTCGGCAAACTCTCCATGTGTCTACCAAATTAGAGCCGCATTGGGAACAATAATCCCGTTTTTTTTTTTTACTGAAATATTTCGCTACGAAATATCTCCCATTCAAACAGCCCGCTGACTTCAAACCTGTAATTCTTTACTCTTATTCCTATAGCACTACATATAACTGTTTCTTTTTGCCAAGGGCATTAATAATCCAACTGCGTGGCAATGATTAGCGCCGGATGCCTGACGCTTGGCCATGTTGCTAATTTTTTCATTCTTAGAATTCAGCGCGAACAGGAGAGGGCAAAATAAAGGGAGGCAAAGAGAACGGTCTCGTCTGTTCGCGCTGCATTATATCTATAATACCACTTCAACTAGCCCATTCCAGCATCCACTTGCTAATTTTTAGCGAATGTTTAATTTGTAACGAGAAAAAAAGAGACTGTCTGCATTTGCAAGGACCTTAGTAGAGCCGTTTCACCGCTTGTTAATAGTCCCTACCACATTTTTGAAGGACTCTCTCGTACAGCAAAATAACGTGAGCGATGTTCTACTATTAGTGTCCACAATGCTAGCATATATTCGCATGCTAAGCTCCGTTCTCATACCGAAACCAAATACTAGAGGGCGAAAACTCCAATGCGATGCTGTTCGTTTCAATTTTTTTTCTCGCATAGCTACGCCAAAGGCGGTGTCGAATGCGCACAAAATTTCATGCTACTTTTACAGACGAACAACCAAACAAGCGGTTTCTTAACCTGACCATTCTCGCGTGCAGATGGCAGTGAAAAACTGGAAGCAAGACTGGCATCTAAGGAAAGAAAGCTTACTGCTTTACAGTGGCCAACCTCCAGTACGGGCGGCCGTTCACGGCAGGCCAAAGCAGAAGAGCGCCGCCTCACCTCGAACTTACTCTACTCATTGCCTCACATAGAAAAATGGTTTACAGGTGAGACCATCAATCCATGTGACAGCCACTTTACAGGTTACCAGGTTGTAAACACGCCGCTGGCAGCGTGGGCCGTCTGCTGCGAGTTCGAATGTTGTGTCTGATGCCTCAAAAATATACATGTCAGCACCGTTCCAGTGAAACCCACGCGAACAGTTGGCCGTACGCCCATTTGTCCTAACATGACTTGCTTGCTGACAGAGCTTCATTCATAATCCTGTCACACTCGGGCATGCCATCGATCTGCACATTTATTGGTTCTTTCTCGCGCTGACAGAAGACACAGCTCAACCGGACGGGTGCTTAGCTTGAACGGGCCTTATATGTGTATAGAGGTCACCAGTGCAACTAGACGAGGTTTGGCATCTAAAAAAAGGATGAGAAAAGGTGAGACGCAAAATATCGCCAGAACCCACAGTGGCTTCCAGAGGTCCGAAGCATGCAGCTACCGACGTACGGAGCTCATGGCGTGAATCCGACCGGTGATGGATGAACGACTAGCGCGACAAGAAATAACGCTACATGGTTATCGATATAGCGCAATGCCTCGATCATAACGGGGGCTCCGCGGGGACAGCAATTAAATATACATCATAGCTGTCGCTCGCGTGACGTAAACTTAAGGGGCCCTAACGGTTGGCTAGGCAGCGTGACAGCTAATATCTGTGATATTAGGTGGGCGTAGGATACTACTGTTTTTTATTTGTTTTCTGACAGAATCAGTGGCCTGTGGGCGGGTATAGCCGACTAATACAAATGGCGCTCACGCGTGTTACAAAACGGAATTAAGTAGAAACCCACTGACCTGTCGTTAGTCACGGTATAAACTGAAACGTCCGGATGTTTTTATATCCGCTCTGTGACAACTTGCCACCACAACAACAACGGTAACAAAAGTAACAAAAAAACGGCATATGCCTTGAATAGACGAGGTTAATGTTGACGAGACATTGCCTGATATTGAAAAGACATTTCTGTAAGAAAGTGTATAGCACCGATGCGTAGATATAATTTGCAAAAGCCATTACGACCGCGGTGTTTCCTCAGTAGTGCTACAAAATTAAGCCACCAATATGTAAACATTTCGTTATTTTTGTCAAACAGCCAAAATATACAAAACACACACACGCGCGCGCACCCACCCACACACATACACAAAAGTGAGTTAGTCGCTAAGGCGTTCGGTTGATGAGCACGAGATCGCAGATAGCATTCCGGCCACCGCTGCTGCATTTCGCCTCCGTCGAAATGCAAGAACATCCGTAAACTAAGATTTACGCGCACATTAACAAATCCCAGGTGGTAGAAATTGTTCCGAAACCCATTGCTTCGGCGTGTCTCATACAGACCCCATTGTGCTTTCAGCACGACTGAATATTTCTGGCTCAGAGCATACTTTCGATGCGTTTTTGCTACCTGTGCTACTGACCAAAACCAGAAGCGTTTGGTTATGCGAACGCCATGAACTTCATATCTGACGTCCGGCGAACTCTCGCTTTTTATAACTTTGAACATAGCTTCTAAACATAATTTGTGGTTTAACCAGCCAAACGTTCATTCACCAATGGCTTAAGTAGAATTTGATAAGTCTTGGCTCCTGAAGGCCTGAAATATAGAATAAACTAAAAATTTACAAGCAGGACAAGATGCAGTAAGAAAACAGGACAAGCGCAAATAACAGCCGATTATTCATAGGCAGCGCCACCAAATGTGCAAGTGAAACATGCGCCGACCGCTGTCACATATTTGGTGGCGGCTGCGCCAAAGGTACAGCCGCAAAAAGTACAATAAAAGCATACAAAAAGCGCCCCATACAGTCCTGCACAGAATTTAACAAGGCCGTTTCACTTCGCTGCAACGCCGCTGACGTTTCAATGATGCATTCGCGGACATTCTTCGTTGTCAAAGATGCTTCCATAATTTCTCTCAGTGCTGCTGCTCTTTCCAATGATATTTATCTCATGTAACCTGTATCTCAAGTGGGGAGTGCTAACGGGGCACTTTTAGTGTACCCTTTTCTCTATCTTTGGCACATGCGCCGATATCTGTCTGATACAAGTTGTATGTCTGATAGCCGGATATTTATCTCATATAACCTTTATGTCAGGTAGGGAGTGCTAACAGGGCACTGTTAGTATGTTGTTTCGTGTACATTTGGCGCATGCGCCAACCTCTGACTTATATGTGTGATAAGGACCGCCTCCAAGCGAATAATTTATTAGTTGGGCTCGTTCCGTATTCTAACTGCGTTTCGCCCTTCGGTGCAATTTATCACGTCTACACAAGAAGTATCCCTCGAGCGTTCGCTAGTTCACAAAACCTGCTCCGTGCTAGACTGGGCCAACAGGCTTTCTTTCTTTAAGCTTAAATCGATACTCAGGACCAATTTAAAAAGGCTGCCACAAACCATTCCTCACCATTTCGTGGAAATTGAAGAACTCTCCGCGCACTGGGTCGAAGGGCGTGCCTTCAAGGACGACGTAGTGGGTGATGCACATGGTCAGCGTGTAGCACATCACCAGGTTCGGCTGCAGCTTGCGCACGGCCTGCACTCTTTCCACAGCTTGTTTCTGCGCACGAGGCGACAATTCGTATATAAGGCGACTTTGTGTGTCCGGCGGTTGTTCGAAGCAAAGTGCAGTGCACTTTCTAACCTAGCCTTCGTCATAATAAGCGACGCCACCAGACACTGGTTATAAGCTTCGTTTACATGAATCAAACCCGGGGGATCAGATTCAGAAAGCTTTCGGATCAAGTCGATGCGACACGTGCGAATTTAAGCAAACATAGACTGAGCAGTGCTTACAGGCATGCTAAAAAAATCGGGGAGGCTAGCTTGGGTACGAATCACTTTGGATTAGGTTGGTTGAGAAATCGAGACCTTTCACTGACGTGCAAGCACGCGAATGCAATACTCTCCGAGGCTGAATTACCTTCGAACAGCAAACTGAAGGCTTTTGGGTTTCCTTAACGAGCTCATTGGATGAAAAGATAATTACATACAACGTTAAAGCGAAACCGTAATCATAGCGCATTGGTACTATGGCAGCTAAGGTATAGTTTTTTCGTTCCTTTCTTAGTAATTAGAGTGGCACTTCTATGCCGTCCTAAAACTTCTCACCAGATAAACCATGAGCAAAATATAATACTCTAGCAGCTTAATCTCGCTGGCTGCTTCACGTACAGATCAACATTAGCACCCAATTGAAACACGTTGACAAACACTAGGTCAACTGTTCGGAAATTCCGGGCGCACGGCACCCAGTGGCTACTTAATTTCGACAACAAAAGTGCGTGCTCTAGTTTTCCTCCGTGCTTCTCGTCATTTCGTAAAGGCATTTTCTATAGTGGGATGCGACTTAAAGGGACCACGAAAAGGTATTTTCTGAGATGGGATAAAGCGCAGAGCGATCGGTATTCCATGACTCGTCACCACACCGCAAAAATTTTAAAGCCATATTCATTAACCCAAACGGCATCGACGGTGAGAATTGATGCTCCTCCTTCTCCCCCTCAACTCATACACGCCGACGCGCCAGTTAAAAAAAATTAAGAAAACAGGTCGGGACGGCACCTTCCGTGCCCCCTCTAGACCTATCCAGCCCAGCCCACCCCGGTATGAGCAGTGAGAAGGCTCACCCTGATTACCCACTGACGTCATCGAGGTATGGGTGTGTGTGTGTGTGTGGGGGGGTGGTTAAGTGCTCGCAGTGATGCGAGCTACTGCGAGCATCAATTTCAAAAAAATTATTTGTAAGTTATATAGGGTCCACGCAAGGCTTTTAAATTTCACTCGAATACTCACAACGACCACCTCTATAAATTTGTTGCACTAAAATATGACCATCATAATCATTTCAGTGTCCCTTTAAGTCTGCATTGAAGCTTCGTTAGCATTCGTGACCACCACATACTGCTCCTCCGCGAAGAAGAAGTAGACCGTTGCTAAAGCTTTTCCTGCCAGCTGAAGAAATAGCTAACCACGAGACTATACTAAAAGTGCAATAATTTTGATGCCTCTGGCTTAACAAAATGAAGCAGTTGAAATGTTGATCCTCATAACTGGTGGAATTGTTTAGCGGAGTAATACAAAATCCTGCAGGCTCTGACCTTTTGTTGCCAGCTGCTATTTTTTTGTCAGTTGTATCCTACTATAGGCGCGAGAACATTTGGGTTCACGCGGTGACTCACCAATTTAGTAAAATGATTGGGTGGCTGGACGACTGTCGAGTTCCAGATATCTATGGGTGCAACGTGTGTGACGAGGTTCGAGAAGGACACGTATCTGTGGGGTGAACAGACGCCAGTCAGACTTCCGATAGGCATGCCTTCCTACCGAGCTCATTACTCCGTGCATTTAAACAGGCAATGGTGAGACCAATAGCGTTACAGAGCCTTCCCTTGCTTCAAAACGCACCGTAACACATCTCTGAATGGAATCGAGCGACAAAGCTTGATTTATTCTGTCTGTTTATCCTTTTTTTTATTGCTAGAGGGAACTGTTAGGCGCGCATACTTCGGTGAGCGAAGGTTTTGGATAAGCATATCGAAGCCATAGAAAATGATAGCATGTGGTACGCACACACAGATAGGCCACATAAATACAGTGTACACTTGTGGTAATCCTACTGAAGTTGTAAGAACTAAGACGAACTAAGCGGAGACGCCAGAGGTCGAAGAAAAGCATTCACAGGGACACCTAATTACATTATGTGTTGGCAATGCAAGAGCATTAAACGCTGCTTATGCCTTTACATCGAGTTCTGTTTCATTCGTTCATGCTTGTGTTTCCAGACTCCTGCACATCTGCCTGTACATAACCAAGCTTATATTCGGGTCCTCTAGCTGGTGGTTAGATGTTTCCCAGAGTGTGCCTAGATGTGGCCAACGGAAGCAATAAAAATACATCGCAACGCATAGCTGCCACTTCCGGTTCGATGACGTCACTTCCGATCATAGAAATTATGTGAAGGATGGACGCCGCCGAATCACTTTGATTGCATTGTTTTGCGCGCAGCTTACCTGAGCGGCTGAACCAGGTCGTCAGCAGGAATGTCAGCATCGTACGTGAAGCCAATGGACAGAAGGTACTCGCCACTAGGCAGCAGCTCTTTGTTCAGGACCTGTAGCGAAACAGTTTCACGATTAACTTTCACATTCCAAAAGCTTGTTTGGCGAAAAGAATAGAGACCTTGGTGTGCAACTGTACAACTCAGCAATAATGTTCACTGAAAAACTTGAAATTGAGAAACAATGCTGGAAACAACCGCGAGGCCTTACGAAAAAGTTGCGTAGGCCACAGCTAGACAGCAGCAGGCAGGATTTGCTGATTCTCATTGACGTGTTGATGTACACTGAACATTTCCTTTTCTTCTGCATCTGATTAGTTTTTAGTGCTCACAGGACAAACTTCTTGTTCTATGAACATCACCGACGTCTTTGAAATTTTGTCTGTTCATGTATTTTCTACCTTCAGGCTACTCAAGGTACCCGCCGCGGTGGCTCAGTGGTTAGGGCGCTCGACTACTGATCCGGAGTTCCCGGGTTCGAACCCGACCGCGGCGGCTGCGTTTTTATGGAGGAAAAACGGTAAGGCGCCCGTGTGCTGTGCGATGTCACTGCACGTTAAAGATCCCCAGGTGGTCGAAATTATTCCGGAGCCCTCCACTACGGCACCTATCTCTTCCTTTCTTCTTTCACTCCCTCCTTTATCCCTCCCTTACGGCGCGGTTCAGGTGTCCAACGATATATGAGACAGATACTGCGCCATTTCGTTTCCCCCCAAAAAACATTATTATTATTATTACTCAAGATACATTTAAAGGAACTGACATAATTAAAAGCGCTCAGCACGGAGATAAATTTTCAGTGGCAGGCCGCGAAGTACTGACAATTTAGTGCTTGGCTGAGTACTACCGCGAAAATGAGCCCATAATGCATATATAGAAAATATAAGAACATATTTCTGCTGCAAGGCACAGAGAACTGTGACTGGGTACGTTGCATTTATACGGCTTGTCTAGTGAGCAGGCTGTGACAAGAACTTAATAAAGGAGCTCTTCTAGTTACCGTTAAGCCAATTACGACTAGTCGTTAACGCGCAGAGAACTAGTTACGCAACGCTTGTGGGTCGTCTTTCGCGAATACCGCAAAAAAATACAAAGTTGCGAAGCAGAAGAAAGCAGATCTTCAGCGAATTCAACAGGTACGTACACCTGAGAAGCGAGGTCCGTGGAGGTAATTACGACTTCGGAAAAAGTATTAAACCGTTGTCTTTGCGCGCAACTAGTAACTGCGTGAATAAGTGAAAATACTCTCTGGATGTTTGGCAATAATGCGGGTTCAAAACGAGATTGGGCAAATTTTTCTTTTTTTTTTAAAGCAATTTCGTACGCGGTTGCTGCCCCACTTCCAAATGCCCGGGCTACTTTCACGAACTTCTTTCCCTGATCTTGCGTCCGGGATAAGCTAATCTTTGCCCTTCCTTGGAGTGAAAAAAACCCCGAAAACAATATAGTTAACGTCACCACATGCTACAGTGCCTTAATGAATATCATTGGCTACAATAACTCTCTCACTCCCTTGGACAAATTTCACTGTATACGTGGTACATACAATTTAATCATGTTCTGTCACAATGCCACTTCCCTTAAAACCGATGACAGTAAATGTTCACGATGAAGGAATAGGCCCCTATCTTGGCGGAAAAGCAAAACTCCAGTGCAGGCAATGATCGCGCATATAAGAGCCATGATAGTGGGCGAAAGTGCTGGCGACTATTTGCAGACTTTTCGTGGTCAGTTTTATTTCCGATTACGGCAAGAGTTGCCGTTCGTTGTAAAATGTCTTTAGAGCCCTGCGCGACAAAAAAAGTTTAAAAAGTATTAGAGTTTTAACGTAGTTAAACCGAGTAAACATACGAAAGTGTGTGTTTAGCCTGGATGGCTCATGGTTTTGCTTTGGGGGGTCGTCGGCACGTCTGGCGACGATATCGGCCTCGGGTTGAGCTCTGATAGAGGTTAAGCTGATCTGATCTGTTCACGCCGCAGATGGAAGTAGGTGAAAACTACGGTGTGCAATGTGCAGCGCAAGAGTGTGTTGCAGTTTAACATAAGGCGTGATCGGCTGCGGCGATAGCACAGTGGACATTCCTTTGGATTTAATTATGCTCCTGGGCCTCCACAGCCTGTGGAAAACGAAGATGCAAGTTCGACATGCAGATCTCAAGACACGTCCTGTGCGCGAAAACTTCATTGAAAGTGTGGTGCTCCTTAGAGAAGCATACAGGGCACTACCCGATCCACCTGAGTGGATTACCTCTCTAGACGAACTTGTGCGTTTGAAGAGATTTTAAACCTTTCGTGATGGCCAACGTGTCGCTGTCGCGGTTTTAACCTTTATGTGAAAATTGTTTTGTTTTTATGTCAAATTAGGCAATAAAGAAAAAAAAGTGGCGATAGCACAGTCCTCTCGTGCAGTGGCCAGCGAAGCTGATCTGTTCGCGCAGCCGCGGGTTCGAAACCCAGTCGCGGCAATATCTATTTTATTTCCGCACCCTCGAATTCATACAAGCCAGCAGATTCTTGCTTGGGTTCGACCACGTCAAGTAGTGCTTTCGCAATAAAAAAGCACAGGAACACACAGCAACCCTGAATAAGGTTAAAGGTAAAACGTGAAGCAAATGCGCCTTGCCTTCAGTACATCGGTCCACATTTCCAGGTTCTCATCGGTGAAGTGCACCTTGTATATGTCGAAGCCGTCGAAGTCGTAGAAGCGAAGAAATACGCGTACATTTTTCGCGAACAGTTTCATGTTCTCCGGGGACTTGCGTGCCGCGAGCCTTTTGAAGAGCTCGTCAGCGTCGAAGGACACGATGAAGGTCACGTTGCTGATCTTGCGCATCTGGTTGAACCTTTCGAGCCGGTCTGCAGAGTATCGATAAGGTAATTGAGGAAGAGGCGGAAACCTGCGCCCGGATCACAAAAGGACGCCACGCGTGCGGAAGGAGTTGTCCGGCACTTGACATTTCCTCCAAGATCTGATCCTCTCAGGTGCGTTGCTTTCGTTTAAAAGAAAAAGCTCATCTCTTCGCTGGGAGACTGAAGCAGAGAGCAGCGTAAACCGGAACACAAGGAAACAAGCATATCATGGTTATACGGTCGTTTCCTGTCGTGTTTCTCCGCTGCATCGTACTTACATTTCATTTTTTTTTTTACATTGTGAGCGTTACCCGCTCAATGGCCATTCGGGAGTTCAGTAAGGAAGGTCAAAACCTCTGCAGTGCGGAACTTTCAAGCAAACTTGAAAACAGAAGCATAATGAACATAACATGAACGCGGGGAACACGGTGGAGAGATGAACAGCAGGCCTAGCTTAAAGTAAGCTATGGCGCAGTAGACAGGCGGAAAGCAGCCGTGTCATATGAGTAGAACTGAGAGCTACACCGGTTGAACTGTCAACGAATATGTTCTCGAGTAAGCAGACGTATGCACAAAAAGGTCCATCGTTATAATAAATAAACCTTTCTCTGGGGCTGCTTTTAAACTACTAGGTTTTCATTACACTTATGCAGCGGCGGGGTTTTTATATACCTTTAATCACGTGATGTGGTCACAATGTATGGGGACGCATGAAACGCCAGCAATTATATGTCCTCTATATCTGTAAGAGGCGTCCATATAGTGTTTGCAACACTGTGGACTGCCTATCCCAGATAGGAGATGGCCAGCTATGTGACCGAAACTCTGGCGTGATATCGCCTGATTTCATGCAAGGCGCTTCTAGAGGGTATTCGCACTATGAACGAGCCTGAACGCGAATATAAGGTCACACGTCCAGTTAGCAGAACCACGGCACGTGAAATCAATCACACTTCGTATTAGGACGACGGGCGACCCAGTGGACGAACCGTCAGTCATGGCATTCACGCCTGATTTGTCCTGGGAGCCCGTGAAACTTGTCGTTGGTGTTTATGAAATGTTTATGTCCATGTTCATGCAAGAAAAATATTGCAATATATCACGTTATCGAGAGTTGGTGCAAACGTAAAATTCATTGCAGGGTAGGCGCAGTAGATTTTTTGGGCAGCTTATAGACGGTGCTAGCTGCACAGAAAAAGATTGGCGGTGGTTTAGCTCTGGTTAAACCTGGGGTGACGCGATAGCTACAGCAGAGTGGAACTTGGTCACGTGACCAACCACGTGACGAACCACGTGATCAGCCACGGCGCCGCGCCGCCGGCAGCTACTCCGCACCACGTGACAGCGTGGCGGTGCAGCAACAGGGTGCCGGCGCCGCCACGCTGAAGGCTCGAAATGCTGCCGTAATGTAGCTATCGCTACAAAAAACAGCGTATGTAGTTTTTTTGCCACGGCGCCGCGCAGCCGGCAGCTGCTCCGCACCACGTGACAGCGTGGCGCCGCAGCAACAGGGTGCCGGCGCCGCCACGCTGAAGGTTCGAAATGCTGCCGTAATGTAGCTATCGCTACAAAAAACAGCGTATGTAGTTTTTTGCCACGGTGCCGCGCCGCCGGCAGCTGCTCCGCACCACGTGACAGCGTGGCGGCGCAGAAACAGGGTGCCGGCGCCGCCACGCTGAAGGCTCGAAATGCTGCCGTAATGTAGCTATCGCTACAAAAAACAGCGTATGTAGTTTTTTGCCACGGCGCCGCGCCGCCGGCAGCTGCTCCGCACCACGTGACAGCGTGGCGGCGCGCCACCGTCACGTGACCAAGTTACACTCGGCTGTAGCTATCGCGTCACTCCAGGTTTAACCACGCTGAGGGCTCGAAACGCTACCGTAATGTAGCTGTCGCTACAAAAACAAACCTCTAAGTTTTGTTTTGAGTCCATATCGTGCTTGTCTGCAGAATCTTGTCGTTATCGACAGTAAAATCGATTCAATCGCCAAGAATCGGTGACGTGATACTGCCATCCGCAGTCAGCCCCAGCGATTCGGCAAACAGTGTGGATTGTTAGCTCTGCAAAAATGCACCGTGAAGTATGCGTCAGGCGCAGCTGCCCAACGGACCAAGCTAGCGCACTCACAGAAGTTGTACGGGTAGAGCGCGAGGTCTGCCTCGTCGAACTCGTCGAACACGAGCGCCGAGAAGATGTAGTGGGTGCACAGGTGGTCGGGGTAGGTGTCCGCGAAGCGGAACGGGAACCCGAAAGACAGCCAGTACGAGCTGAAGTCCTCCGTGATGGCGCACACGAGGGAATTCTGGTCCGGCACTGCGCGCGCCAGCCGTCCCTATAGCAATGCATTCACCTCGGTGCTCTCAGGGCAAAACAGTTCCTCTAAGGGCTTGAAGTCCTCTGAACGAGAAGCTGCATTGGTCATAAATTTTTTTTACAGATACGTGGATTAATTCACAGTCAAACACATGCAAGCAGCACATGCTCTCTAGCGGCACCTGCTAATGACAAAGAGTGCACTTAGCGCGGCAGTGCTAGCACGCATTTAGCAACTGTGAGCAATAGATAAGCAGTTTTTCATCGTATCCTACGAATTCGAGCGCCTCTTAGTGAGGTGCTACGAACACTTCCACCTGACTTCAGCTAAAAGGAATAAGAAGTTATGCTGTAAACCTCGCACACTCAAGCCCTATCTGAAAAGCTTGCAGATGGGGCTTCTAGGTTGCAGATGTTGGCTCTCTTCCATGACGGTCTACTTTCTATTTTTTTTTTCACAGGCCCTCAGCAACATTTTTTTGCGTCACGTGCAAGTTAAAACTAGCGCTTCCCCTTTGCTTGTTCCTGCATGCTAATCAAAGCCTGGGTTTTCGTCGAGGGTTCTAAAGCGGTTACCTGATCAAAGGTGCGGCAGTGTCTAAAAATAGCGACTGTCTTAACACATGCCATTATTTTCAACTATGAGTGGAATAGAAAAATTTAAGCCACTTTAGTCAGGCCCCTTGTTCCGTCCGTTCACATTTTTCTGCACCCGACCGAAGCAAAAGTAATAAATGCTATAGGGACAATAAGAACTGAGACGGGCTATCCTATTGATTTAGATTCATTCGGTCGCCTTTCATGCTCTATTTTAGCTCGGACAAAGAGCCGTGAAGGACTGAGATTAAGGATCTGTACAGAGAGCTACGTTTAATCGAAACACGCTCAATCTGCTACTGTAACTGCTACTGTCACAGAAGGTGGAGTATTCTTTCAGTCGTACTACATGCACATAGAAGCTCAACTTATATGCAGTTTCCGTAGAAAAGTTGGTAGTACAGCATTGACAATACCTTGCCGCCGAAACCAAGGGAGCGGTTCTGGAAAGAACAGTACACAGAATTTAAGTTTGAAGATTATGTGACAATAAAAGCAGTGAAGATTGTTTCACTCCCAATGCACACCTCAACCAAATTACGCGTGTATGAGGGATGGGCTGAAGATGTAAAGAAGGGTAAAGAAAGAAGAGCAGGTAAAGCGGTCTCTCCATAGCATCAAAGATACGTTTAGCACAGGGCGTACTGCTACCGCTTGCCGCCTACCGTGCCCCGCCATTGAGCACGCGCTGATTGGTCCTGACGCCGCAGGCGGGAGCTCTGTGGCGCCCTCACAGCGATCTGCCCATGCGCAGTAGCGGGGCGCGGTAAGCAGTAGTGGTATCAGTGCGCGCTATGCTCTAGTATCTACTGAGAACAAATTCAAGTTTGCTTGCACCGATAAATTACACCATTCAAGAGAAAAAAGACGGCACTTATGCTGAAAACGGAGCATTTACAAGATGAAAAGGGGCAGAAAAAAATTAAGTACAGGTGTCGCCACTGCTGGCCGATTTCGCAAGAAAACTATGCGCACCGAAACAATATTTTTGTTACGGATCTGAGAGGCCAGGCTACCGAGCCATTCACTTTAAAACAGTGGTCACTGAGGCCTTTTCAGTGTAGACGTCGCGTTTTTTAATGTATGGCGCAAAAAAAAATTAATGAAAATTTCTCAACGATAAATTCATCTGTTGCTTCCGAACAAGCATCAGCGCATCCACGAAGAGACATATAATAATTTTTAATACTAAGAAAAATTGAGTGGAGTTGTCTTCAGCGTGCGCGGTGTAAGTTATAAGGAGTGCTTGTTGTGGAAGCTAACAGCATAGGATTCAGTTTGTTAGTTGCACTTGTAGAAAGAGGCAGTCGCAAGTAGCATAGTTCCGAGATGATAATTTGCGAAATGGCGACAGCAGGCATTACGCTACCATTTAAGTCCTTCAACTTACAGTACAAAGCATTCCTAATGATCACTGAAGACATCTTATGAATATAGGTGCGCTCATATGCCCATGTAAATCTCAAGTCTTGCAGAAAAGTTTTTTTTCCATGTTTCTGTCAACACGTTATCCTTCTGAACCGCGGTTTCTTTTCTCGCTAGAGTGTTGTCGAGGATCCTCTGATGTGTTTTGTTTCACTGCGAATCCTTGATTCTCTTCGAAACTTGCGTTAGTAGACCGCCAACATTCTGTGTTCATATGTACTTTATATTTCATGTCTATGTGTACAATGTTTCATCAGGAGAAATCCCTGCAAATGTATTGAAGTTTTGCTTGCTCCAAACTACAGATGGGAGACGAGGCCTTGTCAGGCTCCATGCCTTTTGCCTCGTCTTCAACTGTCAACTGAAAGGAAATAAAATGATCTGAATCCGAAAATATGAATCTGAAATCCGCAATTGCTGCAAGATCAGTCCAAAGCACGAGAAAGCTAACAGAAAACGACGTGCACAGCTATACTTACGCCTTGTCCGCTCCGTTATTGGACCCCTGGATCTTCTTGTCTTCCGAGCTGCAAGCATATCGCCCAGAGGTTAGTGAGGACTTAAGCGTAAAAAAACATGATAAGACAAGTATTTGATCACCCTTCTCGTTTGTTAAGTTCACCGAAAACCGTCTACACTGGCCGGGCAAGCTACATTTCGCGCACGATTTGCTGCTAGTGTCTATGAAGGCTAATTCAGCATGCTACACTTAAACACTCTTCATCGGTGCACAGTCGTCGCCAAAGTTAAATCAGGGTTGACCTCGAGCTTTCATAACTTACTTTGCATGTTCGGTGAAAGCTTTGGGATTCATTACTTTTCTCAAGCCCTTATGTCATGTCCTCCCTAAACTTATGTCCACTCTCATCCCACCGGAAAACTGAACTGCTGGAGGTTCGTCCCTCTGTTGCCTTTCAGAAGATAATTATGTCTCGTTATCTGCACCGTCTGTAACTAAGAGCCATTAAGTCTTAATATACAACTTATTTTTGCACTTACTAACGCTTTGAAATAAAGGTAACATTCCCTATTATTGCGATAGTACTAGAAGCCTCATCCGAAAAAAAAAGTGGAGTCACACAATTCCCAGGTGCATGGCAGGTGGCAGCACCGGCCACCTGCCAATCGAGACAGGTGGTGTACGGGAAGGGCTCGGGAAGAGCATTGCGCGGGCAGAGCAAACTGGGTCTCACAAGTCCTACCAGTCACTTCCTGCAAAGTCATCAAAACCTTCGAACACTATCGCAGTGCCAATACATAATGTAATTAGGTGTCTCTGCGGATTTTTTATCACTTTCAGATTTGTTGTCTACAATTGAGTTGTTTTAAGACGCTACAGTTTCTTTTGTGTTTACATTTTATTGTCGATCATGTGCTCTTTAATTGTGCGCCAAATTTCCTAATGCACTGTATTTTCATATAATCAACTCCTGCTATAGCTACTGAATGCGACTGCAGTATTTAAAAAAATAATATTAAACTTCTTGTTGCGGTCACTTAAGCGCTTCAGAAGCCGATACAAAGTTACAATCCTCCATAATAAAGTTTCCTTCTGATATCTTCGCTTCTACGAGTTGCTATTAGTACGACGCGCGTCATAAGTACTGAGAATAAGTGACTTACTCCTTATCGTTGAAGCAGTCGTTGCAATAGACTCGGTTGTTAATGAACCCGCGGATGTATTTATTGACGGATTCACAGACAAGGTTGCTGATGGTGTCGGCGTCGTAGTGGCTGGGCTTAGATCGGTAAGGTTGACTGAAAAGAGCAGAGGGGGGAAACGCGACCAGAGATAAATTGGGTTGAAATGGGATGTCGCCTGGCAACCCGAAAATTAATTTTAAATCAGTGAGCTGACACTGTCATTCGTTGAATTTTTCACAGTTATGTTATGGGGGGACGCGGTTTTCAGCAATCCTTTTACTTCTTGACATATTTACATGACAATTTTTGAGCACATTACAAATAATCTTGACTACTCTCGCGAAATTCGCACTACACCACCATAAATTTTTCTTCTAATATATACATTCCCTCTGAATCTTGTGAAAATTGTGAAAATGCTGAAGAAATCAGAAAGTGTGGAGGAAGGCTGGTTCAACATTCACTGCGTTACTAATGGCGTGCTGCAGGTCGAGATATTCTTAGAATTTTTCTTCGCAAAGCACAGATATGTGTTTCGATCTTTCGCGTTCATGCAGTGTCTGCTGACGTATCTGGAGTGAGAACGAAATTTTATGTAAGAAATTTAAGACTCACAAATCTCAAGAGCAAAGAATTTCTTGACCTGCACTACGACCCTAGGAGTGCAGCAAACCAAACGTGACCAAAACAGATAAAACAGTAGTGAAGAAATTTCATCCGCAAGATACCATAACGAAGGCAGAATACCATAATGAAGACAGCCACCAATTGTTTTAGCATTTCCCCTGAAATACAGAGCCGCCGTGATTCACAAATCAATTTTTTTAGAGTACTTCCAGGTTGATTTCCGCAATGAAACTTCTGGGAAGGCATAAAAAACGAGGCATAATATCAATTTTCATAAAGAAGTTTCATAAAATCAATTTTTTGGCCACGTGATGGGATTTAAAAGCCACCTCCCTACTTAAATGTTCTCCTTCAGCTTGGTCCGAACATACTCACGTTCCACTTGCCATTCATCCGAACTGCTAGCCTCGGTTGACAGCAGGCTTGTCCCAGATTCTGCAATCCCCAGATGGTCGAAATTATGACGGAGTCTTCCACTACGGCACCTCTTTCTCCCCGCCTCTCACTCCCATTTTCCTCCCTTCCCTTGCGGCGCGGTTCGGGTGTCCACCGTGATGCGAGACAATTACTGCGCCATTTCTTTCCTTAAAAAAAATTGTCCAGCAGCTAGGCGCCTGCGGAACTCACAATTCAAGACGTTACAAAAGTATTTTTAACAAGGCTGTTACGATCGTTAATTTTCTTAATCTGTTGTTATCCGCGCAATATTTAATGCAAGCGTAGACGCTTATAAAAGCTACTTGTATAACTTTCGGGAAGCCTTGGATTCGATCCTGAGTGCCATCGGTTGCCCAACTATTTTCTAATGGGTGCAAGATTTTCTTCGGCCTGGTGCTCGGCTCTTCTGAGATAAAATGCTTAAAATAAGAGCCCAAAGTTATGCCAGGTGTCTTTTTTATTATTCTGTACAAACTTTTCTTCGAAAAGCCGGTAAAGATAAGACACTGCGGCTTTTGCAGGTAGATCATGTGGCATCTCGGACATTATGCTCGTGGCGTTAACGAAATATTTGCTAGTTATTCATAAATAATAATTAGAACGTGCAATTATGCACAGAACACCTAAACCTACGCGTAAGTGGCGCCGGAACGTAGGGGGCGTGTTTAAGGCCCAAAAAATGAGAGACGGTTCTTTTGGCGTCCGTCATAATGGCGCCTTTCCTCTTTAATAAATGAGTAGGTTTTGTTTGGAGTGGTCACGCATTTTTTAACAAAAATATGTGCAAATTTTAAACAAAACACCCGGTATATGCATCGTGAGTAACCTTTACCGCAATGAAATCACGACAATGGTGTGCATACGCTTTTGCACTACCTCGTCTCCCTGAGTGAGCTCTAGAGAGCGTACTCGTCTCGAAAGCTAAAAATCTACACCACGCTTACTGCTTCTGACAACTGCATTGACATCGACACTTAAACTTACCAGCAATGCTTGCCGAGCTGTTCTCGCTTGCTGTCCCGGTACTGAGATCTTCACTTGTTAGTGCAGGTGATGATTCCGTAGGGGATGGCGCATTAATTTCAGTCGAGTTAAGATCCGTGCTGTCGGTACTGATTGTAAGTGTTGTGTCTGTGACGTCGACGATGCTTTCCTGTGTTGAAGATACATTGTCGGCCATTGTAGCAGACTCGTCGCTTACAATGAGCGTGGAGCTGGTTGACTGAGTAGGGCTTTCTTCTTCCGTCAAGGAGGACTCATCGACGGTCGCGTTAGGTGGGTAGGGATCAGTGGTATCAGACGTGGACTCGGCTGACTCAGATACGTCAGTGTCGGTTGCTCCTGTAGATGTACTGATGGCGTCCGTTGATGGCGCTGTCGAGAGCTCAAGTGTATTGTCGACCGTCTCAGCAGAGACGTCAACGATCCCTTCTGAAGACTCGGTTAACATTGAAGCGCTAGCGTCAGGTATGACTTCAGATGAGCTGTTGGTCGTAAGAGAGGGCACGGTAACCTCAGAGGTGCTCGCGTCACTAGTAGCAGCAGATGCATCATCGGTGTCGGATGGAGGACCAGTGGATTCCGGTGGGCTGGCGCCGGTTGGCAGAGTAGATTCCCAACTAGTCTCTGGTAAGGACTCGGCTGAGTCAGAAGTACCAGTAACAGCGGCATCCCCAGAGACACTATCGCTGTCGGTTGTAAGGGCGGACATATTACTGGCCTCAGGTGAGGACTCAAGCGACTCAGAAGAGCTAATGTCGGTTGGGGTCATTAGTTCGTCGCTAGTTTCGGGCGAAGGCTCGGTCGGCTCAGTTGTGTTGGCATCAGAACTCGCAGCAGACTCGTCAGTAAGCTGAGCGTCAGATCCGGTTGCCTCAGAGTTGCTGGTGCCGATCGCCTCAGGAGTCATGACGTTGGTGTCATCTGAAGAAATATCGGTGTCATCAGCACTATTGGCTGAGGCGGACTGCTGTGATTCCACCGTGATATCGGCTGTCTCTCCGCTCTCCGTAAAATTGCTTTCGGCACCATTTCTGCCTTCCCGTTCGTGAAACTGAAAATTTAAATCGTACAACGGTTAAACGACTGACGTCACCTTGAAGATGCTGATAAACGGCACTGAGAAACGAATAATACAGTCAAGGCAGGAACATGTGAAAAATACTGACGGTTAAACCAAAACAAAAAAAGTGTACAGCTAACGTGTGATAGGAGAGGGGGAAGGAAAAGACAGACTGTGATTCACATTTGAAACCACATCAGAAATGCAGCCGACACTCACTGCCAAGTAACTTTGTCAATCGGGCACACCAACTTGCTGAATTTCCCTTTCTGTTTAAGCAAGAGGCGAACTATCTAATATTTCCTCATACGACGGGGAGACTTCTCTACTGTGCTCCACAACTTCTCTTGACCATATAAAGGCAGTATTCAAGGAATAAAGCCCGGCTTACGCCGTTTCACAGTGAAGCACAGCTGTGGGCATTGGCACGAAGTTCTATGCGTTGTTGTTCTTCGCGTCTACATTGCAAGAACCCTGCATGACCACTTGGAACCACTTCGAGTCATGCATTTGAAGGACCAGTTAGGTCAAACCTCTGCGTCCCTGTGGTAAAAAGAAGATTTAATTTTTGGCAAAAGCATGACTCAAAATACGAGCGCGCAAAGTTCCGACAAGCAAGTTCATGTCTGGCGATCTGTAAGCCTCAACTTCAGAGCGTGTCGACCAAGGCATCAAGAATTGTTAAACCCCAACTTTACTTATCTATAGTTCTGTTATTTATGCGCCATGGAAAAAAAAATAACAACGTTCTTAGTTTGGCCGTTATTAAATAGCTATAAAGAACTGTGAGGCGTATCTTGAAAATACGTGTAACCAACAAGCGCCTCGCCTGACACTGGTTTCGTACCAACATGCATGCCCAATCCCGTTCTGAAGCTCCTCGTCCTTACCGGCCCTTCGAATTGCTAGTGACGTCTTGACTGGTTAACTTACGGAAACAACAAAGCCGCTCCTAATAATGTATTTGAACTCGGATCTAAATAACTAATGTCATAATTGTGTCCATAAAATGTTACGAGGTACACGTGACAATACTAATGTTTATAAGAATACAGCGTGGATGTCGTTATGCAAGCCTTACTCCGGTTCCTCAAACGTATCCGGGTTTTGGGCGCCATAATTCTACATGGTTTTATCAGAGGCACATTCAAATTTCTTTTTCTTCGCTTCTCATCAATGTCTTGTGACGAGAAATTTGCGTTTTTAGTGCATGAAATAATATCGAATACATCCCTATTGAACGACAGCTTCCCTGATGACTGTTCAATTTCAGTTGCGGTCTTACCCTGTCCTTGTACACGTGAATTTTTCTAGGCGTCGAGCTACCTTCGTACACTTCGGTAGAAGACACGGGCGATGTGCTCCTGGCCCCTGTTTGCTTACGGCGCAGACGTTTTTTGCGCGTTGCAGCGGCTCTTTTGGAGGCCGCGCGTGAGGACCTTTCCGGTTCGGCGTTCGGCGTCGTCCAGACTTCCGGTATAACTTCCTCTACGTCGGCCGCCGATGTGGTACGGACACGTCGCATTAACGTGTTATTCCCAGCGCCTCGCGCCTTGGCGGCTGATGCTGCAAGTTCTGCGCGAAAGTGACACAGGACAACAACGCTTGTGTAGTTATACCTTACTGGTTGTTTCTTCGTACGAACTGTCCGTTCCTGTCACACTTCTGCAAGCAATTACTACTACAAGCATCATGAGTCAGCATATGCACTACTGCAAAGGGAGAGATCATATGGGCCGAAAGTAGTATGCATTAGTAAGATCCAGTAAGGTATACGGCGATGGGTAACCAACAAGTCTAACAAGGCGTTGACTATCAAGATGTGTTGACTACTGATATCTAAAATTTGATTTCACTGTTGCAGAAGTTTCTGTTTTAAGAGGAAAAAACAGGTAGTAGAAAAATGAAAATGTTCTTTTAACTTCGAAATAAATGATAAAAAGGCTGATAAATGAGTCTAAACCACGTATAAGGGTTTTACGAGAGCTAAAGGAGATGAAAGCTGGCGGCCTTCTTGGTCCGAAGATAAAGGTCCTCATGTGGTGCGGTATAAAGACCTAACCAAGAAACACATTCCGAAGGGGACAGTTGATGTATATCATCGCATTAAATACAGCATATCCTAATGTAGTAAATAAATTCCGCATGATACCGAAACTGCTATATGTTATACTCGAAAGAGCTGAACGGACTACGATCACTAGAAACAATCTCAACAGAAGGACCGTGTGCCTCAATTTACATAGAGGAAAACTGACACCCCACTCAGCTCTAGGGAAACTGACTGGAATTGGCAGTGTTGCAGGGAAGGAAAACCGAAAGTCGCCAGATTTCAGAAAGGACACTATTTTTTTTTTTGAGCCAGCGCAAGTGGGCCGCATTTAAATTTCGAACTGACACAATCAAAATAAAAGTTGGAGAGGACACTTAAGCTCCGCCTTAAGGGTATGACGCGATAGCGTAATGGGTTTGGCTTTCCATTCTGAGCAGTTTGACACATTTATACGCATTTTTCATTTTTTTCAATTGTTTCAATGAATAGTTTGATCACTTTCACACTCTAAATTTTCTTAACATCATCAAGCATTGGCTTTTCATTCTGAGCGTTTTGACACCTTTGAACCCTCTTTTTCCTATTTTTTTATTTTTTTCATTTCTTTAATTAAAATTTATTCAATTACTACAATAATTTCACTAACTCGTAATCGCCTGTCACACACCAATCAATAATCAATCACTATAACCAGAAATTACCACGATATAATTTTTTTTACGCAGCCCCCGATTATGGGTCGCCGGTAAGTTATAGTAAGCTTATGCTGCACGAAACTCTGAATCGAATGACACCATCCGGAGCATTCCGTGGTAAGCGGTTGGCATGATACGATTTTTCCAACACGCGGTGCCGACTACGCCGAAGGCTTTTCGAGCGAACGAGCTGTATACTGTATCGCGTAAACTGAACAGTCGTCTTTTCACAGGATATTTCCTAACTTGTTTTTTTTTTCTGAGCAGTAATGAGACCTAGCTACATTCGTAATCACGGAGTAATTAGTCATTAGCACGGGCGAATGGTAATGAGTAATTCAAAAAATAAGATATACTCCAACTTGGGGGATTCCGCTAAACATTGGACCAGGCCTAGATTCATTTCACTAATTGATATTTCTGCTTTATTCCATAAAGTCACACCGCCGTCATGTCATATTTTCATTTCTATGCTATGTACCTGCAATCATGGTCTGCTGAAGAAAGAGCTCTTATTCGGCACTTTCGGTTTGGTAATTGTGGTCATGTGCCCTGCAGTCGGGTAAAAGGAGCAATTAATAGCTGTCACAGTGCATTTAACACCGAAAACCGTCTCGTTAAATGCGGCGGCGGAGCAGTGGTCACTGCATTTAACGTAAACTTGAATTAACGAGAGTGAGGAATGAGTGCTAACATGGTGCCAACTCGCACGATAGTTCATGCATGATCTACGGGACCTCTTTCTGTCAATACACAAATCAACACTTTTAATTGATCGATCGATCGATCGATCGATCGATTGGTTGGTTGGTTGATCGATATATTGCTAGACTGATTGAGTGACTGATTGATCAATCGATCGATCGATTGATTGATTGATTGGTTGGTTGATTTATTGATCGAACATTAATTGAATCAAACCAACAGTAGCTTCTTTGACGTCATGAGCGAATAATATTAGAGTGAGCAAAATAACGTACCGAAATCGCCGGCTTCTATTGGTATAAGTGGTCTCTGGGTAACAAGGGGGTCGCCTTCCTGCTCTGAATAAAAAAACACAAACGAGCATAATTTGAAGGATCGCCTAGCATATTCAGAGTATTTAGGAGCACACGGTACAATAAGACCCACGAGAAGTCAGTAGTTTGCCCAACAATAATCGTGCACTAACCTTCACCGATGCCTACTTCTGGAACCTCGCCTGCGCCGAAAAACGTGAACTAAGCAGTGTTGTATTGTCCACAAACTACCATCAATGTCTGGTTTTATAAAAATGTGAATATGCGAAATCATATCAAAAAGAAAATATCTTACCTTCCAGGGCTGGGTGGCGCTGTAGAAAAACTCTTGCATTGACAGGAGCGCTCATATCTGTGAAAAACAAACGCACCTTCAAAGGCAAAATATTAATCCCAGCAAGCTTTGCAGTTCACTGGATCACCCTTCCCTTAACTCCTTAGCCTCGCAAATGGACACTCCCTTACATCTGGCTTTTTTTTTAGCGTAGATCGTTTCAAACAATTTTATTTCGTGGCTGAGTACGCATGCATGTAAATCTTGAAAGCCAGGTACTATTCATCCATGGAGAAAGCACGGGAAAGTACCATAGAGAAAGCCAAAAGTCGCTTAGGACAAGATTTACTTTTGATGAAAGTGACTGCATGGCTAAGAAGACAAAGTTAGTTAAACGAAGATAGTGTCATGCGTGAGAACTCACCTGTTCTTGTGCTTACTGATAACTTTTCCTTAAACGCCTGCATTTGTTCTGTTAGAACCCTGATTGACCGCCACACTTTTCATTGAGCTCACATGTTCGATTTTGCACCAGAAGCTGAAACCGCTGCTAATACGCTAAATGTTTTAGGGATTATCTTGCCGTGCTTAGATTAATGGAAGTAATTTCCCGCAAGCAGAGTTCGAATAGTGCTCCGCACGGCAGGTAACAGCTACTTTGCGCTCTTTGCTTCATGACTTCAAACGCAGGAAATCTGGACAAACGCCTTTAGTTCACGTGGCTGCCACCATGTGCCGCGTGGCGTTGAACACGCCAAATGACCGAGGCAATGTCGAATGTAAGTAAATAGTAAGTGTGAGAGCAGGGTGCATTTCACAGGTAAGATCTTGCAGCGGCCAGTAGGAGCCGGCCATGTTCGCGCAGAATCTGTCGGTACTCTGTAGATTTCTACAAATGACAACTCAAAATATTTCCATTCAGTTACGCGTTTTTGGCTACTGGTGGCCAACAGATACTAGTTGGAATGTCGTGTATATACAGTCTCGAGAAGGCTGTCGCTCTAATATTTGCTCCAATAAGGAGAGATAACGCACTAGAGGAGTCTCTCAGAATTCGGATGCGGCATTCAGTTCACAGCAGTTCGAAAGAGATTATTTTAGTAACATGATTTCAACCGTTACAGCCCATGTATAGTTTTGGAAGCATACCTTTCTATCTGTGTAAATTTACTCTGGGTCTGTTTATTGTTTTTAAAAGTAAAAACAAATCTGGTTATTGAGTTTCAACTAAGTGTCCCCTCTCATACAGCTCGCATTAGTACACTGCAACAGTTCTGACCATTAGATAACTATAGCATTGACTTGCTCCCTCCGACTCTGGGATGACAAAAAAAAAGCTTATTGTTGCCATGGGTTGCCATGTAATTTACATGCGGACAAGTTGAGCTCCATAGAAAATAGTCATAATTATTCTCTCCTAAAAGAATAATTGCGTTATGAAATTGAAAAGGAAATCAGTTGGCAGAGCGCGCGCTCATGCATACAGTTGCACGTTGCCGTGAATATATGCATCACAAAATTTTACGCACCTTCAATGGGTTTGGGTGGCAACGTAGGCACTGGAAATCAGATAAAGAAAGTCGCTTTGCTTGAAACTGAGGTTGTTTCTGGATTTCGCCACTCGTGGCGCTCACATGAGAAGTAGAGAGAGAGAGAGAGAGAAATAGGTTTCTAGGCCTCACCGTATGAAGAAAATAAAAAAAGCAGAGAAGAAACCACAGGCATTTCGCTTTCCTCCTGAGCGCAGAAAGACCTGACCATTATTGAGACCAGTACTGCAATACGCTTCATCTCCCGCTCCCGTACGTGAAGGGCGCATTTAACCCATCTAAAGCTAAGCGCTACAAGGTGCCTAAAGTCTGTCGCACCTCAGAAAGCACAGATTGAATTAGTATTATATTCTAAAATCTAACATACGCTTTTGGAAACACAAAAGTTAATCCATGCCATCGGTGTAGACCAAATCTCCAACCTGCGGATGTCGCGGAAGACGTAGCATTAACATTTACTGAAGACGTCCAAAGTGAGCAAAAAACAAAAACAAAAACAATGTACATAGATAAACCTGTTCAAATTTACCCCATTCCAACGAGGCAGGCACATATATATAGGCTTTCATAAACGCAGTTTCTCTAGTGAGATAAACAAGACGCTGTTTCCTCGTCCCAAGAGAACATATAACTCTTGCGCGCTCTCGACGCTGAACAGTGTAGGCGTATCCCAGCAAACGGAAAATGGTCAATCCTAGTGTTTGCGCGTGAGACTGAATCGGGATCTTCCAGGTGCAGCAGCTGTCGCCTTGCAGGCCGCTGTGACTATTTACCGGCGAACCTAGTCCAGAACAAATATTTTGACCACACGGACACGTCCCAAGTAGCGGAAGCGCGTATTTTTAATTTGATTGCTTAGTCGTTCGCTTTACCTTAGTTCAAAGCTGGGTAAATTTTTTGCGGGACGTATACGCCCTAAAATCCAATAAAGGATCAAAGCTAAAACAGGATGTCCTGTGTAGAATAATGACAGCGACAAAGACGCAAGAAAAGCAAAGTAGCAGTGTTGCATTACCCGCAAGTTGTAATTCCAAATGCGGGGCCCTGGCTAGTCGCGTGCGATTATTCATGTCTCCACCTGTAAAAGTAAAAAAAGAATATGGCTCAGATAAATATGTAACGCCCGCTACACAACATAAAGCAACGCTTTTCGGCTTGCCAATTCCGTGCGGTTGTGTGGGACGTGGGAGCTCGTTATAAGTCCACGGCTATTCGCAAGGCCAGCATAGTTCATATGGAATCGCTCGGAAACAGTACCTTCATTGGACTTCAGCTACTGCAAGTCCGAATTACTGCTTACTAATTAGTAATTTCTGCAGCAATACACGGCTGAGACCAAACCGCCCAGTGTGCAGGGGCGCTACATGGTATCCTCGTGTCCTCGCTTCGGTTCGCACCAATCGCAGAAGCAGCGTCCATGGTATTGCATGGAGTTTTTTAAAACGATGAGTGGGTGTATACATGCGAGAAGTAGTAATCGAACAGCTTACCTGTATTTTGAGAGGAAATTTGCACAGTGCGGAAAATCACGTTGCCGCAAACGCGAGAAATGCTTTGTCCAACAGTATTTGTTTAAAAAAGACCGGACTATATCACTCCTGTTCAAGTGCAAACTCAGGTAATTTTTGCCTATTTTGGAGGGAGGGGCTCGCACGTATAAATAGGCAGTAAAGTTTGATTGTGAAGAAAGCAATAAGGTTATCTCTGGTTACCAACATTGGTTTCGCAACGGGCTCTTTCCGTCTTAAGGCAGTGTACATATGTCCAAGTTTCGAATTCTTGAGGAGACAGTTACAGATGAAATTGAATTCTATCTTTCAACATATCCTTGCTCACACACATATGTACACGAGCTCCGACGTATATAGACGTTATTGTAGATCGCTAGACTACAAGGGCGCCAAATATAAGCGGATTTGCTCACTATTTTATTTGCCTATTTTTGTCTTTCAGAAAGAGCCCATACTTCCAATCTATGCCGCTACTGCACTCTTTTGCCGCGATGCAGAACAAATATTATCTTCGACTGGATTACCAAAGCCATTTACGCGGCTCGAAACTGCGGATCTCGAAAGGTTGAGTGCTGCCCACAGCCGTGTAAAATAACAACTGGAACGCTACGAAGGTTGCGCTTCCGCATTTCTCCATCGATACGAACGCAGCCACCTCTATAGAGAGTTAAACTCACGCCCTTGCAGTAATAAACAGAACGCTTTGGCCACAACTCAGGCATCTGCATGGTATTTACGACTCCTCTGGTGCTGTTGAGACTCGAAAATAACAGAGATTCTAAAACTCTCGACAAGACCGCAGTAAAACTTGAGCTCGTTGTGCTGTAGTTGTGGAGAATTTAGATTACCGCACTGGTTTCTAAGTCCCAGCAAAACGCAGCCACTAGAATGCTGATGTTTCCTAACTAAGGGGAATGAATACGCGACCGCAAAATCTCAGAAGTAAGATCTTCACGCACGTGCTGACCATGTTTGTGCTGGAAAAACCAATGCCTCATCTCCGTATAAAGTGAACGGGAAGAACTGCGTCACAATATGCAACACATTATTTAAACTGCTGCCTATGTCTCTGTATTTTAATTTGGTCCGCAGCGCTTATATGAATGCAGAATGAAGGTCGTGTGTAAAGCGGGATGTAAGGAGCAATCAGGACCCCACTTGTTCTTGGAGTGACTCCATCGCGCTTCAGAAGGAAATTTACTTCTTGTGACTCTCTAGAGGTCATGCCCTTTCCTCCTTAGCTCAAGAAATAGAATGCGAGCCCACGCAACCCCACCACCTTCAAAAACGCTCTGCGCTATCTCTAACCCTCTGCATTAAATGGAACCGTTTATCAATTATAACCTCCGCACAGCTACTATTACTTAAATAGTTTGGCAAATAAACTTTCTAAAAACCTTTCGTGAAAAGTAAAATAAAGCATGACATTTGTTTACAGTCGCAGAAGCGCTTGTTTTTTTTTTCTCCTTTACAAAATTAGCTACTGCATATATCTACTCTGACTTTGTGGTATTGTGGCTCGGCATATAGCCGAACAGCAGATGTGACCAGTGTGAACCTACCGGCCATATAAAGTCCAGTTTAGACAACATACCTGTTGCCGCCGCCATGCATGTTATCATATTTGGCATTTTGGCACATCGGTCAATCTTACTGTTTTTTTTTTACTTAAATCGTGTCTTGCTTGTTTTCTACCCGGATAATTTTAATCATCCAGGCAGTCTGTTGATGAACTATAGGCATGTGCTTGACTATAAGCAACGCTCCATCCAAGGGCTCATATCTTCGCTTCTTTTTTAATCCCATTCGATTAGTCCTAACAACGAACGCTCAAGATGCTTTCCGCGCAGCAAAATACGACAAAATCGAACTCACTGACGTCACAGCGGCGTCTTGTCGCTTCCGCCACTGTTGGATTAGCGAACGCAGAATAGTAACAAAAGTTCCCAGCACTGGCTATGAAATCGGAACATTGGCTATAAAATTTTCACACATGCCTTATACCCATAGTTACACAGCCCCGGAAGAGATTAAGATTGCTGCCACCACTGGGTGTCCGAGCAATAGCTATTGTCATCGACGCACCTCCAGGATGGCTTGTGTAAGTCATTGTGTTGGTGGGGCGCTTTGCCGTCAAAATTTATCACGCCAGCACATCGGTGCCGAAAATGACATTTGGTTTGTGCTATGCGAGTTAGGTGTCCTCAGTAAATTTCTGGTTGCTACTGAGCACTTGTCCTCTTTTTTTCATTGCCGTTGTCTTTTTTCTTCGTGCTGTTTAACTATGGTTTGTTGGTTTGGTAGTAACTCGCGCAGTTTTACTTTTTAGTTAAAGATAAGCCTTTTTAGTGCCGAATTTAGAGCCTGTCAATGTCTGCAGGCCCGGCAGGCTTTTCCAGACGTCACTGATCTAGTATAAAGTAATAGAGGCACC
This sequence comes from Amblyomma americanum, assembly GCF_052857255.1. Taxonomy (NCBI): domain Eukaryota; kingdom Metazoa; phylum Arthropoda; class Arachnida; order Ixodida; family Ixodidae; genus Amblyomma; species Amblyomma americanum. Next base: position 42,187,391 of record NC_135502.1, read on the forward strand.
CACAAATAACATATAAGCCCGGAATACACAAAGACGAACAGGTTTCACACTCTTAGTATTCCTAGGGTGCCGATTTGAACCTCTCATATAAGTCTCTCGTAGCGCGCATAACAAAAGCGGCGCTCCCTCCAAGGCTAAGGCAAATTCGTCCTATTGAACCGCCAATCGCAAGACGTATACCGTGCGCGCGCCTTAAGCAACATCGGTGGGCATGTGAAACGAACACAAATGTGAAATAAAATGGCAAGTTCCAACACGGCAACTGGGAGAAGCTTCGTGGAGAAATGAGAAGCCCTTTTTTAACCCATGGGTGAATTCGAGAAAAGCGCAGTTACGTAATACTTGTGCAGCAAAAATCAGTCTTAAAATATGTTTTGTAAAAAAAAAACGAAAATCTATTTTATAAGTCATTTGAGTCAAAATGCTCATTCATGCCTTATTTCGCAAAGAACGATCGGGCTAAAAGTTGAACCCGGTTTCCCGATCCGATCACGTTCCAGTTGTTCGGATAAAAAAGGATTTCGGGCCAACATAGCATCACGTTCCAGTCTTCCTTTATATAGAGACCCGGCGAGGAAAGTAGCACCGATTTCCCTCGCAACAGTAATTTAAAAGCTGCGCAGCATCGGCCTGTAACGCTTTACGCGTTTAAGCCCGTCATCGTGCAATGGATTCCCGAAATACTCGTGACTCGATTGATTCTTCGATCTTCCTACAAGATAATCACTGCTCTCTAAGGCCCATATATGCATGCGTGCTAGCCGATTTCATTCTCTAAAGTAAGCGCCATTTGATAACTCCTGCTGGGCTGAAACGCTCCAAAAAATGCTTTCTTCGGAAAGCTAAACTGATGATCACGGGAGCTTCAAGGTCCGCTCCCACGCAGAGTTTTGAGCACATAAAAAAGAAGCACGCTGCGGCAGCGCGCTGAATTGTTTGTTTTTTTGGTTTTATACACATGGCTAGCTCTAAAAAAAACGAGTGTAGTTAAATGCCCGCAGCTGCAGCTGCCTCGAGCATGACGAGTTGCCATGACAACTTAGCAGAGTAACAGTTTGTTTCATTCCAGATTTCGGTAATGCCAATAATAAAACTAAGCAAGCGAAACGCAGGAAAGCATCACGCTAGTTCCCCGGGACGTGAGCCTGTAGCATGTTCCCGCCATTCTCGAGCAAAAATTCAAGGATCGATTTACAACCAGCTTGCCTCAAACGTCTATTTCAGCTATACCTCGCACAAGCCTCTGCAGTTACCAGGTTAAAGAAAACACTAAGTTTATTATGATGGCTGATGCTGATCCATAGGCAAAACAATTTAACGTTGCACTAAGCAAGAACCACGTATACATAAACATGGTACTCATGCCTTTTGCTCTGGTGTGCAGTACAGCAATCCATAAAACGAGGAGAATGAACAGGACAGGTCCAATCTTGCACAGCAACAAATGCCTCAATTTACTGCTTTCTCTGAAAGAAAATTAAAAAAAGGCAATAGAATTAGTAACATCACAAACTGCGCTTCAATATGTTAGTTATTCTTGTTTGTTAGACATTCACGTGGTAACGAAGCACTGCACAAGCTGCGAGGAACACCGCAGTGAATACGTCCGGTCTAATTTCGACCGCATGAGGCTGCCGAGCGCGCGCTGAAATATCAGTACACGGACATTTTCGCACACAAACTTCAGTGCAAATCGATGCCGGACCCAAACACGCTATTTATCGCTCAACAACAAAAGGCCCTTACCGCCACGGCAAATGAGACGCCGAGGCTGTTTACACTTGGACAGTTATGCTGCTGTCTGAAGGATCCTCACAGAGTGGCAAAATCTGTGTTATAAAATTGGTAAATGTGATACGGGCGTAGACATGTCTTGTATAGAATCCCAGCCACACTTTTGGTAACGAGCGGAATCGGATATTTCGAGCCTGAATATGGTAAGACAGCAAATACCGCAATTTGAACTTCTACGCCCGGTTAGAAAGAACATGTTCGGGATAGCGTCCTGCGCAAATCGGATGGGACAATAATAAGTCTCTTATTTCAGTTCTACTCCCCTCCGATTCTTTTCTCCCTACACCATCATCATCACCATCGTAGTAATTACGTGCACCGCAGGGCGAGGACCTCTCGCTGACTTCCAGTTAACCCCGTCTTTCGCCAGCTGCAGCCACCCTGTCCTCGATAACTAAACGTAATCTCATCCACCCACACGATTCTCTGTCGCCCCCGGCTACGTATTCCTTCCGTTGTAATATATCCACTCGGTTTACCTTCACAAACCATCCGTTATCTATTGTCAGCATTACACGCGCACGCAGCTCCAATATGAATGATGAATGGAAACAGTTTCGCCGCAAGAACGCATCCTGGGGCCGTGTTCCACAAGCATTCATTGTTCAATTTTCATTTCATTTGACACGACGTGATCGTGACGGCAGAATCAGAGGAAAGCAACAAGCGGTTGACCAAAGAAACCACAAGGTAGCGGGTGCACACGTCGTCAGCAGCCTTCGATAAGCCAATGGTGCGCTCTAGTAGCCAACGAGTCACTGGTCCAGTCCTTCCCATGTGGTGCCACGGGGCGATTGAAAGCCGTAGCTATCTCACCGAACAATAGTGCTGTGTCCCCCTCTTGGTATCTTTGTTTGCTGGCGCTTGCATTTTTCACAATAAACAACAGTGACCAATGCCGGAGAACCAAATGGATCAGAAATGAAAAATGGATAATGGCTAATTGTAGAAAACGACCCCTGTTGTTACTCCTACACTGAAGATAAAAATTTGTAATGGGCGTTATTTGTCCAGAGGAAAACTATTCAAGGGAAGGAGAAAAAGAAGTCTTGCTAATCTTCAGTTATATATTTTAAGTAATTATTGGTTGGATGCGGAAGATAACTTTCCTTTCATATTGGAGCTACCTGCTGCACTAATAGTTGACAGCTTTACTCGGCAATGAAAATAAAGGTACACGGGTGGAGCCTCTGTAACTGTGTCACTCGCCTCTCAAATTTGGCGCCATGGTTGCTTCCCCGTTCACTTAATTCTTCTGTCGATTGATTAATTATCGATCACTTAATCGACCATCAATTAACTAACCAATTAGTTATCGATCGACTGCTTAATATAAACATTGGCACCACTGCCTGGAAATGTCGCGGAGTATACCTGAGTCTATTGTTTCCTCTTGATTTCCCCTAGGATATAATTAACCTGAGTTTGTTCTTTAACGCGTGCAGCTACCCTTTGGTCTCCATGGTTACCCATATTATTTTCCTTTTCCCTGCGCGCTGTCCTCTCGTTAATTTAATTTCAAGCCTTGTTGTCGGGCCTACAGCGCTCAAACTGCGCCACATTCCCACAATCCCTAGCAAAAGTCAGATGCCACAGGAATTCAGAATTAAGTAGTTGTCAAAAAGGGAACAAATAACATGCCCGTAGAAGAATATCCCGAGTAAAACCAATTACGCGGTTGCAATAAACTGAGAAGCCTATTAATTACGACAGTTGTAGCAAAAGCGACGGCAGATATATGTCCAAGATTAGAATTCTCGTGGGAGTGGTGCTCTGTAGGATTCTTCTCCAATAAGGCGGAGTGCAATTGCTACCTCGCTAAAACTCATCTCTGCGAATATCCCGGTTTCGCTTTCAGGTCCTTATTTATCGCGGCGGCTCAGCGGTTAAGGTATCCCGTCTTTGGACGCAGTGTTACGGACATAACACCTGGTGCTTTTCGCCCCATTCCCATGGAGGCGGAATGGAAAAGCGCTCGTTTACACAGACTTCGGTGCATGTTAGGGCGCGGCATGCGTTCAAAATCGGTCCAGCGTTCTTCCATATCTTGTTTTTACAATCCACAGCACAGCTACATAGATGTATGCAATATAATCAAGCAGAACCCACAAATAGCTTTTTCTTTCTCTTTCGCTTGCTCAGGAATAGGTGCTCTCGCGTGAGAAGCAGCTGCGCACGCCGTAACCGAGTTTCTCAGAAGGCTGGAGTATTACAGAAGAAATATAGTAGCTACATTACGAATGAAATCCCCTACATTGGCAAGATATGGGCTCTTCTGTTTTCTGTTACTATAACGGGACGAGAAGGGTTTTTTGCACGATACTCTATATAGAAAAATTTCTAAAACTGATTGCGCTTTTCCATTCCTCATCTAGCCTTCTTTTATTCCCTCATTACACTTGGAAACATAGTTCTATTTAGGCTTAGTTTTTTTATTTAGTGTATTCATACGTGTAAATATTCGCGACCAGCGGTTTTCTCAAGAAGTTTGTAGCTGAAACGATAAACACAAATCTTGAAATTCCGCTTATGATAGAGAATGACCTGTGCCGCCGGTTTTCATATAGTTCATACTGTTTCGAGCACTCGCAGTCGAGCACAACATTTACAGAAACACTCTATATACAGTCTATAGACTGCTTAAAGCCTCTATTTCCTTCCTATAGATATTTCTTTTTGTCTATTCATAGTGCATAGAATGTCTACTCATAAAAGTCTACTAAAATTGTGTGACCATAAATCTATACATTGTCTGTAGACAGCATATAGGATTTGTATTGCCTATAGACTGTTTTCTAGAATTTGTCTATAGAGAGTCGATAGGCTTTATAGGCAGAACTCTATGGAGAGTCTACACTGCCTAAAGGAATTTTTCCAAAGGAAGTTCTGTCTAACTCGGTGCTGAATTTGTTTGAAGTGTTGATTAGGCAGAAGCCCTCATCTGTTGACTACTGGCAGAGTGCATGCGGGCACTAAAAGCTGAAATGATCCTACAGCGCTCGTCTGCTGCTAAGAGCAACACAGAAAGAAGAAAAAACACAGCTCTCTGTCAAGTGCACGAGTTGACAGACTTTGAGTGCTGAAGAGGAATTCACAAAGAAAACGGCGCGAAATACGGGGACAAAAGACAAACTGTATTTCGCGCCATTTTCTTTGTGAATCATGAACCAACTAGCCCAAACTAGAGTTATCCTTGAAGCGGAATTCATGTCCTTCGAATCAGCAAGTGTAAATGAAAATATCCAGCCACCCAGTACGAGTGCAAAGCATTGCTGCGCATGTCACAGATGTTAATGAGATGCCATTACACGCCTCATCAGGAAGAAAATGTGTCGTCGGAGGCTAAAGTCGCTGACTGGCTAAAACTGACGCCACGGAACCGGAGAATTCCCGGAGAGGGAAGTGCCGCCACCAAATAGGAAGCAGCGTTTCACCAGACGACAAGTGACGTCATTTCTGGCAAAGGCATCAACAGCTGCTTATGCTACCACATTACCAACACAATGAAATTAGGTGCCCCTGTTGCTTTTCTGCCAGACATACCGCATTGTCCATCTTAATTTGCCGACATGATGTTTCCTGCAACCAAAATAAAATTTACGGCCTGTTGCAAGCTGCAGGAATCTTTTTTAACTCCAGTGAAATAAGTTTTTGCGTCCTTAATTATCCTTGAAAGTTGCACACACCATAGGAGCGTAACCCTGCACGGTACTCCTTTGCGAATTTCATGGCTAAGCACACGTAGATATGTGCACAAAAGAGCATATGTACTACATACTAGTGTAACTATAGCAGCGGAACTTTCTTAGGTGTGTGTGTTTTAAGTTGCTAACTTACAAGCAATGGTTCACTGTCTACCCGGTCGATCATGAAGCGCTATGTACAACGGTCAACCTGAGCGATGCAGCATGCTGGGGAAGAATAGGAAGCAGTATAGTTGTATCTACAACCCACTACAAATAAATTTAGGCTTAGTAGCACATGGCCCCAGATAATACGCGGAATAATGAAGAGTTCCGCAGCCTGCGCTTGGTCTATGTATTGCAAGAGAACGCGCAATGCTCTCCGAATGGCCATCGCACCGGCCGCTGCCCCAGTTTCTTATCCTACTGGCACTCTTCGCACGCACCAGTATCTTTTTTATGGCCTTCTCCTGCCATCCAAGAATCTGAGGCTGAACTGGCAACACGATTGAGCAGAGAGTTCCTGCAGCGTAAGTTCTCGCCAGTTCTGGAACGTTGAGAGAAGGGTTCTTAAGCTGGCAATTAATGCTCTTTCAACGAGTGTAAATAAAATGTAAGGTTCGTTCATGTCTGCGGAGCGTAACAAGAGTAAAGGCAACGCGTAATGTGCTTCTACCTTTGCAGAATTCCACTTTCTGTCCTCTTCTGACTTCCTGACGTAGACAGGGGCAGCCTGTGGGAAGGACAAAAACAAATATGTAGCTAAACTGCTACCGGTGCGCGAGACATTGCTTAACGTTAGTATTCTTGTGATAAAATGTACGATAATCTAGTTATGCTGAAATGAGCTATATTCTATCTTATCTAGCTAAATTCACATTCCAAATGTTATACTTTTTGTCCCCTGATCATATTTTTTCTCATTAAATTTTGAAGTCATACAGCATGGTGCAAGCGTCCGCGATGGTGGTGCTGGTAAAACTTTATTTCCCACAGTAGGGGTCCTGAAGGACACTAGGCTAGGCGCCAAGTGTAGAGGGCAGCTCCCACGTCGGCACAGAGAGCCCGAAGCTCTCCGCCGCAGCGCGGGCCTCCTGGACAGCCCGAAGCTGGTCGTGTAGTGAAGCACTCTTTAGCACTTTGTCCCAATGGTCCTTGTTCTTGGCGTAGGCGTCACTCGATGACAACCACACAGCATATGGTTCAAGTCTACACGTTCACTGCACTGTTCACACACATGTTGTCCGTCGTAGTCTAGGTTGTTGTGCTTCGTGCGTCAGGGGTTTGGGGTATGAGTTCGTTTGGAGCAAGCGTAACGTGACCGACTGGCTGCGGGTTAATTTCCTATCCGGGAGAGGAAACTCTCGGCTGCCTAGATAAACGTGCTTAGCAAGCTCGTAGTGGGGTAGCGGGGGAAACCGGAGGGACGCGGTCTATGAGTCGTCGCGCCGCCTCGTGTGCGATCTCGCTGAGATTCCGCAGGCCGCCCCCTAAGCTACCCATGTGTGCCGGGAACCAATCTATGGAGTGATCGGTGATGTGACTTCCACCTAAGATTCATAGCAGCCTGGTCCCTTGTCCACGTCAAGCTGTTCAAAACAATTTTTAGCCGATGAAGCCTTAAACTATATATTCTGGGGAAATAAAGCGCCTGATTGAACAACATTCAACTTAAATTGGTGGAACAAGCACATATATCTTCTACATTACATCGCAGAGTTTACCGACGTAGCATATACATGCCTACCTCGACGCAAAGACTCAGTTGTTTATAGCGAGTCTGTCAGAAAAGAGCCCAGAATGCGGACGTTTGTGCCGACGGAAATGGCCGGACTCAAGTGCGTAGCTGTTCGGACAAGATCGCAAGGCGACGTTCCCCAAATGTCAAAATACTTCGTGAAATGTGTCCTTTATTAGTTTTTGGAAATGAGTCCCGAGATAATTTTCTCCTCTATATTCTACTTCGCGGGTGAGGCTTCGTCTAGGCTATTCTGGGCAGCGCAAAGCAGACTTGCAAGCGTCGATATTACTGACGACGCATATCTAATGTCAGATCCTAGTTAGCATAAAGGCGCATCGAGGAAGGATTAGCAAAACAAAAAAAAACATCCACGTGAAAGCTTTTTCTCTACAGTGAGATATTCCTATTGAAACAGCAAGAGCGGATTATGCAGGTTTGCAAAGGCGAAATAACGGAAAATACGATAAACGAAGGGAAGATAAGCGAGCAAAAGTAATACGTAGCACGCTGGAATCAAAGGCGACCGCTTGCGCTTCGTGAAGGTCGGGAAGTGGACTTGAGCTATCTTTGAAATGAAGTCACGCATACAGACACTGTCCTTTGTGAATGCCATGCAAAGCAAATGGACCAGCGTGGGTAACTGTGAAAAGGCCGTAACGCGAGGTGCGCGACTCTATGACATTTTATATCAGTAAGGCTCAATACCGAAAGTTGGGCAAGTTGGTCGATGTTCGCGTCTGACTGTAGCGTGAAGCGAACATGACGGAAGACACGGACAGGTCCTGTTAGTGTCGTCCTATTCGTCTGTCGTGTTTTCTTCGCGCTGCAATACGTCATTAATCAGTACTGCTTTGCAAAGGTCTTCGAAAGGACAATATTCTAAAACACACAACAGAATTAGAAGTCGCGTTCGTACGCGCCAAGCAAGCAGCGCCGTAATGCGAGAGAATTTAGCACTATTTGTCGAAAAGAAAAAAAAAAACTTCGAAACATGGCTGTGCATCGCGTTGGTTAAGCCTCTACCCTCATTGAGATTCGTGTGTTTAAAAGTTAGCGCAGATCAAAGAGCTCTCCGTCCTCTGCCCAGCAGTGCAATCAGCAGAACCTTATACATGACAGTTAACCTTTAGCGTTGTACTAAACATATATAGCAGTAAAAGTAGTGACGTTATTGCTGTTAATACTTACTGCTGTTACTAGGACCATAATGTTACCAGTGAATGCTACTGCAGGCATTACAGTTGCTGTTCAAATGGCTACCGGAGCTGACGACTACTCCGGCGGGGGTGCTGGTGGTGAAGACGTTTTATTCAGTGAAAGGAGAGTTTGCAGGCAAAAAATGACCGTTTACGTAGGTGGAGTCCTTAAACCGGAACCCCGCTGGCCGAGGCCGCTACTCGCGCCCGTTGGGCTAGAGCCGTTTGAAACTTCAGCCCCGAGCAGCTGGACAGGGCTGCCTCCCATGCCTCTCGAGGAGGGGAAAGGTTTGGGGGAAAGGAAAAATTCTCCTGACAGGCCCAAACCATGTGAAAGTTATCAGTCACTTCCCCACAGTTAGGGCAGCGCTCATCAATTTTGGGGTAAAAATGTTTCGCTATTGCAGGACACAACAAAGTGTTGGTCTGCAGGCGCCTCAGAGTTCGCTCATCGGCTTTACTCGGGCCCTTAGCAGGGACTCGGAAAAGCCGATGCCGTTCGCAGTAGTATTCCAGGATTTCCCTGAACCGCAGAGGCGGTTGCCTAATCCCTGAGCTGCAGGGGAGGAGCCCGGATGAGGTTCCCGGTGGGCATGCGCTCGGCCGTCCACGTCCGCAGCTCCGGCTACCGCAAATGGCAAGACCACTGCCAGTCCTCGCTCTCTCGTATCGCCTCCGTCACAATAGAAAATGAACAGCGTCACTAAGAAATCCCTCAGAGGTGCAAGAAGTTGAGACTCAGATAATTCCTCTCTCCCTGATGCAATTTAAATGGATCGCAGAAACACGCGTAGAGCGGGTATCATTTTAGCGCACACTGCCCAGAACGAAGCGTGAAACTCAAGCAACAAGTTACGATTGCCAATACGCAGGAGAACGTGAAACTGACGTGCAGACGATTTCGGCCGACGGAAGTCAGGTAAGATAACGGCGAATCTAGCTGCTCCATTATTCACGAGCACCACGACAACCGTTCTCCACTAGTGAGATTTAACTATCGCGTTATCTAACCTTAATTAACCAAACGTTATATTCTTGATTTTTCACTTATAATAATGCGCTCCGGTTGGTCTAGCCGGCAGATGTGCGGAAACAAAAATGACAAATTTCTGCGGAGCGGCTTTTCCTGATCACAATAAATCCAACAAAAAAAAAAAGAGAGAGAGAGAGAAACGGTTGTGACATCTGTTCGTTTTTTTTTTCTCGTTGTTCCAATGTGTTCTAATGCTATATCATTAAAAGCCTTATAGGAGACAAAATACGGCGGCGTCCAGCGTCGTCTGTCATAGAGATCGCTGATCGTCTGGCGGGAAGCGATTTCACTAGTGATGCTACCAGACCGGGGAAATTCCTCTTCCTGGAGGGGCATGACGTCATCAGACCGAAACTGACGTCAGTAGACCGAAAAATACTCATTGGCTGGAGCCTAGTGACGTCACCTGACAAAGGTTCGTCTGTACGAAGCCTCCACCTAGCAACAGCGGCAGGTTGGAGGTGAAGAGGTCGTGTAGGCTAATGACTAAGATGAAAATGACTCAGACCGCGCCGGGCCTACGTGCAAAGACAAAGCCTCCCGAAGAGCTATCCGTACGAAACGGAGGCTTCCGGGAGCGGTCCGTTCTCCGTACTGCCTGGGTCTCACAAGCCACAAAAATCACTTCCGGTAAAGGAATTAAAGCTTGGAATGCTATGGCACCGCCAAAAAATAATAGAATAAGGTGTCCCTGGGTTTTTTTGAAGTTAATGTTGGAACAGGTGCTGCTTGTTCTGGAAATAAGGGCCAAGAATCATGAAGCACCCTGAAGTAAAATATAAATAGGGAAACAATGCTTCCTTGTGTTTACTTTTCATTTGTCGCCAAAACAAGATTCCAGAAGTGCTCCTTTTCCTATAGTGTTTCCCGAGCCTCCGAGTGCGGGTTTAACCGTTCTTTCCCATTTTTTTTTCTAAGCCATAGACAAAGAGAAGCCGCGAGTTAAACGCGTTTACTCCAGTTCCCTACCTTCTCTTAATTACTAAGAACGAACCCTGCCCACGCTTGCCGGGTTCAACTTTTTCCTTCGGGCGTCAACAAGGCATGTTTCCAGTTCGTTCATCGTGAGCCTTTGCTGCCCGGATTTAATTACTGCTGAAAAAGTTGCCGGAGCCAGTGGGATGCGTCCTGTCGCAAATCACAGACTCTCTCCTCAAAAGTTTGTTTTGAAGCATTCGTACCGAAAACAAAGTGTGCCGCTTGGTATGCGTCAGCTAGAGCGAACGCTTCAACTTGCTATCAGAACAAGAGTTACATATAAACCGTACATACGCGTTTCCCGTTGCTTCCCACGCACCCTACTCCGGCCACAGCTGCTGTTTCCACTTCGCAAAGCTTCTGTTACCTCCGCGTTTGCTGCATTCCTGCTTCGACCATTCCCAACAGGCGGGTATCCGTGAATTGCGTCTTGAAGAGTAATTTCACTTAACGGGCTGAAGCAAGGTAATCAACACTTTTGAGCCTCTTGTGACGTAAGTAAACACCGGGGTGTCAGTCTAGAGCAGCGAAATATTGGCTGACGAGCTTGGTGTCGTTTTTTTTTCTTCTTAATATATGGTTCCTCGAAAGCCCCTTTTCTTTACCTCCGTTATTACTCGTCATTCAGGAAAGGAAAAAAGGGAAGAAGAAAGGCTCGATGAACGACGCGCTACAATCGCGCACCCGCCGCGGTGGCTCAGTGGTTAGGGCGCTCGACTACTGATCCAGAGTTCCCGGGTTCGAACCCGACCGCGGCGGCTGCGTTTTTATGGAGGAAAAACGCTAAGGCGCCCGTGTGCTGTGCGATGTCAGTGCACGTTAAAGATCCCCAGGTGGTCGAAATTATTCCGGAGCCCTCCACTACGGCACCTCTTTCTTCCTTCTTTCACTCCCTCCTTTATCCCTTCCCTTACGGCGCGGTTCAGGTGTCCAACGATATATGAGACAGATACTGCGCCATTTCCTTTCCCCAAAAACCAATTAAAATAAAAAATTAAAAAAATCGCGCATGTGACGTCACAGGGTGAAATCTGTGGAGTGCATAACGTATGCCGGCGCGCGCGCATGCGCAAAGGGAATTCTGGATGCGCGTGATGCATCTGTTCTCACGTAATTACACGCGTTCGTAAGTGAAGCGTGCTCTGGCTTCCTTCATGATTGGCTTTCACTATCCCTTAACTATCATAACTGGTGTCCAGTTTTGTAAACAACACCTCGTGGTTCGAGGCGGTGTAATTGAACGAAATCATTACGTCTTTCCAATGCCTGCAAAACTAGCTGTTAACTATGCCTTAATTTCATCCCACGTAAAAAATATTCGCATTTAGTTTGAGGCAAAACGACAGAAAAACCTTACTAGTTTTTAGAAATGCAAAAAACTATTTTACGAGTTATTAGTGATGTGCCAACCTTTGATTCCAGTGCCCAATTTTTTCAAAAAGCTCGAGGTCATTCCAGTAACTAATATATACCAATTTAAGCTTCTTTATGAGTACTTGCTGAGGAGTAAGAAAGAAAATACTCTATTTTTATATAAATCGCACTTATAATTATTAGGCAATGCAATATCTCCTAAATATTAGAAAAACTGACCGTAGGGAAGCTTCAAAATGTCGTACCAGTTACGGCTTTCAACTGCTTAAGAATAACCTGCCTCGACTGCTAAATGAACTCCTAAAGAACGAATAGATGCTTTGGAACTAATTCCTGGGACCTGAAGGCTTTATTGCATTATTTCACTTTTATCTTCCCAATACACATCACACGGTTCAAAAGTAGCACACCCTGTCAAAACATTCTGCAGGTCGCTGTGGTATCAAGAAAGTTTTTAATGCGAAAGCCTTTAACGGCTCACCGTTCTCCGTCCGTCCGTCCGCGAAATATGTCACACTATGACGTCATCAATGGCATAATTGCTATAACCCATACACTCTTAGCCATTACTACGTAATGAATGATTAGTAATTAGTTATTTATACACTAGTTCGGGATCCGAGAGTTTCCGAACACTGAGAGTTTCCGAACGCTATCACATGCGGCACTCTTTACGAAGCAATATAAAGTAAGGCACAAAGCGTCATCGCGAGAGCTAAAGTGACAACAATCGGTAAGCGTGCCACTGGCACGTGTGGCGTCGTGTGGGCGTAGCGAGTTTGGTAAGCGACAGCGCCTCAGAAGCTTCTCGTGAAAGGCAAGAAGTGAGCAAGACATTGGCATCGCTCACCACCAAAAAGCGTCTGAACATGAGCGTACGGTAAACAGTGCAGCCATGGCGGATACTGCACAGATCTAGACTCCGAACAACGGTTATGAATACCACCCACGTCAGGAAGAGCACGTTGTAGCAGTGGCGACAAGCGCAAGCGGCCGCATTGCAATAATCAAATGAAGCGGCCGCAGATGTAAGCATAAAATGCTGAAGAAAGTATGAGCCTATAAACTATTGTAAACAGTGCTATCGCAGCACGCATTTGCAATGACAGTGACCGTCCCTTAAACTCTATATCCTGTTATGTGCGGAAATGCGTACACTCGGTACCCATCTGCGGCTTATATTTCATATTAATCCCCACATTATAGCGGTGGGTAAAATCTTTGACATGGCCAAACTTCTGTGTGCGTGCGGGGGGGGGGGGGGGGGGAGCAAAAATGCCCGCTGCGGATAGAGATCGCCAAAACAGAAGAATCACGACAACGAACCGCCCACTGGCTTCGTGTCTTATTGTCTTAATAGTCGAGCAAGTGACAGCAACAATTTATAAAGATGGGAAAAAAACGGCATGACTTTACACGGATACGCATACATATACGAGAGTGATCTTTCTGTTCACAGTTACGCATGTCACGTATCAAACACTAAAACTGTTGTTTCATTGTGCACGCTCAGTTGCTGCGTGGGTTGATGCGTTGGACTCCGATATGGGAGATGTGAAAAACACTGGACAGTGATTGCCTCCCCGTTGCTGTTTCAAATTGTATTTAGCCGCCGCTTTTATACCGTCCATTCCTGCGTGGGCTTCTCGCGGGTGGGAGCGCCTGGAAGGTGGACGCGAGTGTATGGGTGGTGGGCAGTGCCTTCTCGAAGGTGGAGACGGGTGTTTGGTGGTGAATCAAGCTTCGGTAGGGTGGAGATACGGTGTTTAGTGGTGGGTGGCGTCTTCTGGACGGTGAAAGCGGGGGGATAGTTACTGCAGGTCTTTTGGAAGATGGGAGCGGATGCTTGGTGGTAAGTGAAGTTATGGCGGGTGAAATTTGGTTGCCCGGTGGTGAATCAAAAATTCTGGAGGGTGTACACGGGTGGAGAGAAAAGGTGGGCGAGTAGTGCTCGGAGGCCTTGTTTAGAGTGGCGACATCACACAACACCGGACGTACAAATTTTGAGCAAGTGATGACATTAATATAGAGCATCACAAAGCGATAATACATCCTTCCTTTCTTGACCAGCCAGAGCATTTCTATAGGCTTATGTTGAAATTAGTGTACATATAGTGCTAGAACTATTATCAATACGCCGACGCTAGTAAGCGATGCGAATTATATGGGGAAATGGCACATAAGCTTACGGACTGGCGCCTTACTTACGTCATTGCTGAGAGAGTAAAAGACAAAGAAGAAAGTGAAATTAAGGTACATGACCACCGACTCAGTTAGCATTGTTCCGTGACTAAGAACGCTTTCCTTCAAAGTGAATTTAGTCAAAGCAGTATTCCACAGCGAATCCAGTAATAAATTTAGTAATAATAACGACGTGCTGTTGACACTTTTCAGTGATTTGACCAAAACTCCTTGCTTGCAGTTACCTTGGTTGTAATCAGACGACTAGGTCATGTTAACTTGTTTGCTCCGGGAAAGAACTGAACTGAATCAAAAGCGTCCGACGCAGAGGCACTATTTTGTTTTTTTCACTTGATGGGTTCACAAGCTCGTAAAGTCCAGCTTTCTTGGACACCACTTTTGATTGCCAGGCAACTGTGGAATAATTTAAGACACTGTTATGCAGATATTTATGGGAATGGTCTAAATTTCCGATGCGTAGAAAAATATCTTACTGTCAGTGTTTGTCCTGCGTTGCACCTTATTGTTGAAGTTACTTTAAAAACCAATGGAAGCACTTTTGACAACAAACAGCAGGAGCCTGAAGCGACCCGGGGAGGAATCTACGGATGCATTGATTGCTCAGGCGCAGTCTACCGATGCGCGAAAGGAGTGTGCACTCTCAAAAACAACTTTCGGTTTCCAATAATAATAATAATAATAATTATTATTGGAAAAAATCCGCTTGTCCAGAATATTTGTTGCCATTTCGCACGGGTTCCAATAACCGTGGAGAAAAGTTTGGAGGACGCTTAAGCTTCGCCTTTAAGAGCAGGAGGCGACACCGTGTAGCAGCATTGCCAAGGAATCCACGGAACGCCATCGTCCTTCGGTGCGACCCCTTGCCCGGACAATTTAAGGAAAGGAAACATATCTTGGTGGACACCCGAACCGCGCCGTAAGGCAGGGAAAGTGGAAATAATTTTTTTTAAAGAAAGGAAATGACGCCTGTCTCACAATTATCGCTGGACACTCGTACCGCGCCGTAAGTCCCTTACGGCGCGGTTCAGGTGTCCACCGAGTTGCGCTATTTTTCGCTTACGGCCAAAAACGCCGACGTGACCGGCTTTTCTGCGACACGAGCTCCTTAACGCTGTCGCGCTAAAACGACCACCGTGTTCACAGGTAATGTGCCCTCCTGTTTAAATCTGCTGTATCGAAGCCATTTGAGGACATTTTGTTTATGCTATTATCTATGACTTATTAATAAATATAAGAAAACCTCTTTCAGGTGAGTATAGACCTATAGGGAAGCTCCGGCGTTTTTTTCTACCTCCTTTGATTTTACTGAAACTTTCACGGTGCGTTCTCTGCAGTTTTCTGGTCATTTGTGTCAACTTTCGCAGTGGGGCGGTATTTTGTTGATGCGCAAGCGAACATTAAAATTGTCCATTTCGTGGATTCAATCGCGGGCATTTCTACGGGCAACCTTGCGTGTGTGACGTCACTGGACGCATGATCGTTCATATTCACTCTGCGTTTGATGACGGACAAAATTTAGAGCTGGGTTTGGGTCATTTTCGACAAAGCTCTAACTTACAGTCGCCAGTTTGGCGAATCAACGCGCACAGGATAAATATTTTGACGGGATGGTCTGTCGTAATGTCATCGTTTGTTTGAAACCCAGTTTCGATTCTGATTTTTTGGTTTTTACTCTTTTTAAATACTTCTGCTTGGTTTTGAAAAACATTTGTACCGGAGCGAGGGGACTCTAAGGAATTTGATGTGATTATCAATTCAAAAATGTTCTTAAGAAACCCTCGGAGTTGGCCTTTAACAAGTAGGCTATTGTGATTAGGCCACCGTGTCGGCGGTTACCACGAATAAGCCATTCACCTGGAGCCAATGAGCCAATCACTAGAATAAAATCTATCATCCCGTACCAGCGCCTGAATTTCGCCACTTCGTTAGTACAATTAGGCCTCGGTGTGCAAATCTCGGTTCTAAAGTTGAATAGCGAATAACTATCATGCCGGTCTCTGCAATCGTCTTGAACTGTCACTTTTTCGGTTATCATGACTGCGCAGTACCTGTCCGCCGGCCAACTCGAAGTTTGTCTTTTCGTAAGACGACGTACAAGGAAGCATCTCGAATGTCCGGTTGTTGTCAAAAGTTTCTATCCACGTTATAGTTACCACAATTAGATTAGTGAAGGCCACCCCATAAGAACAACCAAACCATACCTCCACCGTCTCCGCGTTTTCTGACTCAACAAATACTACCTTCTCTTCTTTCACTCCCTCCTTTATCCCTTCCCTTACGGCGCGGTTCAGGTGTCCAACGATATATGAGACAGATACTGCGCCATTTCCTTTCCACCAAAAACCAATTATTATTATAACAAATACTACCATAATCACTAAACACGAAGAAAAGAAGCCGCCCCGGAAGTGTGTTCGTTTGCCATGGTCTGGCGCTCCGCGAACAAGCAACGCCGTGCTAATTCGTTACCGTGCGAGGGAAAAGATAAAATGAGAGAATCAATGCAAGAGAGTTAGTGCGGGCGGCAGATTTGCAGTCCTAAGTACCCTCAATCCTGTGAAAGACTACACGTGGTTATTGAAAGCACAACGAAAGTCGATTATCAGCAGAAATAACTGCAATCTAATTACTCCTAAAGAGTGTTTACGCATTCTTTCCCGATAGTGTTGTTAATTATAACTGGTGCGGGGTAGTACGTATCGCACACCCACCCAGAACATATTCAATGTCTATAAATACACACGCTGCAAACGTCGAATGTCCTACCGTTATTGCTAAGCAGCGGGCTACCTGTGTTGCATCGGTTAGGCGCTCAGAATAATAAGTAAATAAAAACCGAATTTAGCAATGGCTAATACGCCGCATTAATCGCAGAACCTTTGAGTGCAGCATCGTCTGCATGACACCGGTGAGCTGGGCTAGCTTATTACATGGGAACAAAGAAAAAGTAGTCATAGATTTAATTATCGCGGAAGCACATATTTCCGATAAAAGTATCGCAGAAAAAGTGCCAGTATTTTGATTATTTGGCACCGAAAACGAAATGCGTAAGACTATACGCTGAGGATCCGACGTAACATTCCCCATCCGACGAGCGTTGATACACACCGACCGAGAAATTAGGCCGCGCACGCATTACTACCGAATATTCTGCCCGCGGAAAACATGGCTCGGATTCCTTCATTATTTGCCCTTTCATCGCATCGCGAATGACACATTAGCCGCTGAGGATGCTTCACATACACCCTTTCCTGGCCAATTAAAAGTGAGCGAATGATAGCGCCGGTTAAGGTCCGCTAGTAAATAGACGAATAATCAGCAATAACGGATAGGCAGAAACAATAAAAGTGTGTAAAGCTCAGTCCATTGTAAGAATTGTCCTGCACAATTGGAATAGCAGATATAGGGAGTTACGCTTAGCATCGAGGCTCTGAGGGGTTCTCTACGTTTCTTGCTCTTACGGCTGCTTGAATCATACAAAAGTGCCAGCGTGCCTGCAGTCTGATAGCATACTAATGTTTCATCTGAATCGGCTCGAGTGAAAATTGAAACTTGAGCAAAGTCTCTTATTACTACACTGCCCCAACGGTGCCGCTGAATCTGAGGCTTGTTCCGCGTTTTCCACCACGAGGTTCTTTCCTGTGAGTTCATACGACAGGCTGGAGTATCATAGATGTGCGTCGGCAGCACGCGAGAAGAAATGTATGAGGTGCAGCGTGTTACTCAAAAGCCAGCGCTCTGTCAGCATCGGTGATGTCCCTAGTCAACTTGTCCCTAGTCCCTAGTCCTTAGTGGTGTCCCTAGTCAACTTGCTCACACCCCCACCTAGTTGCCGAAAGCAGATCTGGTGAATCGATGGAAATGGCGTAAGGGCCCAGATGTTTTTGTCACTCGCTTTTGTAAACATTTTGCAAACTAAATAAATTGAACTGAATGTGCCATAGGCGCGGATACGTCAACGTTTTCCGTGTGCACTCAAGAAGGACTAGCGAAAGAAACGAGAACCAGCGCTGAGACACCTGCGCTTTTTCTCTTGCTCCTCCTCCATCACGAATTTTCAGCACCTTAACTAGCAGTGCAGTTCCTGTGTGCCCGAGTGCGTACAACAAATAGTACTTATATCTATCACCAGCGCAGAATGGTGCGGTGGTGACGCATTTCGTTGATACCAATGCGAAAATTAGATATTTTTTTCTTTTCATTCTTCAATCTACGCGTGGGTCCCCGGTAAAAGCTCGAACCACACTTAAATTCTTTTATAATATATATAATTATAATTGGTTTTTTGGGGAAAGGAAATGGCGAAGTATCTGTCTCATATATCGTTGGACACCTGAACCGCGCCGTAAGGGAAGGGATAAGAGAGGGAGTGAAAGATGGCATATCTAATAAAAACAGAGAGAGCATTGCCGACAGCAAGAGCCCAAACCTTTATCAGGCATAAATACAGTTTGACCGCGGGCGTCTTTCTATTGGAGGATTAGAGAGTACATACATAATGAGGGAAACATGACAGAAAATAAAGCTGCAGAAGGGATGGGTGTTGATTATTCATAAAGGTCGTGACACGCATTAGAAAGTGAAGCAACCTGCTACCAAAGCTGTCTGAAATGCAAGCTTATTTCGATGACGACACCCTTCTGAGCACCCCTGCAGGTTATGGGGGCGTTTGCCGGCCATTCAACAGACATTTGCGATGCTCGGCGTGCATTATTCGGCCGTACACCGCCAAGGACAATTTTGCAAATGTCAAATGGCCACAGATTTTTTTACATCCTACGTTATTGCTTGAATACGAAACGCTGTCGCCTTACGAAACAACGCTTCGACAGATGGGCCCTGAGCCGTCCTTTATTTTTTTTGTTTCCTTTTGTAACGATGGCTAAACGAAACTTGCGCAGCAGCAGGTGGCATTTAAAAGCCTTATGCCTCAGAATGATCACGAAAACAATGACAACGCCCCACCACCACGGGAGACAACGTCGTGCAACCGAATCTGCTCCGTGACGTCTCATGGCGTTCCAGGACCAGCTTTTTGAAGTGTTCTCCAGCAGCAGTTGAAATGCCGTGCATTAAATGCTGAATTAAAAATTGTCCACCTTGTTGTTGCGGTAAGTTGTTAAAATTGGAATCCATTTTTTAAACGGGTGATCGTTATATTCACGATAACACAAAATATGCCGAGTTGGATGTTACACGCTGTAAAAACTGCGAAAATGTGTCGTAGTGACGAAGCAGTTCACTGACCCATCGTTCAGTACATCAGCGTTTAAAGGCGATAGCCTTTAATGGCTCATACTGGCGACCGTCCGTTACATTTTAGGTCACGTGACCAGGTCACCTAGGTCACATGACCTTGCAATGTCACGTGACCTTGTGATGACACGTGATCTCTCTGCCACGCTTGCGCCAGCTGCTCTTCTCCTCTGTCGTGAAATGAATTCAAGCGCGGCAAATTCAAATCAGTGCAATGAGAGTCAGACGGCTTTCGCCTTGCCGCAGTTAAGAGATATCTAAGAGCTTCCAGCAAATTTTTTTTCAACTATTCATTTTCTCAATATTGCAACTTCTCCTTAATTGGGCAACCCTTTCAAAGACATGTCATCGGGCGACAAGGATAATGTTACGTTCACACTCGTTCCGTGCTTTCAATCTTTCAGCATACTTTTCAGAGACGTGCGTAATGACGAAAGCATAGCGCAAGGTTTTGTGTCATGGTTCATTAACAGCATATCTAGCTTAAAAATTCACTCTGTTTCCTCAGTTAACGAGCGAAGTAGACCCAGCTTTCAGTCGCAACCATTCGCTGCCCGAAAAACACGCGCGTGTCGACACTCGCTGCTCACCGTGGTTCAAAATTACACGCCAACGACCCGGACCAAGCTTTAATAGCCATTGCGCGACAGGCTCCGGCTCCCGCATTGTAAATTATGCCGTAAAACATTGAGCCGTCGCCATTAAACTTAAAGCGCCTAGACGCTCGACGGTGAACGGAAATTTGGTAACACATAAATGACTAAGGCTTAGAACGATGGGACTAAATCAGCTATATATGTTTATTGCTATAGCGCTTTTTCTTTCCAACACGAGCGATTTAAATATTTATAGGGAGATGAAGACGATGTAAGGCCGTAAAAATCAAACATAAAACAAGTAGAGCAAAACATGAGCACCTATAAAACCTCGCGTAAACATTCGTGCCTGGCAGGCAGGCGAAGCGGTTTCGTTTTCTCTAAGGCAGGCACGGTTCAATATGAAACTCGTGTACATTTGCAACGCTGAATTTTACTTGGGTCTCGTCGCTGGCAACCTTGTTGCTTACCATGAACTTAATAGTACCTCTCACCCGCAGGTCATATTTAAGCAGCGGCGACTAGATGGGAAGAACCGACATTGATGTTAACATCTTATAACTTTACGGAGGAATCTGTGAGGGTCACCTGTTATGAAGTTCAAAAGGCTCTCATCCAGTTCAATCGAATACAGTGTAAGATGCACTAACTGTTCACTTCTGCTTTGCAGGAGTGCGCTAACTTCTGACGAAAAGAAGTGAAACGCGTTCGACGTCGCGAAACAATCATGTTTACCGTTTTACTATGGTTACCGTGTTTATATGCGACAACTAGATTCTTTTCAAGACTTACTTGGCACTTATTTTCAGTTGCCAAACAGTACACGATCATAATGCAACTGCTTTCACCCCCCCCCCCCCCCCCCCCGCCCCCACCCGTAGTGTACTAAAGCGTGCTATGTATGCACTGTTATACAATACTCGCTTTCGAAAACCAATAGCCATGGAAAACGCTCGGAATGTAAAAAGGGGAGCGCGAAATGGACAGGCCGGGCAGCGCTGAAATATTCCATCTATGCGTCGCTTGTGTAGTTACTGGTTTTCAATGGGTTATTGTTTAGTTTAACAGTTAAATAAAATGAACACGTATGCACTCACCCTGGTCGTGCCCACAAGAAAATAAAGGCAAGAAAACGCTGAGCAAAGACTAACGAGCCCCTGAGAGAAGCGCTCCGTGCCGATGTTCTTCTTCTTCTTCCCCCCAGGTATATGGAACATACCCACGCGGGGTCGGTCTGCTTCTTCTTCTTCTTCTTCTTCTTCTTCTTCTTCTTCTTCTTCTTCTTCTTCTTCTTCTTCTCGTGCTTCTAAAATTTTCACGCCTCAGAGAGCGGGATTTGTGCTCCATACTCTGGCTTTGTAAAAAGGGTTGCGTTCAATTATCGGAAAACGCTCTGCGAAAAAAATATCCTGTCGTCTGAGGTCCGTTTAGTTCACTCGGCTATCGCAAGGAGTCTACGGCCTCAGGCAAAATCAGTCCATTTGCAAAAAAGAAAAAGAAAACTAATACTAAGAAATGGAGGGGAACATTAGGACCGTTTCGCGTAATATATGAAATGGACAGGTGAATAGCAATCTATGCCTCCCGTTCTTGGCCGATCCCCCGGTGTGAGTATGTGCCATCTTTTGTAAGGCCAACAGTAACAACAAAGACGGTATTGGCAGCAGCGAACCGCAGAATTCGATGCGAGAGATCTCACCGCTCAACGTGCATCCTTCTATACCTGATGCATCTCGTGGCCGCCGATATGAAAGTGCTGTGTTTCTTTTTTCTAACTTGCCATGAAACTGCATGAAGTCATAAATTGGATGTAAAACGCTTGCGTTAAAGGTAACTAATCGATATTTCTAACGAAAAAAGATCATAATGGTTTAGAACGTTTCTGGTTCAAAACTCGAAGCGTGCTTGCTACTACATCTCGGAGAGCACATACGTGGAAGGGAAAACCCACTTCCGCTACACCAAGAAAGGCAGAAACACATCTTGAATGCTCAGATACACGCACGCTGAAAATTATGTGCACCCTGAGACATGGGGACCCTGGGACACAAGCAGCATTATGTCGGATACATGAGGCCACTACAGTCACGTGAATAAAGACCAATCGTGTCGCCACTGCTACTGTTTATTTTGTAAAAAAAAAAGAGAAATTCCAGAGAAAAGTGCAAAAAGTTTACGAGTAAAACCAACGTGCGCGTTCAAGAACTCCCAGACGACACACAACTGGGGCCGTATTCTATACAAGCTGTCCACTTTCCTCCAGTGGTCGCTCAGTAAACCAGCGGCTTTAAGCGTCTGCGGCAAGCGAGCCGGCCATTGTGTCGTTGGCGAGCGGACCTCGCCATTTGCTGCATATCGCACCAATGGCAGCCAATTTTCAGGTCGCGGTCGCCTGTTCTTGACAGACCGCTGCGATGCACCTCACCATTGGCTGCATACGGTATCCAATTTCAGCCAATGGTACGGTCCAGTCACCAACCACCGAATGGCCGGGCCGCTTGCCACAGAAGCTTGAAAGCCGCAAGCATATCTGAGTGGCCACTGACAGTGGACACAATGGCTACTGGAATGCACTGGATGCTCAAAAAGTTGAATCCTCGACTCTCGATGCATTCACGCACGCCACTTCTGAATTAATCTTAAAATTATTTGTAATCTGCTCCGTACTATGTTATGTGCTGTGTAATAGCTTTTTCTAAAGGTTTTATTGTCATGTAAACACTTTCGCACTTGTGTTGTAGTTATAACGCAGCTTTCTGTATTGAAGCGTGCATATTGTTAAAGGCTCATTACCCTTTCTGATGCCTCGGTTTTGTCTTCAGATACAAATTTCTATGTAACCTACTTCCACAAAAATTACGTTATTGCCAAAGCTGCGCTCGACTCAGCTTTCGTTGTGAGCTGCTTTCCTTGTACGAGTTGTTTCTTTCAGTGCGTTTATTTTAAAATATTTTCTATCTTTTCTTTTATTTGTCCACTCAATTCTGCCCAAGACCTTTCATAAGGTTGGCAGCACATGCAAAGTAAAGTAATTAAATAAATAAAATGGAAAAATAAAAGGCCTCTTTACTTTCTTCTCTTCCTAAAAGAAATAAATGGGAAAATAAATGCGCCGTTCCTATATAGTTGGCCGCGGTGTTCTTTCCCCTCGGGTGTGACCCGCGATGCAACGTGCGCCACTTATCCCATTTCCCTTGGTAGCGAGCGCGCCTCGGAAAGCCCAAAGTAAGTGCTTTTATGTAACTCCGCGGTATTAGGGTGATGGACATAAAACACGGCACAGGGCTCACACCAAAAATAAGTGACTCAGGCGGTACAGTTGTAGACGTACCACTGTAAGGCTAATCCCGCAGGGCGCTTTTAGTTTTCTTTCTTTTTATAAGCCCTTTCTAACATATGTAAGGCTAATCCCGCCTGCACATAAACGCCTACACTACCCGGAAGAGGCGGCGCCACTGCCGCCAGAGGGCGCTCCTGTTCCGAAAGGTGTCATGCGGTTTCTGCACGTCACTCCGCTTTTCCTAGCCGAGAAAAAGAAACAAAAATAGAAAGGAAAACAAAACAGCTAAACCCTCCTGCCATTTAGCTCACGTGACCACATTTCCGCCTCCTTTCTTTTGCGTTTTCTTTTTTCGCTCTTAGATGCGCGCGTCGGCTTACCTACTTGTTGCCTACTGTTATTACCTGCCAGAGGCGCCGATGAAGGGACACACGCGCGGTTATTATTATTCTGCTTTCTTTACCAATCTGTCAGAGGCACGACTAGAAGATGGCCAGCAGAGTTCACGTTACTGCAGAGATATTCAGTGAGCCAGGTAGGAAAAAAAACAACAAAACATGGTATTCTTTTCAGTGCTACCGACTCTGCTATCACTCTGCATGTATGTCCCCAGTGTAAGAATGCGATGTGGGAATTCCTTGTTTAGACTAAGCTTATTTAACGTTGATCCAAACGCGCTTGGGCCGTACCTAAATCGAGCTCGGCTTGTGCCTCTCAGTAACGCGACATGACTCGTTCGTGGAATCCGCACCTTATAAGTCCAGTCCTCAGAGTTTCCTGTACTCGAATTTATATCGGTGATCCATACACCTAACTTTTCCTCGAAAATGAGTCTCTGCTGAGGTGGATGCATAATGCACTGCAGGACTAATTATTGCTACATTGTATATTGCTTTAGGACTCTAGGGCAGCGCAATACTGTCGACAGAGCATTACATTAACAACACTACTCTCGGTCCTGTCTTCCCACTAAAATATGTAGCATATAGGTGTGAACGGAAGGCCGCCCCGTGTTCAGAATTCAAAATGTTCTGAAGCATGGCCTTGTATAATGTATAGGAGTCATACTGTGCCTCCCATATTTCCGTTCTAACGTACTAACCTCTCAAACTTGCAGGGCTTCAGTTGTTGGTGCAATTAATTCAGGAAAGCACGTTAAAGGGTCCCTAAAAAGGGTGGAAGAGTTTGGCTATAAAATGCTTGCATTATGCAGAAAAAAAGGACATCAAACATTCATGCTGCGTGCAAACCTCGAAAGGGAGCCGATAATTTACAATACATTTTTAAAAATTCCCGCTTCTGCGCCTCACGGCGAACAGTGGAGCCGCTCGAGCTTTCATCCGAACCCGCGCGCAACGTGTCATGTAGCACTCGTTACGTTAGCAGCGAAGGGCTATCATTGGTCCGCCGCGCCAACTCTTTCAGACGTCACGAAGCTACCACGGCCGCGGCCAATCTGGCGAGTGAAGAAGCTCCGCCCCCCGGAGAATTCTCGCGCGCGTCGGTAGCCGGCAGAGGAGCCGAGTGGGCGGGGCTGGCGGAGAAGCGCCAGCATTTCAGCGAGCAAAAAGTGACGACAGGTGAGGGAAAGCCTCGAGGACGCGAAAATTCAAATTCTGACTGCCGATAACTTCCAAAAACTGTGTTCGCCATATCGACACCGGTGCAGATAAACGCACTACGCTACGTCGCGATCAAGGAAATCAAGATAGAAGGCAAAGATGCGTCATGACGTCGTACATCGCCTCTCTGTACAGGGCCCTGCAGGGCATCATCTGTGGGTCTTACGATGATGGCGAAACTCAAAACAAGAAACGATGACAGAATTCCGCAAAAGAAACCTTGAGATCCTACAAGCACGAACCACGGGAAGAACATCAAAGTCCCTTCTGCTCCACTTCGACGCGGACGAACTACCAGATAGCATCGTACACTTCGGAGTCCTATACCCAGTCTGCCCCTACATTCCAAAAGTAGAGGCGTGCACGAATGCAGAAGAGTCGGACACAGAAGCGACGTATTTCCGGAGCCACCGCAACAACGGTGCCTGCACTGCGGCAACGAGCAACTGAAGGAAGAAATATGCGACCCAGTTTGTATTCTCTGCGGAGGAGGGCACCGCACAGGCGATAACGGCTGCAAGAAACGATTTCAACGACCCTAAACGAAAACATCGGAGCACCAGTCAAGATCCGAATCCCGGACCTGCGACGACCCAACATCTACCCAAAGGAAGGACCGCTCGAGCTCCTTCCCGTCCTTGGACAGCGGACGCAGCAGCACCAGCAGCCGGACTCCGAAGCCCGGACAGAAACAGGTGAGCTGGGCGGGAGTGGCCTTTCACGGAAAGGGGACAGAGCTGCAGTCATTACAGTCTAAACTCGATCAGGCTCTCCCCCACATTCAAATGTTCACGGACCGAATCAAACACTTGGAACAAGAAAATAGTAAACTAAAAGCACCCGCAAAAATCAAAAGGCTATCCTCCAAAACGACTCCCAATGCCGGAAGTCCCAGAAATGGAAACTACTGTGACCGCATCAGTCAAAACACCAGTAAGCGTAGTAAGCAAGGAAGAAACACCTCGCAAAAAACGAGCAGTAGCTGACGTAAGAAATCCCTCATTGGAGGATAGAGTCCCAGAACTCGAACAAAAAGTGGAAGAGCGCAGCCACAAACTCGATAACCTAACACAAAGAGTTCACAATTTAACATAAAGACTGGAACAACACATACAGGATGTAAATAACAAGTTCGGAGTAATCGACACCGGTTTACAGGAAATTTTACGCCGGCTTCTGCCGTCACCTCAAGGGGCGCCAATCGATCTATCTCCGCAAAATGGCCAATTTTAAAACCATAACAATTTGGCAGAGGAACTACAGGTCTATGCGCAACAAAAAGCAGATCTGCAGTTACACATTCAATCGCAATCCGAAAAACCTGACGTAATAGCGATCCAAGGACCCAGAATGTCTTGACTAAAACTGCCAGGGTACCGGGCAGTTCTGCCATGTCACATCGCGGAACAGCCATTAACCACGACGATGGTACATAGAAACCTTACCATGGTTAACCACGAGATTGAAAACGTACACCTCGATTAGATATTAATAGAAATTCTACCTAGCAAAAGAAACTCCTCTTCTCTGTTCATACTGAACGCAAACAGCCACCCCAGGGCACAGGCTGGACCAGCGAAAGCCGCTATACTCAAAGCCCTACAAATCTCAGGCCAAAACCCAACCCTAATTGTGGGCGACTTGAATGCTCAACACGTGCAATGGGGACACGCAACAATATCCAGGAAAGGCACGGCCCTAATGAATTTTACCCAGCAAAGAGGGCTAACCCAATATACGGACCCCATGCAACCTACCAGGATAGGCAACAGCGTGAAAAGGGCACGTGCCCGGACCTCACGATGGGCAAAAATCTCCCAGACTTAAGCTGGAGCGACACCAGACAGAATCTGGGAAGTCACCATTATATCATAACGTCCAAAATCGTCATTGGCAATCTCAAACCCCAACCCAGAAAAAACAAAATCACCGACTGGAACATACTTAGGACGATCCGCGACCAAAATCAGGAACCGATGACAGACCTAGACCAGTGGACACAAACCCTCCTATAGGATGTGGGAAAGGCCACTGGAGAACTAGTACATGATCTAGGCGTAAAATACGATTGAAATCCGACTTACACACATGTGGGAGGCAAGGCAAAGCCCAGAAAAAAAGGTGGCTTAAGCAAAAATACAACAAAAACTTAGAAACAGGATAGTCACACTCACGGAAGAAATTCAACACCGCTCTGCAGAACTCGCGAGACAGCAGTGGAACTATATCTGCGAAAATGTAAATGGCAGTCTAGGCACGAGGGAGACGTGGAATCTTCTGCGGCATCGCCTTGATCCGGAATGCAGCAAAGCTACGACTCAAAAGGAAATCACCAAAATTTTAAACATAGACCCAGGCACGGATCAAGGCATTGTAAACACGCTACAGCAGAAATACTTCTGCACAACCCGAGGGACTAAGTCCCTACCCGATTATAAAGGACAACCTAACCCCATCCTGGACGCTGACATAGGAATGGCGGAAATAAGAGCAGCCCTCCTCAAGATACGCACGACATCCGCCCCTGGAGAAGACGGTATTAACAATAAGACACTCAGAACCCTAGACGACACTTCCATCACAACCCTCACGGACTTTGCGAACGAGTGTTGGAGGGAGGGAAAACTCCCAGCGTCTTGAAAAAATGCCACCGTTACAATCATCCCAAAACCGGGCAAAAAGCCCGCGCTCGAAAACCTCAGACCTATTTCGCTTACTTCTTGCATAGGAAAACTGACAGAGCACGACATACTAGACAGACTGATGTCGCACATGCACAAATAGAATTTATATCTAAACACTATGGTCGGCTTTAGACCACATTTATGAACACAGGATACGATGCTCAGACTAGCAAACGAAGTCCTATATCAGGAGCAAGAAAGGAGCACCAGGGCAATCCTAGCTCTAGATTTAACCATAACATTTAATAACGTCAAACACAAAGCAATCCTAGAATCTCTTTCACCATTGAATGTAGGCGAAAGAACGTTTAACTACGTCAAGGACTTTCTCTCCAATGGAACGGCTAAAATTCAAATTGGCACAATCAAATCCGACACCTTCAGTTTAGGAGGCATGAGGAACACCGCAAGGATCGGTCCTCTCCCCCTTCTTATTCAATATAACCTTCAATCAAAATGTCACACGAACTCGCCAAAATCGCAGACCTAGAACACTCTTTGCACGCGGACGATATCACCCTTTGGACCACCAAGGGGAGTATCGGCACGGTACAGGATACGCTACAACAAGTGGCAGATGTAGTAGTAGAGAAGGCACAAGCCGCGGGACTTGCGTGTTCCCCCCAAAAATTTGAAGTCCTCATACTACACACAAAGCGTCAAAGAAAGAATAAAGCGCCTGAGATCAAAATGTACGCGGAAGGGGCAGCCATCCCAGAAGAGGAAACACTAGGAATCTTGCGAATGCTGATACAGTCAGACAAAAAAAAAAAACGACACCCTAATTAATAAACTGAGAAACAGCGTAAAACAAATCTCCCTCTTCGTCAGACGCGTCGTGAATAGGAGAGGAGGAGTTAAAGAAGCCGAGACCTTAAACAATCCTACAAAATTGCGCTCAACCTCCCTCGTCATACCCCTAATGAAAAACTACTAAAGTTAGGAATTTATAACACCTTAGCGGAAATTATGGAAGCACACCTCACCGCACAATATGAAAGACTATCGGGCACTGAAAAGGGACGTTTCATCCTAAAGAAAGTCTGAATACAATATGAAGGAATCCGTGTACACACCTTGCCAATTCCAAGACACGTGCACGAACACTTCATAGTCCATCCTCTGCCGAAAAACATGCATCCACACTATGATACGGACAGAAGAAAGGCTACGGCACAAAAACTTCACGAAAGATTTTCAGTTCAGGAAGACACGGCGCATGTGGACGTGGCAGAGCATGCGGACAGAGACGCCTTTTCCCTGGCAGTTGTCGAGCATCGAAGTTCTCCCCTTGCATCGGAGACAATCGATAAAACAAAATTTCCGGAGGAGGCCGAAGAAACTGCCATATCTTTAGCCATTACCTCCAACACTGCCAAATACATCATCAGCGACTCTAAAACCGCATTTCGAATTTTTGCCAAAGGAAGGGCTCACTCCGCAGCCATCAAAATATTACAAAAAATCTCCAATACCCGCCAGATCACATTGATCTGGGTCCCCGCCCGTTCGGGCCATCCTGGAAACGAGGCGGCGCACCAATTTGCCCGAGTATTCGTAGTTAACCGGGAGGTGCGCTACCCCGACTCAGGTCCGCCAAGGAGCGAGTGACGACCGGCAAATAAATTACTACCCACTTCAAGAAAGAAAGACAAATCTTCCCAGAACCACATAGATCTCTAAGTAAAACACAATTAAGTTGGCGGCAGCTCGAAAGGGACACTTTCTTTAATCCGTACATGCACTCCATATTATTCCCAGAGCAGTTCAGCCCCGTCTGTTCTCTCTGTGGGCACCAAAAGGCGGACACACCACACATCCTATACTCATGTAATCAATACAAGCCGTCGACCAGTCTGCAGCTCTCTACTCAATCGCAGTGGGAGGCCGCGCCGCTCAGCTCGGACCCGGAGGTTCAACTTCGAGTCACGGAGCGGGCCGGAGAGGTCGCCGAACGACATCGTCGATCGGCCACCTGGCGTCCGGCCTAGAAGAGGAGCCCACCGCGGGAGGGAAACTTCACCCAAACCCGCGCCTAAGACCTCTTCTTTAATAAAGTTTACCTCCTCCTCCTCCAAAAAAACCATTAAAAAATTTTCGCAGGAGGATATTTGTGAAGCGGCGTCCTTAAACATCCTGGGCATACCGCAACTTTAGTGGGAGCCCCTATAAGTTTCCCTTTCATTCTACCTGCACTAGCTTTAGAAAGAGCCCTTTATTTAGAGTGCACATAAAGTCAACTCTATACTTGAGTATTCGAGATGAAACTTTCGCTTGGCGCTAGGCTCTTCAAAAAAAAAAAAAAAATTCTAGATGCTACCTATTCACGCATCCGTTGAAGAATGTGCTGCAGATATGGAGCCAGGCAACACCACACTCATCGGCAAGCTAGAATTTGTGTTGTTGATAAAATGACTTTATTAAACCAAGGCGCTAATATGCACCTCAACCTTAAGCGAAGCATGCAAAGGCAGCATGCGTAATCTTTTTCTTTTTCTGCGGAGGTCAATCAATCAACGTTTATTGCACCACAACCAAAATTAAGAACAACATAATTTGTACAAAGAATTTGAATCCATAGCTCGCAGGCTAGTTGGGGATTCATGCACAAATTGGTAAGGCTATATAACTAACAGAGAGAACATGCATGTAGCGCAGTTTACACAGCCCCATAATAAGTTATAACCGACTTTATAACATGATGTGAATGAGATAGAGAAATTAGTACTTTGCTTTATTTCAGGTGGGACGTCTTTCCAAATTAGGGTTCGTACATATAAAACTGCTCTTTTACCTTTCAAGCTCAATCAGTAGATGAAAAGGTGGTATGTCAAAGATAGGAGAAGCGACACATATGAGCATTGTAACTGGCAGATGTGATGAGCTGTACTGCACATTTTTGAATTTCGAATGACGATTCCAGATAGGTCGGATAGGTACAGTCTCAGGATTTTAAAAAGTAACACAAGCACTAGGAAATAAACTGAAGTATATTGTTCTTACAGTAAATGCAGCAAAATACTGCCAAAATTTGTTCAGTATGAAGCAGACATTGGACAACTTCTTGCAGAGTGAATCGTTGTGCGACTACCAGTAAGGCTTTGTCGCGTGTAACTTTAAGTACGTGATTTGTGAGAGTCTTTGAATAAGAGAACCTTGAATATGAAGATACAGAAAATTTATTTATGGTGACCTAGCCGCTGAGTTAAACAAGATGTGCTTGGTTTTAGTGGAGTTAAGAGCGAGCTTGTTACAGAAAAAC
Organism: Amblyomma americanum; assembly: GCF_052857255.1. Lineage (NCBI taxonomy): Eukaryota > Metazoa > Arthropoda > Arachnida > Ixodida > Ixodidae > Amblyomma > Amblyomma americanum. The sequence continues at coordinate 42,218,092 of NC_135502.1, forward strand.
CATTCAGATACACATTGCAGTTCTAAGTCAGCAGTCCTGAAAAAAAAACTTCCATGCGATTCACTAGTACACACCAAGGCAGTTTCGTCCGCTTACATAAATGTAGTGAATCTATCTAATGCTATCGGAAAGTCAATAGGGCCAAGAATCGTTCCCTAAGGCACCCTAGCACCAAATGCGCAGAATTCCGATGCTGCATGTAACAATAAACGTGATTCCTAGTCCTTAAGTACCTGCGAAAAAATTCAGGCGTTATTCCGTGAATGCCACAGCCTCATAATTTGCAGAGTAAGTTTTTGTGATTCACCGAATCAAAAGTATTTTTCATGTTTAAGGCCACTCCCAATACAAACTTGTCATCGTTTAATATCTGATTTTAAAGTTGAAACGAGAGCTACCGTAATAGCTGATCGATTACTAATAAAATTATGTTAGGAGCATATCTCAAGTTCCAAGACTTTCATTAAGCAAGTAGCTGAAAGCTTTTCAAAGGGGAATTAATGCAGCTAAGGATTGAAATGATACAGTAAGTATCAAGAAGATTATGATCCTCATCTTCATATATGGAAATAACTTACGCTAGTTTCAGAGAGTTTGGGTATGTTGCTTGCTTCATGAAACGCCAGGTTAAATATTTTTTCAAGCCGAAATGCCAAAATATACATTCTTTTAGCACAAAAGAAGAGATGCAATCTAGTCCAGCACAGTTGGCATTGAATTGAGTGCTGACACAATTTCAGCCGCTCTATATCAGTGTACCCGAAGGGTGCAGAAAAAGGTCGAAAGTAGGTCACAGGAGTTTCACCTGTTTGACGCCGGCTCATAATACGTTGTTTTATTTCACTGAAATAACAAGCAACTAGCTAATCTAACCATATTCCGAAAACTTCAAACATCAGGCTTGACAAAACAAATTGCGGTAGGCCTAATAAGAGTTAATTTTTCGCCATTTCAGCTTGCAATAATTTGAACATCATTTTCTTTTTTTTTTCGCTTTTTCACAGCAGTTCTAACGATTTCGTGCAATGCGATATCGATTTTCACAGTATTTATTGGTTTTGATTTGCGCTAGCTTTGTAAGCAAGACATCATTTTTTTAATGATTTTAATCAATTTCATTAATGGTAAATTCGCTGGGGACGTCAATAAAGATATGGGGTGATATAGCACATATTTCAATTTGTTTCAGTTAACAGAGTATTGTATATTGCGTCATATTTAAGCTCACGTCCAGTGGATGTGACAAGCCTAAATCTGCTTTTTGTAAACCCTAATTTAAGGTGTTAAAGCTAACACGATTCTAAGCGATGTTTAAGAGATGATTAGGGCTATGAATATACGGAAAAACAACGCCGACTGGAAAATGATCTGTTACGGGAAAATCATATTTGCTACACCAGCTCAAATCCTGCCAACGTTACACAGCTTGCGGTCATTTCATAATGATTTCGTCAAGTTACTCTATTTGGTGATTTAACAACATTGTGATACCAGTAGGCTTCCAGTTTGTCAAAATATTCATCACTACTATCATTAAAAGCATCAATATTAGTCTTCAGAAATTAATGTTTTCATGTGTAGGCAAGAAAGGAACGTGAGGAACAGTTCGAAATAAGGGATAAATATATGAACGTTCCGAACGGTGGCGCGAAATAGGGCTGTTAGTAACACACCCGAACGTCTTTGAACCAGTATATCAAATTCACGATTAAGTTTTGTGACGATCCAGACACCAAGATACAAGCGAACGACGTCTTGGCATATAAGCAACACTGCCTCCTCGCGTGTTGGTTGACCTGGAGTCATTAAAGAAAGAGTAACCAGGAATGTTGTGAAATTCATACGAATAGAGCCAAATTTCAAACAGAGCAATGAAATCAAACATGAATGAATGCGCCTCTATGAGAGAACAAAGGCAGTCGATGTTTTTGCGAAGACTATGAATGTTGCAGCACATTAGAGAGTAAATTCACTTATTTGTGACAAAATAACAAGCCGACCTGACAATGTTATACCACATTTGGAAATGTAAGAAAAGAGGAAAATAATTAGCACGCCAAAGAAAGATAATTTTGTTTGGAAACCAGGGCAACTCTTCAATTCTCTACCTTTCTCGGAAGTACTCTGCGACTCGCCACCCAGAATAACTTCCAGTGTTTCTCATGTTTCCTCGCATTCGCCTTCCCAAACAGAATATTGTCTTCCGGGGTCGTCTCACCGTGGGATGTGTCTACTGTCGTAAACAATGCGGTCGCTGCTCCTTTGGGGGTGATACAGTACTGGCTGGCGAATGGTATGATGCTCAAGGGTGGTTTGTTCTGCCTGTGCCGAGCACTGAAGGCGCGTCATGCCTGGATCGCCGCACGTCCGTGAGCAGTATCAAGACATTCCATTCTTTTCTTTTGCAGCTTGTTCAATCATTCCGCATACCTTAGTTTTGTTAAGTTATATTTTACCGTTACCGTCACCATCTCGATATTAATCATAGTCTTCCCAGTGCCTGTTGTCAAGCACAAAATGTCTCGTCTAAGTGAATAATCCTAATCTCTAGACGCATTCCCTCTTAACGATGCCCTTTGTTCAGGCTCTTTTTAATCGTATGTGACTAGCCACAAGCAAAAGCCAAAAAAAATATCATTAGTGGAGAAACTGTAGCGTTTTCACGTGCATTCCTTCCCTAACGACTGCCACGGATGAGACCAGTCCTCACATTGACCGCTGTCACCAAGCCTTGCATTTCATCTAACCAAATATAACAAATACCAAATATAACAATATTTTCCGGTGTTTGCTTCTTCACTCTCTGCCCAAGGCTGTTGCTCACATTTAATACAAAACTCTTGTGGTACTTTTATTCTGCGTGAGGTATTTTGCTTTCTTATTTTCTATTACATTGCCTTCCTATTCCTTTGTTATCGGCATTGCATGTCTTTATTATTACGCTGCTTTTAATCCGCCCCCTTCCGCCCTGCCCTGTTGTGCGTCTGCCCTAACGGCATAACGAATGCAGCGAAATGCAGCAGACTTCCGTTCTCTAAATCATGAAAAATTTAGCTTAGGCGAGTTATCGCTAAGCTGCAGCTGGAAGCGAGATCTCTAAGTATTAAATTTGCAAAGAAACATTCCTTACAAAATATTTTCACATGTCCTCAAACATCAGCCCGCCCGATTCTCTGTTTCGACATACTTACAACGAAAGTGAATCGCGAAAATAAGCGCCGAAATATGGCTCATTAGCATAGATCCTTGCGCACGCCTTTGTAGTCAGGCAGCCGACAGCTACAGCTCCGATTCATACTGCGCCCGCCGAATAATCTGACATTGTTGTACGCAGCCCAAAAAAACGGCAAGAACAACTAAACAGAACAGAAACATTCCTTTGTAAAGCACTGAGTCATTTATTCGAAAGACGAAACGGCATAACGCGTTTTCGGACTGAAAGCCACGACAATGCTCTAAAACGCACATCCTGCGCCCGTTTATGCATAATTTATATACAGAACTGCATTATACTGATTATTCATAATAATGACAAGCATTTCACAAGATCTGACGACGAAGCCTTTACTTTCCGCCGCAGCTTCCTCTTGCGATGAAATGGAATTGCAGATTCCGCATGTCGCCTCAGCATCCGCCTTGCAAGCGGGAGGTGCTGGGTTCGATCGCCAGCGCCGCCGGGTATCCACCGATGGCACAGTGGGTACAAACATTCCCCTGGCATGGTGCTCGGCTTATCGGGGATGACATTCTTGGGAATTGGGGCCTCTGACCCCACTCTGAGAAGATGAATACACATTGTGGCATGACGCTCTTTGGCCACAGATGCCCTTACGCCATAAAAAATCCTCAACAGCTTCCTAACAGGCGCAAATGTTTTAGACAAATTATAACATTTTAAAAGCTTCTGGTTTCATTAGCGGAAAAGAAAAAAAAAGGATATACAGGGTGTTTCATCTAAGACTGCCCAATTTCTACAAGTAGGCTTTTTGAGTTAGCAGAGCGCTTATTTCGGCACAGCTTTGCCAGCGGCGTAGCACATCAGAATACAGCTAGGATGACCTAACTAGCAGGCTGGTTAACAATTATATTGATTAGTTAGCTTTTTAACTGTTAAAGTTAGGCCGATTAATTATTGAGAGGCGTCTAGCCCACCGTAATTAATACCCGTATCAGTTTTTAGAATTTAGAAAACGCGGTCACCTTCGGCGCTATGACCGAACAAATTTTGGCCACATGACGCCAAATTACATGCGCTTTCGAGACGGTTGCAGACAAAGCAACCTCTCTAGAGCAGATAACTCTTCAAGATAGCCAAAATTTAGATAGCATTGCGGAAGGCGGCCAACTTGCCCACCGTGTTGCAGGTAATGTGTAGACGTTTTGGGTAAAAGCTTTATCGTAAAGACGTTTAGGGTAAAGGACTTCATAATAAATGCCTTGACAGACCTGCTAGGTGGACCTGGGTGAAGGCCTTTAGGCCTTTACTCAGGCCTTTATCCAAGGCCTTTCGGAGGAAGGCCTTCATGGTAAATGCCTTCCGGGTAAGAGCCTGTAGGTAAAATGTCTTGACCACATAAAAACCTTAAGAGCTCACCATAACTAGTTCTACTGCACGATATTTCGCGTTTAGCAATGTTGAACCGTCTGCCATATATTCACTGAAAGAAGACTAACTCAACTTCACTTCCAAATGTGCAGAGTTTCTGTGAACATAGATAAGCTAATGACGGTAGCTTGCGCTGCCATTAACTTCGCATGGAGAGCGCAGATTGAAGGCTTTAGTTAAGCTAGCAGACAAAAACAGCCTCGAATTTCACTCGTGCGAGATGTCGTTCAGCTCTCAATGCACATTAACTATGTAGAAAGCGAGGGTCGATCAGAAATGTAGCCGGTTAGCTTTCAATGAGCTCGCATTATATGGATAAAACATGGATGCGAGTTTACACTCACGAAAGATGCTTGTAGTACTATTCACAGCTGCAACACTACATAACCGCGTTCGAATCCGTACATTTGCGTCATCCTCGAACAGTCGCAATAAGTACTTGGAGCGAGTGCAGGCATTTCTGTGCTGGTAGCATTGCTTCAAAAATTATGATTGCATGCAATCGTGTCCCACTAGTGCATACCCATAGAATTTGCAGACTATTCGTAACGATAACCCTGTAGCGGAGCTCTGTGAAATAAAATTGCATACTCCGAAGCTTTCAGTAACGCTTCGTTTGTAGAGCTCCGCGCTTAGACATAACGCACCATAGCCCATTTCACTCCCTGAAAGCGTGTCGTCATGACGAAAGTGCAGCCTCGTGTCTCAGTCTTTTGCTTTACAAAAGGCAACTCGAAGCGGCCGACGCAAAACAACGCGAAACGTTCAGGTAAAGAGCCCCAAATACTTTCTAAAGCCATAGGCAGCCTGTTCTTCCGCCGCTACCGCACGAAAGCATATGAGAAAGCGTATGCTTTCGAGAATAGTGCACTTTAGGGTCGGTTGGAGCAGGCGGGAACCCGCCAATGAAATCCCTTGAGCGAAGGTTTCGCAGCTTGGCTCGAACACGGCTCAGCCCAGAAATGCTGTGAATAAAATATAATCGTCCAAGAGCATTGCGCTCTGCTAAACATTCGGGCAATCGCGGCAAAGAGGAAAGCTGAATTTCAAGGCAACCGAGGCGGCATTAGGTGAGCAAAGGAGGCTTTGCATCATTCTCTCGATTCTAAAAATTTCTGCCCTTCGGTATCAGCACAGCGATCGCGGAAGTACAAAACACACTACACTGCTTTGACTAGTCTTTTCCATCGTGGTTTCTCAACGAAGACGTCTTTGGAGAGCAGGACGTTTTCAATCAACTGGAACTTCTTTTCGGTGGAGGTGTTGACACCACATAAGCTCACTGCGTGATTACAACTATGGCTCGTGAATGACAGCGAATTATTCTTTCGGCAATCATCAAATTCGTTTTTATTTTCTTTTGATGGAGGGAGGGGCGGAGGTGTGGCGGCGCTGAAAGAACGTGTCGACTCTAGCGACGTAGCTACAGTTGCCGTTCGTACTGCGGATTCTTGCACGCCCACCGTATAGCTGTCAGCCGTACCATTGTTTTTGCTCCACTAGTCTCTATGTGAATTGGCACCTGCATTTTCGCAATGCGCTTGTTTTCCCTTAGAACTTTGTGCCTCGACGAAGAACCAGGTCTGGGCCGCATGTTTACTTTTATTTCGTTTCTGTTCTTTCAGCGCCCTGAACGTCGCCACTGAAAGAGGCGGCCATGGGGAAAACTGCCCAGTATGACACTAAGTTGACATCGAGTGTCAGAGACTAGAGAAAGGGAGATACTTCTTTAGTTTGCACTCTATGCTGCTGGTGTGTCAGTCATTAGTAGAAAAGAGGGAACGTCAATGATAACCGAATAATCGAGTCGAAAAAAAAAAGGCTCACAACTGTCCAGTGCAACCACACGAAAGAAGAGCTACATGAAGCATACCGAAACCGAAACAGCACAAATCCTGCGGCAACCATAGAAGGCGATATCGAAAGCAAGAAAGCAAACCATTACCAGGAAATCCGGAGAAGCGCTTCAAGTTCCCATAACAGCCACGACGTGGCGCATGGCTTTGAGCATGGAAATATAGCGCTTTGACATCATCCGTGACGCAAGAAAGAAAGAGAATAACCGATTGGCTCCTATTGTAGCGCAATAGAGCGCTAGGCTTAGCAGCACTGGTTGGGTGTTGCCGGGCATTTTGGTAAAGGACCACTGAAAAAATAGACGCATACGCAATTGCATGCTCGCAACCATAGTAAAGCAGCTCTGTAGCCAGCTGCTCGTTTAACTTGGAAATTATATCGACCTGCCATACTGTTGACTTGTAATACTGGAACCTCACGAGGTGCTCACCCCCTGCGGGGTGGCATACACAGATGGATGATGCTGGTACGAGGTGCACACGGACAAATACTGCAGACAGTTACGAACTCTCATCTGAAACCAAACGCTCACGGTGGCGCGTAGGAAGTCAGCAGTTGTGGTGTGCTTTGTTTCTATTTTCCCAGTTTGTGTAATGCCAATAATTCGTTTGTACAAATAGCTTCAACCGTTAACCAGCCGGCTTTTTAAAGATTATAAATATAGCAGCGCGTGAATCCAAGGCCGTATGAAAGACCTGGCTCAGAACTCTGTGCAACAATGCGAAAAAAAAAAAGAGCGCAAACATGGGAGTACTCCGCCAGGCCTGGAATAAACGGCAACCAAGAATTCATTCCACGTCGCGCAATGCTACGGGCTCTGCGTTTCCGCGAAGATTAATAGTTTAATTAGCACAGACATTTAAGAAGCAAGCAGTGCAACGCCAGTGTTGATCAGTCGCTCTATACGATTCGAGGGACTAGAATGGCCTCATCGAACGACCGCTGAACAAAATACAGGAGCTTAGATAGGCGGTTGGGTCCTCATCTCCAGCGAAGTTAAATTTTATTCGAAAGTAAGACGCCATCACCCCAGGAACAATTTATTCGTCCTTAGATAGGGCGCTCGGCTACTGATCCGGAGTTCCCGGGTTCGAACCCAACCGCGGCGGCTGCGTTTTTATGGAGGCAAAACGCTAAGGCGCCCGTGTGCTGTGCGATGTGCACGTTAAAGATACACAGGTGGTCGAAATTATTCCGGAGCCCTCCACTACGGCACCTTTCTTCCTTTCTTCTTTCACTCTCTCCTTTATCCCTTCTCTTACGGCGCGGTTCAGGTGTCCAACGACAAATGAGACATATACTGCGCAATTTCCCACTTCCCCAAAAACCAATTATTATTATATTTTCCTACTCAGCCAGAACGAAAGTAACAATCTTCATATAGCGTTTTAGATTGTGCGTGTTACATGCGATAACTAGCAACAACCTTCCAGTGAATGCGCCTGAAATAATGAATGCCTACTAATGCGTCATGTTGTTCTTGAAACCAGGTATCACTTACGCTCAGCGTGCGATTGATGAGGAATTTGTACAGCCGTAGTAAATCAGGCCATTTCGAAGCCTGATCGGAAAGCCTGCATGGTGGTGCCAAGCTGTCGCAGCAAACGGAGTCCGTGACAATATCCGTCGTGTCCACTTTAAGGATTATCAAAAGGTTTCCTTCCTGCGCTGCACGATATAAAGCGTTCCTTCAACCGAAAAAAGGGAGAACGATGAAAGGAAGAAAAGAGGCGACAAGAGAACGCAATTGTACTAGCAACGATAAAAACCCCAACCTCCTCCCCATGTGCTCCGTAAGGGCTCACTGGACAGGGCACAAGACTCTATGCCACCACCGATCGCCCATTACTTATCAGGACTACATTCTTATTAGGCAAACGTCATCACGCGATTCAGGAGAGGAGGCGGCGGTGAAGCCTTCAGGAACGCCTGAGGGCTCCCCCAGAGGAAGCTTTCCGAGGAGATTAGAATGGTTAGTTCTTTGAACGGCATTTATCTTCTTACCGAAAGCCAAAAAACGATTTGCACTACATTTACATCCCCTCGAGTGCGATGCGGAAGCCCTAGCATTTGCTTGTAACCAGGCAGTGTTTAGCACAGAACTGTCTCTATTCAATGCTACTTTTTCCAGTGTTCTCACTTCTCTGGACATAACCCATGAAGTTCCTGCCAACGACAAAATAATATTCCTGGACTTCAGCCTACCATTCTTCTAGCCACGTGTGCCGGTCTTTCGAGTCGAGGGCAAACAAAAAACCTTTACTACCTTTAAAGTCTTCGCATTCCAGGTTAGTCAATAGAGGAATTGTTCTACATGGCGTCAAAGTTTTTACAATCAGGTCGATAGGTTAGTGGGTTCGGGCTACCCACTTCACGTCCTCTCGTCAATGGCAGAGGGGTTGCTAATAAAAATATAGAAACGTAGCCCAACGATCATTCTCTATCTTGAATGTCGACCAAGAAAGCTGGCGACGGTTGTACCTTATGTACGCAAAGTCGCACATAATTTGAAAAATGCTGAGAAAGAAATCGGGGTTGACGTAGTTTTTTCGGCTTCCGAACACGACCCGCCGCGGTGGCTCAGTGGTTAGGGCGCTCGACTACTGATCCGGAGTTCCCGGGTTCGAACCCATGGAGGAAAAACGCTAAGGCGCCGGTGTGCTGTGCGATGTCAGTGCACGTTAAAGATCCCCAGATGGTCGAAATTATTCCGGAGCCTTCCACTACGGCACCTCATTCTTTCACTCCCTCCTTTATCCCTTCCCTTACGGCGCGGTTCAGGTGTCCAACGATATATGAGACAGATACTGCGCCAGTTCCTTTTCCCAAAAAAAAAACAATTATTATTATTATTATTCCGAACACCTGGCAAGTTTTTGTAGGCGCGTCAAGAACCGCAGAAAAACTGTCCCTGAACGCCCGAAAACATAAATTTGTGAAGCGTAAAAAAATTCTCGTTTAATCGTTTTCTCTCCCTTGTTCCAATTTTTATAACGGTCAGACGAAGAGATGCTTTTATGATAGCCACAGTAGGCCCAGGGAGCACCGCAACACTGCTGACAATGCAAACTACCGCAGCCTCGGATTCCATTGTCGCAATTTCCAATGCGTCCCGGTGTTCAATAATTGTCACGTTGTAGCCAAAAAAAGACCGACCATGCTAATTGAGGTCACAGACATCAAGGCTGGTGAAAGCAGTGCAAGCGCCCCGTCCATTTCTCTCTCTAAAAAAGAATATCGTTTCCGGCACTGTACTTTTTTTTCTTTTTGCCTCACGGCATCAATGGGCGAGGGTGTGATGAAGGGTGCAGTAATGATTAAAGTAATGGAAAAAGGTTGCTAGTCACTGCTGTCTTGCGGGAATCTCGGTGTGTAAGGGTTCACCATGTTCATTGTTTTCCATTTCTGGTTTGCTCGCGTCTACTTATACGCGTAGCACGCAAAATAAACGCCGGTTGTTAGTTCAGCGCAATGTTGTGTCCCTTTCCCCTCAGCGTTTTTTCCTTCACTTCACTTCACTTTATTCACCTTAAAGACCCCCTTCAGGGGGTATTACATAAGGGGTGGGTTAATATGTTGATCAACAAGTACAAGTCATTTCTTTGAAATAATTGCTTAGCGTATCTGAAAATGCAGACAGGTGTGTGATGGCAGCGATATCGGTGGGGAGGCCATTCCAGTCCACAACAGTTCGGAGAAAAAATGAACCTGAAAAAGTTGCAGTACGCGACACAGGGCGGGCGATCTGAAACGGATGGGCAGTGCAGTGAGATATGCGGTTCGGATGAGTAATGTAGGGTGGTTGATTTAGAGAACTATGGAAAAACTTGTGGAGCAAATAGAGGCTGGCAATGCGCGGCGGTCTGCGAGGCTTTCAAGAGCGGAATTCTTCTTCAGAGCTGAAACGCGGGTGGTATATATGAATATGCAGAGTGAATGAAACGAATGGCGCGGTTCTGAACTGATTCGAGTGCATTTGTTAGGTATGCATGGTGTGGGCTCCAGATGGGGCTGGCGTACTCAAGTTTGGGTCTGATGAGGGTTTTATAAGCGAGAAGCTTCACGTGTTGCAGCGCATGACGAAGATGACGTTTCATGAATCCTAGAAATCTGTTAGCAGATGATATGATTGTGGTAATGTGTGTTCGCCAAGAAAGATCGCTGCAGAGGGTGACACCAAGATACCTAAACGATTGGACGCTTTCTATAAACGAGTTAGAAACTGCATAGGAAAAAATAAGAGGGTTGTGTTGTCGATGAAAGGAAATGAGTTTGCATTTGTTAGCATTTAGCGTCATTAGCCAGAGGTCACACCATTTATGGACGCTGTTAAGGTCGTTTTGAAGGGCCATTTGATCAGAAATGTTAGTGACAGTGCGATAGATTACGCAGTCATCAGCGAAGATACGAATTTTACATGACACATGTGAAGCTAGATCATTAATATATATTAGAAACAAGAGTGGGCCGAGCACAGATCCCTGAGGGACGCCAGATTTAACAGGGAGAGCGCTTGAGCGGTGGTTGTTAATAGAAACGAACTGAGATCGGTTAGCTAGAAATTCTTTAATCCATTGCAGGATATTAGGGTGTAAATTTAAAAGGGCGAGTTTTAGTATTAGGCGCTGGTGAGGTACCTTGTCAAATGCCTTCGCAAAATCTAAAAATAACGCATCGGTCTGCAGGTTGCGGTCAAGGTTAGCATGCACGTCGTGAGTGAAGATTGCCAGTTGGGTTTCGCAGGAGAGCCCCCTACGAAACCCGTGTTGAGCCGGATCAAGGAAGCTGTTTGAATCTAGAAAGTTTATGATATGGGAATAGATGACATGTTCCATGATTTTGCAAGGCACGCTGATTAAGGAGATGGGACGATAATTTAGCGGAGAATCCTTTTGACCTGATTTGTGGGCCGGGATGACCCTCCCCACCTTCCAGTCGTCCGGTAAAGTTCCTGTCGACAGCGATTGCAGAAACAGTAATGAGAGATAAATGGCAGAAATGTGTTTTGTGTTTTTCAGTACTTTTGAGTTCGTTTCGTCCACTCCAGCGGCTGACGAAAGTTTAATTCTGTCGATAAGGTTTTCGATACCCTGCGCTGTGATTTCGATGGGAGACATTGCTGGCAGTGTTAGAGCAGGCGGAGTGGGCAATGGTGAGGCAGTTTCGTTTGTGAAAACAGATACAAACGCGCGATTAAATATTTCGGCACATTCAGTATCACTGGCATCCTCGCCTGCGGCATTCGTTAGAGCGATGATGCAAGTTGCTTGCGGATTTATTATTTCCCAAAACCTCCTGGGGTTATTCGTTAGGATTTTTGGTAGATCAGCTTGGAAAAATGCTTGTTTGGCGCAGCGAATTGCATTGTAATACGTGTCCTCGGCCTGATAGTACCTATCCCATGCATCTGCGTCTGGGCTCCGTTTCGCTGCACTATAAAGTCGTTTTTTTTCTTCTTTCTAATCTCTTAAGGTTGTGTGAAAACCACGGTTTTTGGCGGTTTGCTCGAAAGCTGATAGAGGGAATAAATTTGTTTGTCAGATCTTCGATCTTCTTTTTGAAAATCGACCAGTTATCATTGACAGACCGGTGATGAAATGTGGATTGAAAATAAGGCAGGAATGCTTCTAGCTCGTTGATTTCTTCGTAATTGCCTTTGTCGTACATACGGATGGTTTTCTTGAACGTTTGGCGGGGTGTGGGGGAGAACTTGAATATGGCATGAATAACCTTATGATCACTGATTTCACGCAGGTAAGTAATCGATGATAAGCTTTCAGGGTTGTTGGTCAGTATTAAGTCCAGAATATTTGAAGATCCGTGAGCGACGCGTGTCGGTTCGAGCACCATTTGCGTCAGGTTAAAGTTTAAGCATACATCTACGAATTCTCTTGCTTCATGGTTACCGGCGGTTAGTGGTCCTACGTTTTGCCAATCGATGCCAGGGTAGTTAAAATCGCCTAAGAGAACAATTTGCGCACCAGGGTGTTTTTTAGTAATTTGGACTAGTGCATCGCTCAGGTTAAGCGCGAATCCTGGGTTGCTGTTGGGGGCCCTGTAGCAGACGCCAAGTAGAACTGTTTCCGGTGGAGCGCAACATTTTAACCACAATATTTCTAGATCTGAACTAATGTTAACATGAGAACAAGATATTTGGTTGTTAATGGCAATAAGAACACCTCCTCCACGTGTGCCTTGACGATCATTGCGGTAAACATTGAAATTTGGCAATTCATCCAGAATTTCATTATCTGTCACGTCGCTTGTCAGCCACGTTTCAGTTAAGATTAATATGTTGCTGCCTGAAGATGACAGGAGATTAGACAGGGCTTCGCGCTTTGGAAGGAAACTGCGTATATTGGTGTAGATTATGGAAAAAGAAAGATTGACTCGACGGGTAGCCCGTGGTTGCTTGCGCGCGATGATGATGATTATGGATTTTTATGGCGCAAGGGCAGCTATGGCCAAAGAGCGCCATGTCACAAGGTATTTTTTCTTTTTCTCAAGGTGGGGTCAAAGACCCATTTCCCAAGCATTTCACCCTAAAGAAGCCGAGCACCGGGCCGCCAGGAGAATGCTTCTACCCATTGTTTCACCGCTGGGTACCCGGCGGCACTGGAGATCGAACCCCGCACCTCCCGCATGCGAGGCGGATGCTCAACCACTTGGCCACCGCTGCGGTCGCTTGCGCGCGATCCGACGGCGACATGATTCCTATGCGATTTCTTTCACGGTCTGTGTGTCTTGGTCAAACATATAACGTTTTGGTCCCATGTGCAGCGTTTTGTATCGAAGGGAAAAAGGGTCCTGACTTGGTTCTGGCGAAAGCCACAAGGTGTTTTCGGGCATTTCGGACGGGCCGAGAAAAATCTTCGCCGATACTGAAATCTGTATTTTTAAGCTTAGGGCCATTCGAAAGAATGACCCCCTTTTTTTTAGCCTTGTGCCATTGGGCGGTTACGCCACCATCAGACAGCGGTGAGGAGCTGCAACTGCTGTGCTCGGTATAGAACACAGGCATCTGCCCAGGCAGTACCGACACAAGTATTTTGTGGGCTTGTTTGAGTTCACGATTAAACGAGCCGTCGCGTTAAATTTTAATGGCATGTCAAAACACGAAATCGCGCTCCAACCATGAAGCCACATTTGTTTAATTTCAGTCAAATTATATTCTTTGTCTGCATCACAGAATAAGCCGGCCGTCAAAGATGTCCACATTCAGCAAGTAGTTCATGTAACATAAAACCGAGCAGTTCTAATCGGTCAGCATTTCACGAGGTCATACAGTTCGCTTCCACCAGACGCAGAGCGCACAGTCGTTACTCCCCGGATTTCGGCTTTACTTCGACATCAGCACCATTCTCACTTCAGAGCATCAAATATCTGTCCTTTTGAAAACCTGTAACCAAAAAAAAAAAAACACAAGAAGCGCGAGGGTCAGAGCAGGGACATAATGACAGCACCCAAACTCGCTTTTCCTTTTCCTCTTTACTGACCCCGCTGAATCAGTTTACCTCGAACGGCGGTTTTCGAACGCTCCAGGAATGGCCACGGGGCCAACACCATTATCCCGCGCCTCCTAGGTCAACACGGTTCGACTCTAGCGGTGTCGGCGCATTGTCCTCGGAGAGCCTTAACTCACTTAGCAAAATGGATCCCCGTTTCCCCTTTTCCTCAAACCTCCGTCCCGACTCCCGATTGACGCCCCTCCTTCCCTTCCTTTTGTCTAACGGAAGCGGCTTTCCAGGGAGATGGAATGTGCATGCCTCGGCCCGGTCCCCAGCCGCGGAAGGGCAAACACGACCCAGTTAGGCGACCAACGGATTCCGCTGCCTCCGCTCGATCAGCAAACTGGACGCTGAGACTGCGAGTGTGGCCCTGCTCGGGCCACAATCCGGGCACCTCAGTCGCTAGGCACCCAAGATGTGACGTCCCACACAATGGAAGATTGTAATGCCTTTTTACATCAAGGGTACGTGACCGAGATTTCTGATGCGTGTTCCAGTGAGCTACTGGTGTGGCAGAAAAAGGCTATTCCGTGCACTTCTTGGATGATGGACACACCTCACGGGAGGGCCTCCGGTGCGGAAGATGACGCTGGACTTCATCCGGCAGGCGCAGTCCGTATGGCAGTTCCATCGCTCCATTTAACACCGTTGCCCCTCTGCCACAGTACAAGACACGGTGACTGAGTAAAGTCGGTGTGAAACCGCAGCAATCTACAGAATGACGCTTTGTTGAAGGAAGACTGCAGGAACAACAAACGGCAAGAGGGTGTGGCATGAAATACGCGCTGAATACAAGCTTGTGTGCCGGCACCTGCAATGAAGCATAGGTGTGTGACGATAAATGCGAAGACTTTGAATCTATAAACATCTTTACTCACTGGTCGTTAATTCTCCTAAATTAAAGCACGTGCTACTACACTCTTAATGTGGCAACAATATTTACAACTGTTTTGATCCCCTGAGCGTCTGTAAGATTTCCTATTAAACAGCAGTACAGGGCCAGAAAATTATCTAGTAACTTCTAATGATGAGCTGCCTTAAGATACTCGAACGGGAGCTAGCATTAACTTCTTTAAGGCGTGGAGCGGGACTTCGAAACCGTTTTCGAATATTTTTCGTGGATGCATGTACTATGAGAAACTATTATAAAGTCTATGCCACAATAGGCCGCTGCAACGGTGCAAAAATAGTGCTTTCGGATTGTTATGGCGGTTCCACGTTGCACACAAACTAAGTGATATTCAGGCACATGAAAATGCAGAACAAAGGGCAGAACGTCGACGTCCGGACATACCGTGTTTACTCGAATAACCACAAATGCCAGTAACGGTTAAGTAGTCAAGGGACTACATTAGCACTACACTAGATTAGCCCAAGAAGCAGATGGTGTGTACATACAACAGCATAAAAACGGAATGCGTTCATGAGGTGCGCGGGTATTACTTGACCTCGTAACAGCCAGATCAATGCGAGAGGCGAAACTTCCAATGGCGGGCGAGCACAGAAACAAGGCTGCAATCCACACGATGGTTGAGAATGAAAAAGTAATGATGCCCTCCTGCCCGGAAACCTAGACGACAAATAACTTGCAGCTTCTAATCGCACGCGAAAGCCCCTCCAGCGATAATGATTCTCTAGAGCTGTATGATCCGGCCTCTACCTTCGCATTAGCGCCACTCTGTACGCCTCTATTCAATATATAACACCCCACCGAGTCTTCGCGTGGGAAACGAAGTGATATAAGGGCACCGTGTACCTTGCACTCTGTTTAGCACTCACCCATTACTTGTTCCATCATTCATCTTACAAGTATGATGGAACGCCCACAGAGCTGCCCAAACATCCGAGGGCAAGAAACACGCGAACGCTCGCCACTGAGGGAGCACCTCGCTTGCCCCACCAACCCGCTGCCTGCATTCCGCTACGCGGGGCGCTCTGCGGCAAATTTGTCCACCATGCGGCGCCACTCAATCAACAAAAGCGATAACGTTGCAAAGGCGGACTGTCTGCGGGGATATTCGCGGCTCTCGCTACAGGAAGCCCGCCGCTGCGGCTGCAGCGAGGGGAAACAAGAAAGGCGCCGATCGGGAGCAGCTGCTGGCCGGGGCTTCTAGATGTTCGCAGTACGCGTAGTCCACCGGTCGCGTACTCCACCGCTGTTGCTCAAGCGCGCAGGCCGGGGCATATGCAAGAGGGGAGACGTGGTGCAACGTTGCCAGCGATTTAAAGGCCATTGCGGAGAAACGAGGTGTGCACGCTGTCGCGCTTTTAATCCAAAGCTATAGAGTAGCTGCAGCTGCGGCGTAATGTAAACACTCCACAGTCGCCTTTCCTCCGCTCCTAGTGAAAAAGCGATGAGCGAAACTGACGACGGCGAAGGAGCGCGCTTCTCGACAGCCGAGTGTACACAGTGCCCAACCGCGATCTTCTTGCGCTCGAGCGCGCAGGCACTTCCCGGAACGGTGCTTAACGCTCAGCATCAGCATAGTCCCGGACGCTGACGCGTGCGGGAAAGGGTGCATTAAGCAATTTCGCAAGTTTTCCGGCTCCCCGCAGCACTCTCGTTCAGCCGGTAACGCTCGCAGAGAGGCGCTTGTTTGCGCCGTGTGTTAGCCAGAGTGCGGAAAGACACGTCACAGCTGTAGGCGGCTATGTGGCTCCGTTATTGCCCTTCTAGGCGCGGATATCCAATGACCTTTTTTTTTTTTCACTTTTCTCACGGTACTGCCACTTATACGCGACTGCGAGGAAGTTTAGTTGAAAGAGCAAGAACAGATTGAACAGAACGGCTCTGTTCGTGATGGTGGAGGCCACTCCAAGCTAATCAGCCGGCAACCTCAAAGGGATAGGCGCCATGTGAGTCACAAGATCTCCTCGGTTCACTTATGTGCAGTCCCTAGCTCACGCAGAGTACGATGTAATAGATCAGCCCGCAAAAACATTCGCACTTCACTCAAGCGCTTCATCTCCCGCTCCCCATTTTCATTACTACCAGAATAACTATACAAAAACGAGAGAGAGAGAGAATGAAAAGGAAACGCAGGGAGGCTAACCCGATGCTATGAGAATCTTCACTAATTATTCGAGCTGCCAAGGCAATGTACCACTTAGGCGCGGTTCAGGCGCGTATAATGTTCGTTTTGCCTGTGTTATCTCCATCCCTCATGTAATGACCCTTGAGGAATAACTGATAAATAAATACATAGAGAATTATCACACTTGCTCTGCTAACGCTGCGATGCTTAGAAAGTTTAGCTGTACCTCTCTTGATGCACTTACCTTAGTTCGTCTTTTACTGCGAATACAGTATGTACACCCTTTGTCCGTAAAGTTCCGAGACTGAGCCTATTAAAAAAAATGCGTTTAACATTGAAATCATTTGTGCAGCATCCCTTCGAAATAGTCTCCCTAGCAGTCTATACACAGCTTCCAACACTTCTAGAGGTCTTGGAATGCTAGAAAACGCATCTTTTGGCAGGGCTGTCAGCTCCTTTGTCGTCGCATCTTGAATGGCCTCCACGCTCCCCAACTAGCGACCTTTTAGTGCTCTCGTCACACGAGGAAACAGGGAAAAAAATCGCGTGAGGAGAGGTCAGGCGAGTATGGCGGATGGGGAAGTACCGTAATGTTGTGCTTGGCGAGAAATTTTGTCACGCTGAGAGCAGTGTGCGGCCTTGCGTTATCGTGGAGAAGGCTCCATTGTCCAGATGCCCGTAAGTCAGGGCGACGGCGTCGCAGTGCATCACGCATGTGTTGGGGCACGCGGATATAAAACTCCCGATTCACCGTCTGCCTTTGTGGGACGAACTCGTGGTGTGCGACACCTCTTGCATCCAAAAAAACAACTATCGGCATCGTCTTTGTTTCGGTCTTTTGTCGCCGCACCTTTCTCGACGCCGGAGAGCTTGTGGACCGCCATTCGGCGCTCTGCCTCTTTGTTTGAGGATCGTATTGAAAACACTATGTTTCGTCTTCAGCAATGATGATGTCGACGAATGCAGCATCCTTCTCTGCCTCGGAGAGCAGATCAGCGCTCACTGATGCCCGCGTGTCCTTCTGGTCCTGTGTGAGGGAGTGCGGCAGAAGTCTGGCATTCAGCTTTCGTTTCCCCAAGTTCTCACACAAAATTTGGTGCCATGTTGTCTTACTAATGTCGAGAGCATCTGATAGCATGCGGACTGTAATGGTGCGGTCTTGCTGTACGATTTCCCTGATCCCAGCCACGTTGTTTTGATTCCGTGAGGTTGAAGGGCGCCCCAGCCTTGCGCCGTCTTCCACCAACGTCCTCCTCGAAACGAACCTCTTGTGCCACTCGAAAACTCACGCCCGCGACAATGTCTCGTTGCCGTAAGCGTCAGGAAGGAGCTCATACGTCTGTGTGGCAGACTTGCCAAGCTTAACACGATTTTATTTTCACACGCTGTTCGAGGTCGACGTCTGCACATTCTGCACACCTCTGCACATTCACTCACAGTAGAATGCGCAGACTAGTGACAAAGAATTTTTCTACATGTAGTGCCATCTGGCGTCTGCCGCAGCAATTAACATAAATAGCTCAGGTTAGCGCGAAAAGATGGCGCTACACATACGCACCAACATTTGTTTTTAGGAATTATTTTCTAGAGAAGAAAATAAATCATTCTCGAACCTTTACGGGAAAAGGTTCTATATGGCTCATCAGCAACGAAACCCGGCGCTGTTGCCCAGAAGCATTGGTCCGAAAACCCGTGACGTCACCGCGGTCTTGCATGACGTCACAGCTAACCATAAGATAGTAAGGGGTGATCGTAGGTAATGAAGCAAATACATTATACGAGATAGCAGTAGTTAGTGACGGCGATTATTAGTGATAGTGAAATAGTGATGAGTCATTAATGACACTGACACTGGTAATGATAAAGGTCTTCAGATTGAAGGCTTTTAGGCCAAGGAGGCGCAATACTTTTCTGAGAACACGCGTCCCGCAATATTCTGATCGCCATAGTACACCATAAATCAAACTTTCTCTTCACGATGTTAGACAAAAGCACCAGCACAAGTACCGAGACATTTATTGTACATAAGTGACCAAAGACAGTGTTTTTATGATACAGAAAAAAAGGCCAGACTCCCAGTCTCTTTCGCTGCTCCTGGAAGTAAAGCAGAAACGAAAAACAAATAGAATAATGCAGTCAATTTTAGTCAGTAGAATAAGTAAGACGTTAACTGGGGACGGTGTTACAGTAAACGACACGTCTAACGCTCCCAGGCAGGTAAAACTCCGAATCCCTCTTTTAAAGCTAACAAGCAAGGCTGTCGCTATTTATCACACGGTTTTTTTTCTGCACCTGCCCATTTTCTGCACACGTGTTCCTTGGCACACGTGTGTGTCCTCGGAACACTTGTTCTGTCCCTGACAAATCATATTGACGGCGCCGCATGAGCGGGTGGTCACATCGTGCATTGCCGGCCAAAGAGTACTGAAGCCCATTCATCTGGACACAAGGTCATAAAAACAATAAATTCTGATCCATGAAAGCGCAGTTGGCCACTTAATAAAGAATGATACTACATGCTAGGCGCCATCTGTACCAGAATCACAACAGAAGCAAAGCACAGACAATTCACGTGTGTCAAGATCCTAACTCCAACGAAAAACACATTAACATTAAATAAAAAAAGAAGCTGTGTTCAGACAGGAGGATTGTTGGAAAAATATCCAAACGCTTCTTCCGATGCAGGAGCGCACGGTACTGAAAGGTCGCTGATAGTCGGTAATTTTCGAAGGCAAAAGATACGTTATGTACTACGGCCATATCACTGTGAAGACTCTGGATTTATTCCAACAACCTGGAATATGTGTTTAATATGCATCGAAGAGCAAAAAAAAAGTTAGGCGACGACCAATGCAACTGATGAAACAAATTCGATAGCATGACCATCGTGGGTTGGGCGTTCCTTGTCGTTTGATGCGACTCTGCTGCGCTGGCTGGTATCTACCGCCGCTCCGTTCTTCTCCATGCACTTCAGATGGAGCTTCATTGCGCCATTTTTGCACATTGCGTTTGGATGCGGATGAAAGTTGATGAAGACGACGATATCCCAAGCCCAGCGCCAGGGCCAGGAACTTTAACAAGCGGGATGTTAGGCAGCGGCGATGGCGTAGTGCTCTCGAGCAGTGGCCAGCGAAGCTGATCTGTTGGCGCCGCCGCGGGCTCGAATTCCGCTGGAGGCCATTTCAATTCTTCTACTTCACATCTCGACACGGTGTGATCACGCCGGCGGACAGCAGGTTTTCGCTCCAACGAGGCTCCTATGCTATCGCATACAAGAGAGATCTGAGCGATACCACTGAACGTCTAGCATGCTTAGCTCGCGGCCAGTGCGCAAATCAGTGCTGGGGTGTTAAGGCCTGAAGGTCCGAGCACTTACACAATGACCAGGCGATCCATTATTCGTGGACAGCAACTACAATCGGAGCTATGCAACCTTCGCTGGCGAAAGCACGAGTCCCCTGTTTCTGAGCACAAGACTCAGAGCGATGTTGTTTCCGTTACACAGTCACAAGACACACTGACGAGAAAAAAAAAAACAATCTCGAGGGCGACTCGCAGGAAATTGACGCCACCTGGTCCGTCGCGACGCTAGCATCCGGTCGAGAGCGGCACAGAAGAGGCGGCGGCTGACGGGGGGCACGACTAGATGAGGCCCAGCCGCTCGCGTTCCTTGGTCTTCTTCCGGACAACGTCGACGTTCCGGTCCCTCCAGGTGCTCTTGCGCAGCTTGATGGGACGGCTGCCCACGTACTTGCCTGCAAGAAGAGCGGAGCGGGGCGGCGACACACAATGTTAAAAGGAAAGTCTTAAGAGTGTTCGGGCCTGATCGCACAGCAAGCCGCGACAGCACGAACACACTAAGCATGCTGTGAGCTGAAAGGAAACACGAGAGACGGCCGGAAGTTCCGCGCGGGTACACAGAGAGAGAGAGAGAGAGAGAGACAGACATCTCAATGTTTTCACTCGTGTGACGTCAGTTGTCGGCGTTTGCAAATGAATGGATGAATGGAAGATAGGAGCGTCCCCTTTGAAACGGGCTGGTGGCAGTTGCCACCACGCTTGGTTTTCAAATTATCATTTATTTATCGGTGTTATAAATCAGTCTATAAATTCGCCATCTGCTTTAAATACATTTTTAATCCTACACATCTAACCTTACGTCACTTCTCTGCTTTTGAGCCACCAATCTTACAGTCGCTTTTTGCTAACTTCCATCGCAGATTCATTGACATGACCACTGTTATCTATAAACCCTAGAGGGCCTCAGGCAGAGTTACTGTGCCTGCATCGACAACCGGATGGATATCACCACATTCAGGTATGAGGTGTTCAGTTGTTACAGATTTACCGCACTCTACACACTACGGCAAAGGTGGGTGACCGCAGCGCCAACTGGTCGGATTACTTGGCGGCTTCAAGATGTTTGGTGTCCTACAACTGACGGCGCTAAGGGGTGTTTCGAGTTGCGAATACGTATAAAAGGGAAATTTAACTTACTACTGGCGTTTGAAACAGTGCTCCGCGGGGCCAGTTGCTGAATCACATTTTCAGTAAGCGCACAGTGCGGGTACACAACACAAGGGACAAAATACGGCAAGACGACAGGAGAAAGACCCCTTTGGCGAAATGGACAACCGCGCTAATACCATTTGATGTTGCTCCTTAATACTGTGCCTATACATAGTTACAACAACAACTCTCTCCTACAACGACTGCGCATCATAACATTTATTGCGCCAAAGCATTGGCCAAAGCGGTACTAGTGGTAAAGACGAAGCCACAGCAGTAGCGACGCGACACGCCGTAAAAATGCAAACCTCTCTTGCGGCTTCTCTATGCACCCGAAGGCGACCTTACTCGAAAACAACCGCGGCACACCGCAACATAAATTATCCCTCCATCTTCGCTCCAAAAACACGCCATTTTTTTTTCTTTATTTATCTAGGAGCAGTGCAACGCCCGCAAGATATGCGCGGGACGCTTAAATGGGCAAGACGGCTTCGGATGCCTCTCAGTCCGTTATATATTTTTTTTAAATAGTCGTTACTTATGAAGTGAACATCAAGATGAACGCTGTTTTCGTGACTCCTTAAAGCCCGTTTAAAATAATGAAGCCTTTATGGTCTATCTGCGCGCATAGCCCGCGCCACGCGCACACACGCATGGGCGCAGGAAACCAAAACATCCTACATTCACACACGAACTCAAGAGCGAAAGCTAAAGAAAGAAAAGAAAACGACTAAGCCCATAAAACGCACGCATAGCGCACGGGGAAAAAAAAAACTCACACAGGTGCAGACACAATAGGTACAGAACAGCTACGAGTAAGACGGAGACGGCTTTATCGCGCAGTCTTGATCATCAATCTAATTACCGTTTCATTTGAGACAGCAACCTGGAATAGCACTAACAGTTTCATGAACAATGCATTTCACTGCCAGGCACCAGCGGTTTAGTCCATCACTCGGATGTACTGCCATGTGGCTAAAAGTGTTTCGTAGAGATGCATTCAATGCTCCGCTTTATAGTAGCCACCCTACTTACAGTTAACGCTAACGGGGAACTTACAGTAACAGAGCCTTGAAACAGATCGGAATATCCTAACATGAAGATATCCGACTCTTCGCGTTCGCTCGTGCAACACATACAGCGTGCCGTGCGAAGCCCCCGAGTTACGCTAGCCAATAAGCGTCCTCGATGCCGTACGAGTAAAACCACTAGAGAGTGGGGAGAATGAAATAAAAAGCAAGGAAAGTAAGAAGAAGTAAATACAAAGAAAGAAAGGAAGCAAGAAAGAGTGGGAGGCGGGAAGAAATAAATAAATAAATAAATAAATAAATAAATAAATAAATAAACCCAAATAATTAATTAAATAAATAAATAAACCCAATACAGAAAATATTTTTTTCTCCGCGGATGTCGCGGATGTCAGTTGCAGTGCTAACGGCATTCCCGCCACCCGTTGGTTCAGGACTGTTTGGTTGCGAATATGGTCAGAAATGGTGGTTGTTGACTGCGACAGTCTGTTTGCTAGCCGGCTTCATCAGAGTGACAAGAAGGATCAATTTTAATACAGCAGCACAACACGAACTTTCCAGACCAGAAAACTGATGTCTCAAAAAGGAACCCAACCCTCGGCTTATCGGCGGATAACATGCGCCCTGCTAAATAAAAAACAAACTTGCAGAGAGCAAATTTAAAGCACACGAGAGAGAAAAAATGGTTCGCGCCCGTTTTTCGAAAAAACAGTTTCGAAACGACACAACAAAACAAGCATACCGTGCTGTCGGTTGGCGAGAGTCGTCACATCGGGTGCGGCGACATATTGAGGTAACTGTTGCACCAGCTCCTCACGCACTCTTCAAACTGAACGGATTGGTAGAACCTACATTAGCCACATAATGTAAGACGAACCGATTCTCTGCACATTGGCATGCATAATTACTAATGCCTAGTCCCGACCGCATAGTCAATATGATTCCTGCCTATTCCATATCATCCCATGCCATATCAACCTGTCCCATCTATTCCTACCCACACAACACTGTCCCGTACAGTATTCCGAGTACCCGTCACAGAAGGCTAAGCACCCAGAACGTAACGCTGATAACCACAGGCATCACGCCCATTGCCCGTGCACTCAAGCGGATATCAGCGTTATTCAAGGATTCAAATCTATATAGGCTGTAGTTAAAGCATGCTAAGCTTTTTAGAGCTAGAATTTAAAATAGTGATGTAATCGACAATTAAAGTTCAGGCTTCTTCTCGCAGCAATTTCAGCGGCCTTCAACCGCAACCTGTCGTGCGTCGTTGTACGCTGCCAAACAACGCTCGGCGGGCTTTGGCTTCGGTGGCGTTTATGCGTCGTAAATGTACGGGTACCATATATGACGTCATCATGAGCCCTCAACTTGGCGCTCTGTGCTGCGGAGAAGGTTGAAGGCCGGCATGATTTTAATCGGCAATAGCGTCACCTTTTAAAATGCCAGTCCAAAAGGGCTTCGCATGCTTTTAGCTGCATGTTTCACACATTGGACCCCTTTAAGCTCGTCGAAATTCTAAAACATTTGCAGTTGCCCTTTGAGGTTTCGACATTGTTCGCAACGTCCTCCAAATTAGGCGAAAAGCAATCTGGTGGTTTTCCTTGAACGCTTCACATCAACTAAAATTAAAGCAGGAAGACATATTTCTACGAAGTGCAGCAACGATTTGCGCAGCGAAATGAAATGACCGTGCAAATAACCGGTGGCGGCAGGAAAAATTTTAATGGCGCGCCGTAACATCACGAGGCTGAAAGCGGTTTTAGCTTTTACCGACGCCCACACGGTTCCCTGAGCACTGGGGGAAAAAAAAAGCATCTACAGCAGCGAAAGACACAACGAGAGAAAAGAACGAACGAACGAGAGGAAAAAAAATACTCAGGACCCGACGAGCAGGAAACGGGAAACGCGACCTTGTCTAATATGCTCGCAAAAAAACTGAGACCCCGGACAAGAGGATCGTCCCAGCCTCATTATGGCCATCGCGTAGACGGTATAAGCATTGAGTTCCAGCACTTACTGTACGAAGGTTCGCTGAGGACTTGCTAGCAGAGGGGAAAAGGCAAACATTATTGTGGGACCATAAAAAGAACGAAAAGGAAAGTGTCCCTGCTCGTGCCACTAAGTATAACGGGCTTGGGGAAAAGGACGGAAAGAATATGAAAATAAAGGGCAGCGCACTAAGTCCTCTGCTAGAGCGCTAGTGCAGTGAAGAAATCTTTAGCATAACGGGTTCCGCCGCGCTGTGGCTCGTCTCATCTCTTGCGTCGGTGCGGCGCACAAGCACGGAGAGGACAAAGGGAAGAGGAGGTGGGATCATATCATGAGTAATCAGAGTCTCACGAAAAAAAAAAGAAACGAACAGAGAAAAAGAAAAGGCGGCAACGCTCTTACGGCCAGCCGGAATGCGACACCACGAGCGTGGAAGGCACTCCGTTCGCAAAAATAGAATTTGGAGAAAAGCTGAAGTGAAGCGCCAGCCATGTTTCACCCATGTACTGTACACACGCCTACACTGCAAAGCCAAGAACAAAAGTATTAACATATTTTGCCTCGACATTCCCGGAAGCGAAATTTGACTCAAAGTGAGAGGGGGAGGAAACTGATTCCCGGAAAGTACGGAGGTCAGTCTGATTAATGAAGCAACAGAAAGACGAAATCACAAAGCCTCGCGTTGGAAGCTACCAGCGCGAAAGACAAGACGAAGGAATTGAGGGTATCGGCGCTGTGTTCCGAGTTTCCCTCGATCTCGTATAGAGGCTTTTACGCTGCTAGCTGATTGAACATGGTCTGGACTGCTGGTGTGCATCGCGACGTCGTAATTAATGCGGTCTAACACGTCCGACTTGAACGTTAGAACCCCTTCGCTGACACCGTGGCAAAGCTAGCGGCAATATTTCAAAGGCTAGCGCAAAATGAAATAATGAGTTCTGCAACTTGAGCGATTTGGCGTGCCCCCATGTGCCCAGCGCTCGAACCTTGACAGGCGATGAGACGACTGCTCATGCGAGCCAAATGCCGCTGTTCCGGCTTCCAAGCATCCATGGATCCTGTGCTATTCCTCAACGAAGCCCTGCCTACTATACTTAAAAATTACAGGATTTCACTTAAGTCTGCTTATGAGCGGAAATACGAAAGCCTTTACCTGTCGTATCTTTCTCCCTCCACTTTTAATCATTTTTTTGTTTTCTGCAAATCTTTGTTTCTTTTCTTGTTTTTTTAGTTTTAATTTTTGTATTTTTATTATTATTTTTACATTTGCTGTTTTATTATTTATTTATCATTTTTGTTTATATTTTTTCTTTCATTTCGTGTTATTTTATTTCATTACATGTGTGTTGTTTAAGAACTGTTGCTTAATGAACTTCTATATTTTTGCATTATTTACCATACAACTTATGATTGACAGTTCGTGCGGACCACTTCCGTCCGCGCCACTCATGAGCAAAGAAAGGCTTACGCCTTAAAGTTCCCTGACGCTGCAAGCATCCGACGCCCTTCCGCTAACGTACAAAATAAACGTACACAAAGCGTACATAAAGAGTCGCACGGCATCTGCGGTCACGAAGCTAAGTGTTCTTTCAATCGAGCGACAAGCCCCTGCATGCCTTCATGCAGCGAGGCCTTGTATCTCAACGAAGCGCGCACGACGCTAATACTCAACGTGACACGAAGAAAACCTTATCAATAGGGGAATTCCACAGCAGCAGACCTCGCGTCAGACGGAGCATGCGTCTAATTTAACGATTTCAACACGCTGTTAGAGAGTATACAACGCTACGGAAACAAAATCTGTCAAAATTTCCAGAAATAAAGCAAATAAATTTATAAGACATACAATTTACAATAGACAGTATTTTCCATCGCTTTAAATCGAAATTCTGCAAGCTATGGATATTAAGCTCATAGATTGTGTTGTTAAATTAGAACGCCACGATCACCTGCGGAATTTCGATAAACAGGAGTTAGGTACCGTTCTATATACAACCGCCAGCGCTAACAGCAGAGCTCCCTGTGAGTACACATCTGCTGCCAAGTACTCGCTGAAAACCACAATGGTAAGGCAGATGCAGATAACGAAAAGGATAATGCAGAAACACCATAAGACAGGTGTGATAAGGCAGATGTGGCAGATGATTCGCGGTTGCGTCGCTTTGACAAATATGCGTCGGGTCCATGCAGCAACAAAACTTCAACACTATTTTCAGGTAGACAATACTCGCTAAACACGTCAACTTTCTGTAAAAAGGAATGACTATATAAAAAATGCGCACAATTATTTGCAAGCTATCTTCTCAAAAGGTTACCGGTCCTTAACAGATTTTTCACGGCCCATTTACCAATTGCAAAGCAGCCTGCCGTTCCGAGAGGCGGATGCTTTGCGCAACCCTCATGAATTGATATGCGACGCGAAGAGCGTTTGAGCACAGGGCGCCATTAACGGCCTGGCACCCCAACTGTTAAGTTCGCGGAGAAATTTCAGTGACACCCGGCATGATACGGGGCAGCGAGAAGAACCTTTCGGAACTCATTTAAACTCCTCAGCGCAATACAGAGCGCGTACGCATTTAAAAGAACCGATGCTTCGAGCAACGACCAAATACTCCATGCAAAACTGGTTAGAAGGACTAAATGCACCGCTTAGCCTTTTGCGAGCAGCAGCTATAGTACAAGAGAGGGTTAAATGCGGCTGATGTCCCTTTACAGCCGGTACCTAAGGGAGTAATGGTTTCCCTTCGAGGGACTAAATGTTGTGACAACGCGGCCAGACAGTCCTCGCGGGACTAAATCCTGTGACACATTTAGTCCTTTCTGGCTTTGAGTATAGCCATACTCGCAACGCTCGTCTCACGTAAGCACAGAAACGCGGTTTGTGATTCATCGACGGTTTCCTACTCCTGTGTTATGACTGGCCTACCTTTTTGCAGTGGCTGTTATGATTGTGGTATTCTCGTTGGCTACATTACTGACAAATGAATTTTTCTGGACGCGGCCCCGTATTAGCAAACCTTCCCTCACACTGCAGCACTGCGTGATTAACACTGCGCACTCTGACAGTAACCAGCAGTTATTGCCACTGATAGGCGGCGACGACTTATTATGCACGTCTTGCCTGAAAGCAAATTCTCGATATGAAAAAAATAAATATTTAGAGCGACTGTTTACATAACTGAGCACTAGGAGCTTAAAACTGCTGGCATACATATAAACTCTAGCGGTGTCAGCCCGTGCCAGATGCGGCAGAACCAGCAGTGCAGATCTCCCAGCCCGTACCACAGTGAGCAGGCTTCGTGACCTGGCTTACCAAATCCAGCGCGAAAGATTCTTTTACCGCCAGAAAAAAAAAAAAAAAACTCTGCGACGCACTGCGCAAGCGCCAAAGTCGAAAGCAGTGTGCAGAGTTAGCGCAGCACAATTCACACACAGTACTAGTTATAAAGTAAACAGCACATAAAAACTATTGGACCAACAGCCGAAGCCAGTTGAGGCCCATTGGTCATACGCACTTGGCGGCGCATATGGACAGTTTTGTTTTACAAGTGGAAATAAAGAACAACGAATGTTATTGCATATTAGAAAAACATCTTCACAGGGGCAGTCGCAGTTCCTGGTAAATTCACTTCGACCGCAATACGCTTCCATACTTTTCCAACCTATAACTGCAACATGTGCTCAATATAAACACTCTATGTGCATCCCACATGCAAAAACAAACCACAGGCTTTCAAATTGCGAGCACAGGGCATGCAGAGCTTTCAAACTTGACCATTTGCGCAGCATTTTTGTTGTTGTAGCTTTTTTTAGTTTAAATGCGAAACACGGTTGCGCAGCGAGGGACCGCCGCATTTATTAGAAACCACGCATAAATCAAGCACTCCATTAAGCCTACAGGAGTGCTGGAGACAAATGCTGTCCGGGGCGCCGAGCGTGTTTGGCGCACGCGCCTGCACCACCTGACGTCACAGCGGGCGTCACGATTTCGGTGCAAACAAAGGAAACAGAAAGAGTGATGGCGTTACGCAAATGAGGCGTGCACTCGATAACCCTGCCACGTCAGCCCAGCTGCCACGCCCGCCCGTTTACACCCACGTGGTCACTCGCCAATACACGGCGAATAATGCGCACCTCGTAATCGGGACGGCCAGGGAACAAAGGGAAACAAGTGACGGCGTAGAGACCGGCCAGTGAAACACGATAGCGGAGCAGAATGAATGGATCCCCCCCGCTGGACCAAAGTGCGCTGAATCGTGTCCGGGATGATATAACAATCATCTCCAGGCTATGTTCCATTTCGAAAACTCTTCGCCCACCGTCACCGTCTTCAGCAATGCCAACCCCAAGAGAACTGGGGCAATCAGCCCTGCAAGCCTTCGGGATGGAATATATTCAAAGAATGGGGGGTACCTAATGTCAGGGAAACAATGCAACATTTTTGCTCTAACTCTATCCCTTATCGTCTTTCGTACTTGAATGAGTGAGACGTCGCCACGCCTTCAATACTGTCGGCACGCCGGGTGATAACAGTGGAATTCAATCGAATGAAAACCGTTAATATATTGTGACGCTGAATAATAAAGGCCTGTGCGTCGAAATTAAATGAACTGCCAGTACATAATCCCCCGTCTGACCGAGGGGAGGGGACTCGAAGAAGTTGGCGACATAGCAGACACGAAGACAAGAATAAGCATAGCAGGCGGCGCATGAGATGGGCTTTCCGCATAGCAAGCTGTTGCTAGAGTGTGCATGAAACCTGGAAACGTTCTCCGCATATATCGACGTGATTCAAAGCTTGTTTTAAATAGCTTCACGACGACATGAAACTAGGACCCTGCTGAAGGCGACCTAAACGATTCCTTGCCTGTGACGAATGGCGAACAGAGCAGGGAGGCGAGGGGGTGCAAACGTGCAATTTGCCTGTGCAGTGGCACTGTCACAGCATAGAGATTCTGCGGATGGCTCCATCAGAACCGCGAGGTCAGAGCCAGAGGTCGAAGCACATAACTAAACTGAACTGTTTAATGTCTAGGCAGAGAGGAGCTCCAGGAATGGAAACGTTAGACACAGGTGCAACATTGGAAGATGGCAGCGGAGCTCCGAAAAAGAAATTGTGCACCCACGAGCAGTTCACAAAACTTTGCCCAGCCTCTATAGCGCTCGCATTGCACAGAGTTCCCAGCGTTAATTGCCCTGGACCTGTCGGTTCAAGCCCGGCAGTGTGCGCTCAGCAGAGCTTACGTAATCGCAAACGCAATGCGCACATGCCGCCGTCGCGCTGGCACGCCACTGGACAGCGCAGCGCCCTGGATTCTGCGCTGATGTCCCACAAGACGACATCCCTGTCACGCCCGCTACCACGTCAAGACGTGCACGAGACAGGCCTCGCGCCTTTTACGCGAGCCGAGTCGCCCACGCCTGTCTCCACGGGCTTCCGCCGCTGTGGAAACCGAGGAACGCCGCCGCGGGACCAAGACGGCAATAAGTGCGACTTTGACGGGTCGCTTGCGTAATAAGCCGCCGATAAGAACGGGAGAAAAGAAGAATGCGCTACGGGGGCAAGACGGAAACACGCGAACTAATAGAGACGGGCCTCAACGATGACACGTGCTTGACGGGGAAGTGTCGAGAATCTTTGCAGTAATGAACGCCATGGCTACGATATAGAGAGAGAAAGAGCGGGGTTAAGTGGCCAGCATAGAACCGAAAGCTTCAAAGCCATGCCGGCACGCGCACACTGTTACGGCCGTAGTGGAGCTAGCCGCTACGGCCATAAGAGTGTGCACGTAGCCTGCTATGCAAGACCACACGGTCCCCCGAGGATACTCGGAGGTGCCAGTGAGTAGTTAAGCGCACTCATCAAGCTGTCCGTGCGTACATACGCATGCGTGTGGGTGGGTGGGGGTGTGCGGGTGTGTGTGTGAGTGCGCGCGCGCAGAAACGTTGATATGGGCGTCAGTGGTGCTGTAGTGTAAATTAAACGGCTTCGAGCACCGAGGCCTTGTCGATAAGCAACATAGTGATTACAGGAGTGATTAAATATGAAAATAAATGAGCGCACACGCACTTCGGAAACAACAACAACTACAATAATAATAATAATAATAATAATAATAATAATAATAATAATAATAATAATAATAATAATAATAATAATAATAATTGGTTTTTGGAGAAAGGAAATGGCGCAGTGTCTGTCTCATATATCGGCGGACACCTGAACCGCGCCGTAAGGGAAGGGTAAAAAGGAGGGAGTGAAAGAAGAAAGGAAGAAAGAGGTCCCGTAGTGGAGGGCTCCGGAATAATTTCGACCACCTGGGGATCTTTGACGTGCACTAGCATCGCACAGCACACGGGCGCCTCAGCGTTTTGCCTCCATAAAAACACAGCCGCCGCGGTCGGGTTCCAACCCGGGAACTCCGGATCAGTAGCCGCGCGCCCAACTTCAAAAACAAGCTCGCCGTTTCTGGCGCATAAGTAGCAATATGCTTATCCGCAGGATATGCCTGTATCTGTTTTCTCACACGAAAAGCATCGACCACTCTTTTTCATGTCACGGGTTTTGAAAACAAGTAGGCGACATGCAACGTCTGTCACCAGCATTACGCCTAACTCCAAAGTACGTACTGATCCGTTAAATGCAATTTAGAACAGAGGATAAGCAAACACGTCCACTGGAGACGGGCGCAAAACAAACAGCTAGTGAAAGAAATTAAACAGGTGTGAGTTTTATTCAGTCAAAGGTGATTTCATCAAAAGCCTACTCCAATCAATACAACACTAAGCCATCCCGAAGCCGACGCAGGTATAAAAAAATACGCAAGATTTCAGGCCATGGGCTCTTCGTAAGACGGCAGTGCAAAAGGCACCCGTGCACTTTGACTTCGGAAGCCCAAGACGAGCGTATACACTTACACCGCGGCCCAGACGACGGAGATCCGCACAGCGCAGCCTTTCAAAAGTTCCTTCGGGGGACTTCAAGATCCGCATACTATTATAACATGGCTATCGCTTGAAAGCGACCTCGTTTTCATAGCGACGGGCAACGAAACCGGGGCCCTTACGCGCATATATATATATATATATATATATATATATATATATATATATATATATATATATATATATATATATATATATATATATAGAGAGAGAGAGAGAGAGAGAGAGAGAGAGCTACCGACGTAAACACAGCGCCCGCGAAGAAGCCTTGCCGGGGCTCCGCGTCGCACACTCGGCATGAAATTGAGGCGGGGTTCGTTGCCAAGCTTAAAAGCACATTTGTGCGTGCTCTCTCGACTCGCACCGAAACACTGAGCCTACGAACCCAAACAACAACCAAGAAGAAACAAACATCAACGACAACAGCAAAAACAAAAAAGGAAAGCGGTATGCATCACAGAGGCCCAAGAATACGAATGCGCAAATGTATATAAGTACATGTACGGCTTCGTGATATGCTATACTGCGCGAAAAAACAAACAAAGCACGCGGCTAACACCGACTCCGAGAGGAACGGAGAATGAGCAACGAAAGGTCAAAGGGCGGAGTGGATAGTGAGTGACAACAAGCCGCTCTCCGCCCAAGAAGCGAGGGGCATATATACTATGCATGGAAGTTTCGGGGCAAGAAATAGGTATACTAAAGGGGCCTTGCAATCGCATGGAAACACGGCTGTTCATCGCGGCGCCAGCCCACGTTGAGTTCGGGGTCAAAAAAGCACACTCCGGCTGGCCCGGACTCCAGAGCAGACGTTTTTAGCGCAACGGAGATGTATTAGCTAGACGTATACCGGTTTCGTTAGGCGTGGAAGCTAACGAAAAGGGTTCGGCTCAAGTTAAGGACTGCGCAGCGAACTATGGAAAGAAAAATGATAGGTGTAACGTTAAGAGACCGGAAGCGGGCAGAGTGGGTGAGGGAACAAACGCGGGTTAATGACAGCCTAGTCGAAATCGAGAGGAAGAAATGGGCTTGGGCAGGGCATGCAATGCGAAGGCAAGATAATTGCTTGTACTTAAGGGCAACGGAGTGGATTCCAAGTGAAGGCAAGCGCAGCGGGGGACGGCAGAAATTTAGGTGGGCGGATGAGATTAGGAAGTCTGCAGGCATAGGGTGGGCGCAGCTGGCAAAGAACAGGGTTAATTGGAGAAACATGGGAGAGGCCTTTGCCCTGCAGTGAGGCTGATGATGATGATGATGATATCGGTTTCCCGGACGCCGGCTGCGTACTGCGTGGTGCGTAGGGGGCGTCCGATAAATAGGGCATACTAGATTAATTGGACAAGTTTTCAGCGATCTTCCTCTCCCCGCCATTGGGTACAGAAGCTTGATGGCTGGCCCTGACTGACGCACCCAGCACTGCAATCGCATCCGTGTTGCCTGAGCATCCACCTACGCAACGTCGTTATTAGAAGTGAGAAATTAAACTTGCGCGTAGTTTGCACAGCTAACTTCGGAGATAACGTGAACCAACACTCATAATAAACGGGAAACAATTATTTTTGTAACTCGTTGAAGCGACACGTTCCGCATGTATGCGGCTCCTATAGAGAAAGGTTTACGGTTTATCGGGGTTTAACGTCCCAAAGCGACTCACGCTATGAGGGACGCAGTAGCCGAGGGCTCCGGATAATTTCGATCACCTGGGGTACGTGCCCTGACAATGCACAGTACACGGGCCCCTAGAATTCTACAGAGAAAGGCCCAGAGGCTCTGGAAGCCCGGCGCTCTATGGGAAGTCCTTGCAAATCTTAGTGTTTGCTGTTACGGCAACATTGGGTTGCGCAAGCTACATTTCTTCCAAGCCCGGCGGCGCGGGAAAAAGAAACGCGGTGCTCTGAAAACTTATCCTGCGACACTAAGGCATACGTACCGTTTGGTGCAAAAGTTTACAGTCTACCGCGCCATTTAAATTAATGGAGCGGTGTACTGTAAACTTTTACGACAGACATACGATACATGCTAATACGTCTCCGGTATGCTTAAAACATCTATACTGCGAGAAGCTTTTCTCCGCTGAGCGAAATTTTCGTGCGCGATTTTCGTCACAACGGTGGCTCCAGAGAACGAACGACGGAGTACCAGAAGGCTCAACCGGTTGAACCCATGGCTGGAGCAGACACCTGCGGGTCGACGCTGTTCTTTAAGTATCTGTGGCTCTTATGCCCTTCATCATGTAAGTACTTCATTATCAGTGTGGTGCCGCCAGGGAAAAAAATTGGCAGTGGCTTAGCTCGGCTATGCCAGGATATACGCTGCGAAAGCTAAGGCATAGCTTGGTTGACTGCAAGTCCAAGTTAGTCTGGTTGCCTGGCTTGTTTTCGTCACGCGGTTGGTCACGTCACCAGTCACGTGGTTGGACACGTGGTGCGGTGCGACCACGGCGGGAATGCGAGCACCGCGAAAGTGCGAGTTCGTGGCCAATGTAGCTTTCACTCCAAAAGTTCCATCCGCCGATCGCCCAAAGCCCGCTACCGTGAAGAGCACCCCAGTGGACGCTGTACCTCAGGACTACGACGCTACTCCGTGCGACTTCCATAAGCCGTCAGCGTGAGAGCCACGAAACGTGCGCTTTTCTCTGGAGAGAGACTGCATCTCTTGGACGGGCATGGAAGCGAGAAAATGCTGGTCTCCGGCAAACGTCAGTACGCGCACGCGCGTGATCTCTAGACAGAGAGCTACGGGTGTTGCAGCTCGCGATGATACGATACAAATTAGCGGGGTTCAAGTCAGCAGTGCTGATAAATCACGAGAGCTAAAACATTCTTCCTACGTCCATTCCTGCATTTCTTCCTTTTTTGACGCTGCCCTTCAGAGAAAGAACGAGACCACAAACAGGCCGCACCGGAAGCATGAAGACAGTCTCCGGAGCAGCAGGGCACCACTGGACCGGACGCCGATTGATCCGCCAAAGAGGTCATCCCTCCTTCCAGGCCCCAGGCCGGACGTTGGGATAAAAACCTAACACAACAAGTCTCCTTGGCGGCAGTGCCGCGAGGATTTCCCTAAGCATCCGTTCCCATCGTGTGGACTCTCTGCCGTTAAACCGCAGCTTTAATACATTCATTCCGTTTCGAATAAACGGGGCAAACCAACTTCCGCGTTCCAGGCCTGGTACAAGGCCAGCAAGCATGCGATGGAAGAGCATACCGGAAATTGCCAGCGGCAACACGATGCCTGTTCATCAGAACGTTGCCGAACGTTGCCGCGGCCCACGCGTTATTTTCGCCCACTAGAAGAGAAACAAGAGAAAGAGGAAACGCGCGAGGATGGCAGCATGTACGGCGCCGGTAAGGTTACAGCGGGGGAAGCTCTTTCCTGTACATTAAGCAGGACACGCTACACAGAAGCACATAAGCATAGGAACGATAATGGACGGTTCAAATTTCAAAGCCCGGCCGACAAATGATGACGCCCGAGCAGTGACTGCCTGGGCGATCGGAGCTGCATGCGCCCACATGACAGGCTATACTCACGATGTTCGCAGTTAGGAATGTCAGCTTTCCTCATCAAGCTTACGGTCGATACAGCGTTTATGAGACGTCATCGCGCACCCAGCAACATGCACGTTAATCTGCACAAGGTCGTTCCAATTGCTCATCTTCTTTTCGCAAAGGCGGAGGTGTTCAGACGCGTAAACGCCGAGTCGGACGTTCTGATGGAAGCGCCACCAATGGACAGACAGGCAGGCAGACAGGAGCTTCCCTTTGACGTGGCGGAAACGGCAGTTGCCACCCAGATATAAGTACAACTTCCGGCATGTCTTCTTAGAAACCATCCGCAAATTTCCGTCTCTCTTTGACGAAAATACATTCTTGTTCTCGTTCATCATAATTCCCCTTATTTGTCTTTCAAGTTTACTGTGATTGGATAATACCGGGTTGTCGACCTGATTTCCTAACCTTCAGAAAAGAGCCGGGAAGCATGATCCAGTGCTCTGGGTTACAGTTTGATGATCTCAACCTTCGGCTATGCCAAGTGGGAACCCTACGCAGTGTATAGTCAGACACGTACTTTCTATTCTTTTTTCTGTACGCGTACAAAAGCTACACTTCCACTGTTACATTTCCAGCTTCCGTGAAGCAGGCAAGCCGTCTATGACGGGGGCACCTGGCATGCAAAAAAATTCTAGACGATTACAATTCACCCTAATGTGAAATTTGAGCGCAGCTCTGTCGGTGTGTCAGTCTCTGTAGGCTCATAGTTTTGCCTTGCTGGGTCGTCGGCACCTCTGGCGACGATGTTAGTTCGATAGTAGTATTAGTTGATGAAGACGACAATGTGCAATGCACAGTGCGAGTGTGTGTTGCAGTTTAACACGAGGCATGATCGGCTGCTGCGATAGCCCAGTGCTCTCGTGCAGTGGCCAGCGAAGCTGATCTGTTCGCGCCGCCTCGGGTTCGAAACCCAGTCGCGGTAATGTTTATATTTATTTATTAATGGTTTTGCTCGCTTACACTTACGGCGGCGAAGCGGCTCAACCCCCGAACGGGCGCTTAAGAGCTGCGCTCTACAAGCACACATGTCTCGCTACTTGCATTGCACCACGGATAGAACGGGCGAAGAGCAAGCTTAGTCGGAGGACCGGAGACACTTTCGGATCCCACATAACGCTCTCTCGCAGCATTAATCTTACGAAAGAAAAGTTTCGAGGAACGCGATGACATCCAAGCATGACTACTGCATTACCATGCTGTCAAAACGGTAAGTGTTACGCAGTGAAAGTCGCCTGGAAAGCATAGGGCGGACGTTGAAGGGGAGGGGGGTGGGGACATCGACGATGCTGACTGCTCACAAATATGAAGTCAACACTCCCCGAGACTTCCATGTCCAAATGCTAAGTGCCGAACGCTGTAATCTCTCCTCAAGAGCCGAACAACTGCTGGTCTCCCTGCGATATGTATACACGCCTTAAGCCTGTTTCACATGGTGCGACGGGAACGAAAAATTACGGTCCGGTCGCACTGTCGTTGCAACGGTAATCGCAGCCCCCGTTTCACATGCCAACGATTTCTGTCGGTGCCGTCGGCACCCTAGCGTCGGTGCGGCCTTTCAGTGGCCGAAAATTCTTCGGCTGCAATAAATGTCAAACATCGTGGCAGGCGTTGATTTCGTAATCATGGGTAATAATATTGAGCTGTGATGTATTCTTAAGCTCAATAGAACGTTTTCGAGATTTTCCTGTCATGTCGCTGAACTCCTATTGGCTGACTACTGTGGCCATCGCTGCGACCGCACCGACGCTGCGACAGTGCGACCAACTTGTTGAAAGTCTGTCGCAGTGGCCCTGCGACGAGAACGACGCGCATTTCTGTCGCACAGCGGCAGAAATCGCACTGCGCTGCGGCAACAATCGCATCATGTGAAACGGCCTTTACTGTGTCTCAGAGTTCGGCAGCTTACAACAAACTTGCGTGGGGAAAAAGTCGCGAAGTAGCGTACAGATTCGCAGTTCCACTTTCCCCACGCCCAACCAAACCTTGCCTCCCTGTCTGGACTACCTCCTCGCTCCCGTTTGCCGCCCCTAATCCAATCTCCTCTCTTACTTCTTTTGTTATTTAGTCATCTTCCACGACATGCCGAAGCACAGGACGCCGAGGTAGGCAACGTCACTTGAGAGCAAAGGCAACGAGCAGTCACACGCGTCTTGCGTGGCACCGCTGACCGCATGGACGGAGAGAGCCGAAGGTATGATATATTTGCAAGCGCTTCGCCGAGCGAGACAAAAAGAACAGCGCACACCGCGCGCTAATAACCCCGATGCTTCTGCATTTGCGCACGCCTACAGGCGAAGTGGACTCCGTTAACCATCTCCGATGGCGAAGGATGGGAACGCTTCGTGAGCGGCACTTAGCCTCCTTATTGCTGACAAACAGTCAGGCTAGCATCCTCTCTTTCACACTAACCCACTCACACACTGTGCAAGCAGCGGGCACCACTCTACGAAGGCGCACTGCTGCTATACCAGCCCACTCCACTGCAGGGAGAAAGCCTCTCTAGAATCACTCAGAACAGAGAGGCTTACGCCGAACAACGGAGGAGAACAATGCCCCGTCTCGACACTGCGCTGTTTTCATCGGCCCGTACAGGCACAATGCTCGTGGCTACGAAACAGGGGCGCAGAATCGGTGCACGTGGCCACTGCGACGTGCCTCTGTGTATACGAAAGGCCGGCATAGATTAGTGGTCCTCTTTGTCGAAGTAACGGCAAGGAGCAAGCGCCCATGCCACCCCTGCGATGTACGAGCACGTCAGACGAAGTAGCCTTCTTATATCACCCGACGTGGCGTAACGGCCCGCATTCGCCTGGCTCAGAAACGGCTTATAGCGGTGCGCTAAGCACACACAGGCTCCTCGGAGGACTCGGAGGAACGACGGCCTAAACGGGCTCGCGCGTAGTGCTCTATTTAATTACGGGTCATGCGCCTAACGGCGCGCACTCCGCTGGGTAAAGCCGAGAGAAGGTGCTGCTGCCAATCGTGTATACGAATTCACAGGGTGGGAGATGATGGGACATTTTACGGGCTCTCGGCTCAGAACGCACGCCCTACACAATTGTGCTAGCATTCGTATTTCCCCCAGAGGTGTAAAGGGTGAAACGCGCTTCTGAGAAGTCCATAAAACAATTTGGCGAGTTACGATGGCCAAGTTCAGAAGACACAACGCCTGGGCATTAGGCCACAATGCGCGGAGAGGCACAATTAAGGGTTATATAAGGGAGAGAAAAAAGGTTACGTCATACGCGATCGCGGAACCCTCATTTTTTTTAGGCTTCCTTCGATGCCTTGGTGGACTTAGATGTCAGTACACCGGTTTTATTCAAGCAGCGCTGCCGCTTCAAGCAGCAATTCACAGTGTAAAATAGCATGCACATACACTAAAGGCGAGGTGAGTTACCTTTGTCGCGTGCCAATAGCATTCAGCTCCAGCCAAGTCGTACTGTTTTAGTGCTGTGGAGACCGAAGCTTACCCTATACCTAAGTCCCCCCTGCATTAAAGTCGCCTTCTAAATAACAACCGAACGTTTCTCGGCAATTATGTAAACGCCCTTCACACGCATCTTTCGACGCACAGCTGTGTAACAAAGCAAACGCTAACGCAAAGTGAAACAAAAAAGATGATGCATTGGCCCAGACGCGCGACGTACGACAGGAAACTTCGTTTTAAAGCTTGCGTGCGTGGCATTTGTGATAACGGGTTCACAACGGACATCGCAGTGTTATAAGAGTTGAACCTCGTTATAACGAAGTTGAACGGGGTCGATGACTACTTCGTTATATCCGTAGCTTCGTTATAGCCCGTGTTGACCGAGCTTCCAAGGGGAATCGTCATTCCTTCGTTACATCCACTACTTCGTCATAAACCGTTTTGTTATAACCAGGTTGGACTATAGTAGCAGAGGGGACGTAATACAGGATGCACTGCTTCCGCTGCTGTACACGAGGGTGGCGCTGGTGAACACTCTTAAGGTAAGATTACACGAAACATAGGTACCCCCGAAAGCAGAATATCCGACAGCCGCAGACGAAGCTCAGTTGCTATAGAGCCCCGGAGGCGAAATTCGGAGGTCGTGAGTTTGGATCCCAGTCGGCGGCATGTGGTTGTTGTTTTCTTCTTTCGAATCAACTATCTTTCGGCGATAAAATAACTCCACTATCAATGCCCCATTTATTAAGTCCACAAATTATACTCAAAAAAACAAAAACATTCCCCTATGTTACTTGGTATACAGGTGACTGCTGGCTTCCTTAATATGCAGGGTGTTTCACGTAAGACTTTACACAATTTATTAAAATAGACTTTTTGAGTTAGAAGAGCGCGGTTTTCGGCATACAGTTGTCAGCGGTGTAGTACATCAGAATACAGCTAAGACGTGCTAACTGGCAGGCTGGTTAACTATTATCGAATAATTAACTTTTTAACTCTTACTGGTGCAGGCAGGGGCTTATTATTTTCAATCTTTTTAGGTTGCCCCAACCTAATATATGTTAGGCTCCCTAATTACAGAGAGGCGTGTAGCCGACCGTTAGCGATACCCATATTAGTATTTAGAATTTCGAAAACGCGGTTAGCCTTGGCGCCGTGGCCCAACAAATTTTGTCTACATCGCGCCAACATACATGGGCTTTCGAGCAACTTGCATGCAAAGCAACTTCTCCACTGTACGTAACTCGTCAAAATAGCCAAACTTTGTTGGGCTACATACAGCGTCGATGGTCACCGCGTTCTCGAAATTCTAAAAACTATTAAGGATACTATTTGCGGTGGGCTACAGCCTCTTAGTTATTAAGGAGCCTAAGAGTAAGAGGTAAAAAGCTAACTATTCAATATTAGTCAATCGGCCTGCTATTACACCGCTGACAATCCTATGCCTAAAAAAATCTAACTCGAAAAGCCTACTCCAAAAAAATTGTGTAAAACTTGAGGCGAAACACCTTGTATATAACATATTCTCCGAAACTGAAAGTCAGCAGTAGTAAGGGACTACCACGTGTTCATTCATATATAGCAATGCCTGAAGCACCATTTTAGAGAAGAAAACATGCAACCGCAACTTGGTGTCTATACGATCCTGTAAGGCGGGTTGGTCTAAAATAAAATAAGAAAACTTTTCATACTTCTCCCTCGTTTATGACATGCCACACACGAACAAGACAGAACAAAGTCTACAAGGGTTGGGAAACGGAGGGGCTCGGTCCGTCAGCCGCCGTTTCGCCAAGAGGCCCGACCGTTTCCAGCGGACGAAGAAAAGTCTTGCTGTCGAAATGTTGGCTAGGAAACTGACACCCGCCCCCTCCCGTTACCCTCCTACACCCCCCCCCCCCCCCTCTGATTCTATCTGCCATCATTCTACCTTCCTGTCTGCTCTCTGGGCGTTGAGCTAAGTTTTGCCTGCGCATGAAGCATCATACGTCGCCTATATACAACCTTTGTCCGTAAAGTTCCGAGACTGAGTCCATTAAAAAAAATGTGTTTAAAATTGAAATCATTTGTGTAGCACCCCTTCGAGATAGTCTCCCTTGCAGTGTATATACAGCTTCCAGCGCTTCTTGAGGTCTTGGAAACAGTTGGAAAACGCTT
The DNA here is from genome assembly GCF_052857255.1 of Amblyomma americanum. Lineage (NCBI taxonomy): Eukaryota > Metazoa > Arthropoda > Arachnida > Ixodida > Ixodidae > Amblyomma > Amblyomma americanum. The sequence goes on from NC_135502.1 coordinate 42,258,713, forward strand.
CTTTTGGCACGGCTGTCAGCTCCTTTGTCGTGCCGTCTTGAGTGGCCTCCCCATCCTGCGACCTTTTAGGGCTCTCTTCACACGAGGAAACAGGAAAAAATCGCATGGGGAGAGGTCAGGCGAGTATGGCGGATGAAGAAGTACAGTAATGCTGTGCTTGGCGAGAACTTTTGTCACGCTGAGAGCAGTGTGCGGCCTTGCGTTTTCGTGAAGGCTCCATTGCCCAGATGCCCATATTATGTCAGGGCGACGGCGTCGCAGTGCATCACGCATGTGTTGGAGCACGCGGATATAAAACTCCTGATTCACTGTCTGCCCTTGTGGGACGAACTCGTGGTGTATGACACCTCTGGCATAAAAAAAAAAAAACTACCAGCATCGTCTTTGTTTTGGTCTTCTGTCGCCACCCCTTTCTCGACGCCGACGCCGGAGAGCTTGTGGACCCCCATTCGCGCTCTGCCTCTTTGTTTGAGGATCGCCATGTTTCGTCTTCAGCAATGATGCTGTCGACGAATGCAGCATCCTTCTCTGCCTCGAAGAGCAACTCAGCGCTCACTGATACCCGCGTGCCCTTCTGGTCCTGTGTGAGGGAGTGCGGCACATGTCTGGCATCTAGCTTTCGTTTCCCCAAGTTCTCACGCAAAATTTGGGGACATGTCTTACTAATGTCGAGAGCATCTAATAGCATGCGCACTGTAATGGTGCGGTCTTTCTGTACGACTTCCCTGATCCGAGCCACTTTGTTTTCATTCCGTGAGGTTGAAGGGCGCCCATACCTTGTGTGGTCGTCCACAGACGTTCTCCCCGAAACGAACCTCTTGTGCCACTCGAAAACTCGCGCCCGCGATAATGTCTCGTTGCCGTAAGCGTCACGAAGGAGCTTATACGTCTGCGTGACTGCCTTGCCAAGCTTCACACAGAATTTTATGTTTACAAGCTGTTCGAGGTGGCAGTCCATCTCTCCACATTCGTTCACAGTAGAATGCGCAGACGACTAGTGACAACGTATTTTTCTACATGTAGTGCCATCTAGCGGCTGCCACAGAAATTAACAAATAGCTCAGGTTATCCCGAAAAGATGGCGCTACACATACGCACCAACATTTGTTGTGGGGAATCATTTCTAGAGAATCAAATAAATCAGTCTCGAAACTTTACGGACAAAGATTGTACCTAAGGTCTGTAAGTAGTCCGCGGGCGACGTTTTGGTCAGCGAGACCAAAATATAGCTCATCCGATCTATTTTGGCGATTTAAAAGATGCCTTCTTGTTTTCCAGCGCGCACGCTGTTTGCAAAATATCGGACGCACCGCACCGAGAGCGTAAAATGAAGAGAGCAGGGACGTTAAGCTCGGCAAAACACACCGAAGACGAAGCGGGATGCAGTAAACGACTCAAGATACGAACTTCGCAGTAGCCTCTCGAAAGGAAACGTTGCTCTGCCATTATTACTCCCCTCCTCTTTTTCTCTTTCCATATTTGTTAACGGTTTCCTTTTTTTAGGGGGGGGGAGAGGGGATTCGGCCGATTCATCGCCCCAAAGCCACCATCAGTCACGGAAAAACCAGGCTAAGGAGCGTCTAAAACCCCGCCACCGTTGCGAGCGAAGACAAGAAAAGCAGCCAGCGGAGGAGCGCTTTCAAAAAGGGAGCTGCTCTCGCTCTTCAATCTGTCCAAGCGGCCCTCAATATTTCTCGCCTCTTTCACTCGGTCAGTTGCTTTGCTGACCTTTGAACGTGCTTTCTTTTCTTCCTACTTATTTCACCGAGGAACAAAGGAGAGCATTCATTCTAAACGAATGCACGCTCTTGTGGCAGCCTTAATTTTCGCGTTTTTTTATTTTTTTTCTGCACGGACGTTCACACTGTATACAGAGTGTTTAACCTTAAAAATTACCAAATTTTTAAAAATAGACCTGTTGAGTTAGAAGGGCGGTTTCTTTTTTTTTTTCGGAACAGAATTGTCAGCGGTGTAGTACGTCAGATACTTGAATAAAAAGGTAGCGCAAAAAGGCCAACCACAGAAGGAATACACCTTCTGTGGTTGGAATACACCTTCTGTGGTCGTCCTTTTTGCGCTATCTTTTTATTCAAGTGTGCGTCACCAACTAGCCCAGCACCAAACATTACTATTACTTTCGAATATACCTAAGAGGTGCTAACTAGCACGCCGGTTGACTAATACTGAATATTTAGCCTTCTAATTATTACTGTTAGGATCTTCAATTACTGACAGGCGTGTAGCCCACTTTAAGTAATATCCATATCAGTTTTTAGACTTTCACAAACGCGGAAACCCTCGGCGCTGTGGCCCAACAAATATTGGCTATTTTGACTCGCTACGTGCACTGGAGAGTTTGCTTTACGTGCAAGCTTCTCGAAAGCGCATGAACCTAGAATTTGCTGAGCCACAGCGCCGAGGTTAACTGCATTTTCGAAGTTAAAAAAACTGATATGAATATTACTTACGGAAGGCTGCACGCCTGTCAATAATAAAGGCGCCTAACAGAAATAGTTAAAAAGTTAACTGATCATTATTAGCTAACCAGCCTGCTAATTACCGAGTGGTAGCTGCATTCTGATGTACCACACCGCTGACAATGATGCCGAAAAAAGCGCTGTTCTAACTCAAGAAGCCCATTTTTAAAAATTGTGTAGAGTCTTATGTGAAACACCTTGTATATTTTTCCTTTACAATTGCGACGAGGGTTGAACTATTCAACTGCCATTGACGACTGTTTCAGTGTATCTCATATGTGCATGCTGCGAGAAATGTGCTTCACTGCCCGAGATGTCTGTAATATTTGTCATTTCTTTTTGCTCGCCAAGTTCACCCACGTATTGCTCGCAATGCTTTTGCGAGTAATAGTCGGAAGGTGAGTAAGACGAGCGTCAAAATCCTCAGAGCAGCTTTTCCCGCGCACCTCTTTATGAAATCTAGAGGTATATAAGATCAATTTTGTTCATGCCATTTTCGCACGACCACGTCGCATTGACGTCATATTAAAAAAGCATTTCTTGAGTAAACTGAATGACGCCTAATGAACTCATTAGAGCGGTCCAACTTCACTGCATTTGGCTACTTGCTTTCTAGTGGCGCCATTTTGAAATGGCAGCATACTAATGCACTGTTGGTCACCTACTGTATCAGCCTACTAACGAGGCCCCCGCCTCGTCGTTTTTATTTGGGGCCTCCTAGTGAAATACGTGTCGTCAGTGAAACGGTATTGCACATTCAATACTGAATAAACGAATCTTTTTTTTCCCCAGCGCCACTGGCAATTCTACAGCTTTAGCAGCTGGTGATGCTTTTACGAGATGTTACATCACTTCCGGTCTGGAGACGTCCCTTCTCTCCGGCCAATGGCAATACTCCCGTTCGGTGACGACACTTCCCTAGAGCCAATGAGCGAATTTAGGTCCTGATGACATTTTCTTCCCGATACCACATCGCACGGCAAAACATGTGGCCACTGTTGGAAGGGAAAGGACCGTCAAGAAGATCGGGGTTGAATTAGTTCAGGACGCGCGTGCTAGTGCGTTGACGGTGCGCATGCGAGAGACAATTTTCGCAGCTGCACCCAAGGCGCAGGAAGAACTGGAAGTTTGCAAGCTTCATGTCGAACGCCGCGATCTCGCATGCGTAGCCTATTGAAAAATAGGTACAGGTTTGAATAGGTCGACAAATATGATCATGGAACATATCGTTTGACTTTATAGGAATATACTCCCAAAGCGACTCAGGCTTGGAGGGACAGCTTAGTGGAGGGCTCCGGATAATTTCGACCACCCACGGTTAATTAATGTACACTGACATCACACAATGCAGTAATGTCGCGGGTTCGAACCCGCCCACTGCGGCAGTATTTCGATGGGGGAAAAATGTCGGACGTCCCTGTACTGTGCGGTGTCAGTGCACGTTAGAACCAAAGGTGGCCCAAATTATCCGGAGCCCTCCACTACAGCGTCCCTCATAGCCTGAGCCACTTAGGAGCGTCCATCCTATGAAGCCAACCCAAATGTGCCATGATCCTATTAGCTGACCCATTCAAGCCTATATACATTTTTACAGTAGGGTAACTGCACGTTCTGGGCTGAAGTTTTAGACGTGCATATCTCAGGACGCAGGTGTTTACTAAAATTGTACAAAACAGAATAGTCTTCCAATGTCATTGCCTCTAAGTTTTCAATATAAACATGCAAGATAACTACAGGGAATAAAAGTTAATTATTTTAGTTAATTACGCAGGTTATACGATGACAATTTTTCTCACTGCATCCGTCTGGCCGATTAACCCATTTACAGAGATGGTTTCTGTGTACTGCTCACAGTATTTGTTTTTCTTTAATCCTTAAAGCTTAATTCTGAACACCCTGAATGTAATGAACATAGTGAAAAACCCTGCACACCTATATATAGAAGAAGAAAGGGTGCGCTGGTGTTACGTTGAACGCATCCGTTCAAGAGGGCGAGAGTCGGAAGTATACACAGCATGATTCAAAGCAGCACCGACGTGAACGAAACATGTCTCGTGCACCAGCTCGTGAATGTTGAGTGAACGCGGAGAAAAGGTCACTGGACGCAGCGCGCATGACACCGATGCAGAGCGTACGTACAAGGAAGCAGCATCCTACGCTTTCGCAGCGACGTGTGCGCAGGCGGCCGGGGAAGGTAGGTGCGGCTTTACGGCGTTAATTAACGGTGCGGCAGAACTCAGCGTGCTAGACCGGGCCCGGAGAAAGTGTCAACTCAAACCCGTGAAGAACCCGGCAGCATAAGCGGGTGCGAAACTGCCGCGAGACAAGACTCCTCCCTTGTTCTCTGTCAAGTGTCGGACTAGAGCATGCGGTGTTTGCAGACGCGCTCGCCTCGCTTCTCGGCACACCCGTCGCCGCGCAGCCCTTTAAAGTAAAAAAAAAAAGTCGCATCCGTCTAGCACGCCTTCGCTATCGACTGGAAGCAAGCAGCAGACCTGAAGGAATTCTTCAGGACTACGGGAGTTTTCTGCCCCGCGTACAGCGTCGCAGATTCGCGTTTCTTTCACCCAATTCTTGAGCCAGGCAACAATTTTTCTACAGTCAAGAGGCCGGATATTAACTATAGAGGCTTCGATCCCAGCGCCGCAACAAGCGGATGTTTACGTTCGGGGCGCCGGCCTACTCGGCGCGGAAGGCGCGCACAATAAAAAGTTACGGTAGGCACTTAACGTCCTTACGTACTGTGAATGCGAAAGCATCCTTTGATCTACAGGCCTTCAACCTAAAGTCATTTACCTGAAAAGTCTTTAGCCTAAAAAGCCTTTACCCCGAAGCCCTTCGACCTAGAGGTCTTTACCATATACCAACGGCATCAATATGACGTCACTATCACTAGCTATCATTGTCTACACCATGCCTACACCATGCCCATTCGACTCTTTGGGATAACGTGGTTAGTCTGATGACGTCACACCTATAACGCCGACGCCGGGTTTCGTTGCTGATGAACCATATATAATGCTTTGGCATTAAAAGAGGTCAGTTTCACCGCTGCCCGAGCACTCGGCGGTTACTCTCACGTTTCGCACCTGATCCCTATGCGCGTCTGGCTATAGAGGACGCATCTCTCTCCCCTGTGTTAACGATGGACACGATGAATCCGATTTCATTAAGAACAGCCAACCAAAGTCATGGCGCAGCTATTCAGACCCTTCATCCATCCCCTCGAGGCGAGATGCAGGTGTCCACACAGAGTAAGACCTTTCCTTTCTCCATAGACACCTGCTCCACTCCCCGAAATCATTAGGAAACGGCAGGTTACACCTACGCGTTCAAGACCAGCGGCGATAGGACGGCAAGAGGTACCATCTGTGGACTGCAAACTTTTACAACATACGGTACGCGCTCACGCCGAGCACAATCCGATGCCTTTGCTACCTTGGCTCGACAAGGACTGCAAGATGTCGAACAAGGCATAATGATCGCGCAAAGGGCAGTCGGCTGAGCATTCCTCTCCTCCCGTCTCGAGGACCTCTCCACAAAGCCCTGCCGCGCAGCGCCGTCACGGGGCCGGCCATCGCCGCTGGCAAGCGGCGCACAGGAGGCCCCGTGGAGAGTGGGCGGTTGACACAACGTGTGGGCCCTCACCGATTCCACGGCACGCGGCCAGAAAGGGTTTCGGCCCCGAGCTCGAGTGGAGAGACAGACGGGCTGACCCCGACTGAGCGGGAACAAAGGCAGCTGGGGGAAGAGTAATAGGCCCGAAAAAGGGTGATGGCGATCAGCGAAGCGCGGCAGCCGCTTATCGGCCCGAAAACAGGCGCACCGATGACGTGGGCGCTGAGGGCAGAGACAGATCAGGCCTGCCTGCGTCCGCCGCTGGGGGGGCGTACGCTCAAACAGCCCGGTTACAGGTAACGAAGTTACCCGAGGCCTGGCGTATAAATTCCGGCGAAGGAGCGCGTCGCCACGAGTTGCTTTTCCCTTAACGGTAGTGAACGCTGACAGCGTCCGAGAAAGGTGTTCCGCTGAGTGAACGAACGAAAGAGGTAAACAATCAAGAGCGACAGCGAAAACAACAGTTTACCCAACACACAGAGGCCGCAGGCATCGGGTCCGTATATACGATAACGGGCGGTACTACGAAGCGACCGTCGATACTCGGCGAAACACAGGCAGTTACAGCAGTGCTATGGACGCACGCTTGGCTTCTCATATCTGCACGCGTGGGCGCCTTAGATAAGCAAGGCACAACCGTGAAGACTTCCTTCAGTCAAGCATGACAAAGCTGCACGAAGTTCACGCATGCCTCGAAAATACTTGCCTCGGACCAATCCTTTCTAGATTCATTTCAACCTGCCCATATGCAAGGGCTGATTAGAGAACCCCACATCACTTCAGATAAGCGAAAGCTTTATGACGATAAGAAGTTGAGCAGCACGCCTAATGGCAGAATTTGCATGCGCTCATCACTTAAAGGACCGTAATTTTTTTTCTCCCGCTTCTCAAGGGCGACGCTAACCTGTGGATCGTATACATCAGTGCAACGTCAGCCTAGCTGTTAAACCACGTGCGACGCTGGATGCGAGCGAGTGGCAGCTTATACGGAGCGTGCATTAAAAAGACAAAGAGGGGCACACCTTGATTCTGGAATAAGCACACGTACCGCCACAGTGCCACGCAGCTTAAGTAAGGTAGTCGTACTTGCGCGATAACACACAGCCGTGTTCGTGATTACAGAGGTTGCCAATCTGTTTTGGTTTATGGGGGTTAATAGTTCCAAAGCGACTCGGGCTATGAGGGACGCCGTAGTGAAGGACTCCGGACATTTCGACCACCTGGGGTTCTTTTACGTGCACTGACATCGCACAGTACACGGGCCTCGAGGTTCTCGCCTCGATAGAAATTCAACCGCCGCGGCCGGGATTGAACCCGCGTCTTTCGGGTCAGCAGCGGAGCGCCATAACCACTGAGCCACCGTGGCGGCAACAAAACGTAGTTGCCTGGGGTGCATTTTAGCACGAACCGAACATGAGGTTATTTGATTCGCTATTTGAAAATTTCAAATATTCGCATAAAGAGACAACCATGCACAATGGTCTTGAGAAAGAAATGTCGAACCTATTTTTTTATTAAAGTGCCTTAACGCATATAGTCGCCAAATGTCGTTCGCGAAGCCAATAATTGCGGAGCCGCCTGCAGGTTAAGAGTGGTGTTTTAGCACCTGCGAACTCCACCGTCAAGCTATGGTCAAGATAGGGCGAGAAAAAAAAATCAAAACTGCACCCACTAACTTAAACGAACATAGCGGGAAAAGCTGTACGCACGCACCACCCGCTGCGGTGGCTCAGTGGTTAGAGCGCTCGGCAACTGATCCGGAGTTCCCGGGTTCGAACCCGACCGCGGCGGCTGAGTTTCGATGGAGGCGAAACGCTAAGGCGCCCGTGTGCTGTGCGATGTCAGTGGACGTTAAAGATCCCCAGATGGTCGAAATTATTCCGGAGCCCTCCACTACGGCACCTCTTTCTCCCTTTCTTCTCTCAGTCCCTCCTTCATTCCTTCCCTTACGGCGCGGTTCTGCTGTGCGCCGAAATGTGAGACAGATACTGCGCCATTTGCTTTCCCCAAAAATAATAATAATAATAATAATAATTGGTTTTGGGGGGAAAGGAAATGGCGCAGTATCTGTCTCATATATCGTTGGACACCTGAACCGCGCCGTAAGGGAAGGGTAAAGGAACCAATTTTCATTTTCACCACACATTGCTTCACATTTGCTATAGAAAGCAGTGCCCAATGAAAACACTCACTTTTGCAAAAATATAGAAAACGCAGAAGGAAGAAATGACGCTGAGTTTTCCGCGAGCAACACCGCTCGGACACTCACGACAATTGTTAGATTCTTTCACTGAACACTGCAGGCGCTTCGTCGATCGGTACCCAGCAAGGTCCGCGTCCCTTATCACCCCGTTATTTTGACCCCACAACAACGGCTGTTTACGGATCACCTGCTCGAACATGAACGAACGAGGGAGCAAAAAAAAAAAGAAAGAAAGTAAGAAAGAAAACGCTTGCTTTGAAGGAGCGAGGTTCTTTGATTCAGCGGCGGTACCTGTAACTTCCGGCAATAAAGCAGACTCACTCCAAGCTCACTTAGCGACGCCCGTTGCTACATGAACGTTTGAGTGCAGTGGGGCCGTGCGGGGGCCCAAGGACCTGCGTGTCCTAAACTCCCCTGTGTCCATTAAAGTTTTCACCACCACCACCGTTGCTACCTGCACCGATACATAACAGACAAAACTTTGGCCGTTTGATCAAGTTACACTAAAGCGAAGGAGAGGCGATGTCTGTCCAAGAAGAACGTGCAGTGACCGCGACAGAACACTGCGCAGTTTCAAAAAATATAAAATTGATTGATTGATTGATTAAAACATCTTTATTTAGTGAATATTCGTAGAACGTATGGGTGGGCTGCCTAGTCCGGCAGTCCACTGGTTATTGCTGCTGCGCTGGCCCTCCCCACCAGCCAGTGCTGACGGTCAGGATCATCGCTGAGCAGAATAGCCTCCCATTGCTACTCTGGGGGGTTTGGAATGGGGTCAACTATGGGACTAAATTGGCATGCCCACACCATGTGGTAGAGGTTAGTTACCTCTCCGCAGTGTGGGCACTGCGAACGAACGCACCGACAAGCAAGCAACACGTGGTCAATTCTCGAGCTTTCTCTCCAACTCAGCGCACTCTTCGTCCGTCAACGAGTCTCGGCGATCCACAAAAGCCGCTTAATTAAAAGCCGATGAAGGCACAGACAAACAACGAAGAAAAAACTTTCGACGAGGACGTCCTACAAAAGTCCGTGTTTGCTAGCGGAGAAGTTTCCTGCGCCTACGCTTCATCCCAAAGCAAAATAAGCACAAGGCCACACGCGCAGTGAACGCGACGCTTCCTCGGGCAGCATTCGGCGGTGAGCGCATTCACGCCAGGCGGGGAAGAAAGCAGGACGTATACTGGTCTGTGAACGCACAAAGCTCAACAAATGCGCGCAGTTTTCTCTAAAGCTGGCCCGATGTACGCGTGCGCGCGCAAAATAATCGGGACATCAAAACACTGCGAAATGAGCCGGGCAGATGAAACCTCTCTTTTCCCAAGGCTGACGAGCTTGCGCACACCGTACAGACTGCGTCGCCCACGCGCTGTACAAGAAAGGACAACAAAACATGACGCCCTTCATTCGCGCAAGACATACTCCGACTGAACTGAAATTAAATTGGTTGTCGGCGAAAGGAACTGGCGCAGTATCTGTCTCACATATCGACGGACATCTGAACCGCGCCGTGAGGGAAGGAATAAAGGAGGGAGCGAAAGAAGGAAGGAAGCAAGAGGTGCCGTAGTGGAGGGCCCAGGAATAATTTCGACCACCTGGGGATCTTTAACGTGCACTGACATCGCGCACCACACGGGCGCCTTTTTACGTCTCGCTTCCATCGAAAAGCGGCGGCCGCTGTCGGGTTCGAGCCCGGGTACTCCGTCTCAGTAGCCGAACGCTCTCACCACACAGCCCCCGCGGCGGGTAAGTTTTCAAATCTCGTGGTCGCGGCTGTCAAAACGGCAACGCGGCGAAGCCATTAGCGGGGAAGCCACTAGCGCCGAGCTCGCTGGTCCCGACACGCGCGGCGTGAACGTCGAAACGACAACGAATACGAAATGAGCCGTCCACGCGGGAGAGCTCACGGACTGCGCGTTATTCGCGTTTTGCACGCAAACAGGATGCGTACTGCAAGCGGCGCCGAGACGAGAACTAAACCCGACGGGGCGCGCATTCGTGAGCTCTACACACGCAAGCGCGCGAGAATGGTAAAAACGGCGCCAAACATTCCGCACTTCGCTGAAGAAGAAGTCGGTCACAGGGTGCTTTAAAGTGAAAGCAGTCCGGTGCAGAAGCTCGAAAGCTATAGCACCTTGTACAGAAACACTGAACCAGCCGAATGCGCCCTTTAGTGATGCATGGCGGGGTGACTGTTTATATTCAGGGGGGTGTTAGCCAGGCACCAAAAGCAAAAAAAAAAGCGATGAAGAAGAGACTTCTATACAGTTTCATGGACTTAATAACGCGGTGCAACGGTTAAAACTAAAAACGACAGGCTAACCGCGGTTCCAACCTCCGACAGCATTGCACGCAATTTCCGAACGGCGCGCACACAGGCGCTTCTAGCCCACGAAAATCAAGCAATACGTCTTCAGCGATTACGCGAGAGCAAACCGAGAAAGATTTTAAAAAACAGAAAAAAAGAACAAAGCACGCCTTTTCTTGGAAATCCCTCCGAGTTGCGGCGCCCTGATATTGCGGCTTTCATAGTGGGACCAGCCGTGCGAGAAAGAAGAAAAAAACAAACAAGGGAAAGCGGGGACGTGAGGCGAAGAAGAGGAGGTGGAAACAAAAATCGCGCCAATTTCGATAAGCACCGACAAAGCAAGCAAGCAAGCAAACAAGCAAGCAAGCGCCAAGGAACGCCAGCCACACCCCGTACACCCTATATACTATACTGCGCAGACTTATATCGGTCCGAGCCAATTGCTGCGAGATCATTTTTCGTGGCGCCTGTAGCCGCCGGCAACGCGAGCAGTATATAGTGTGAGCGTCTGAAAAAACCTCCGTACCCTCCGCACAGTGCAGGGGCGCGCCTGGCGTGGGCGCGAATCAGGCACTGTCTCTCGGAGCTCCATCCTTCTGTTTTCATCGACGAAGAGAGCGCGAACCAGTCAGCCGAGGAACTGAGTGCGGAGGTTACGAAAAGCAAATAGTATACACCATCGAAATTTCCAGGCGATATATTGAGACCATGATGGCGGCTCTCCTTCTGAATTTTATTACCTTTTTTCTGCGGTTTCCACGAGCTATAAAAACTGAACTTCTCAGCAAAGTTCGAGCGCAAGGCAGGAGAGGCAGCATTTTTTCATGCTATTGCGCAAGGCAGTAAATAAGAAAAGCTTAGCTCCCCCCCCCCCCCCCCCTGTCTCTCTCTCTGCAATTTATTATTTCTCGCTTTGCAGCTACAGCAAAAGCACCGCCCAGTCACGTCCGCGAAGACAGGGGTGTGGAATGTATGCCCGAAAGACCCGCGCCCTAAAGGCTGGTAGCTGCGGATTACCTCTACCGTTTTTCGCCTCTGAAAATCCTCAGCCGTGCCTTTCTTACTTTTCTCCTTGTTGATCACTGGCACTTGTAATGCTTGCGACGTTCCGGCCGCGCTTCACTCGGCTCGTTCGGGTAATTAAGCCGAGAGGATTAAACCACAACCGGAAATGTCGCTGCCGTACGTCAAGCGCATTCGCGGCCGCCGCAAGACGGTAAACATTCTTGCGTGTCAGAAGGGGATATTCAGTGCATGCGCCACGAAAAACCTGCTGGAGCACCGCCCGCTCACCGAAGCCTTCAGTAGTTGCCAAGACTGGCGGAAGACCGCGTAGGTTGCGCGTGGGCCTTCAGTTATGAACGTCCGGGCAACTGCCAGGTTAAAGAGGCCGCAAGTGTGCGGGTACACACCAAGAAGACATTTTCAAGGACGACCGCTTTGAAAACACCAGGCAAAAGGAGGAATACATATTTAAATCGCAGAAACAAGAACATGCCTCACGAGCTCACTATTCTCGTTATCGTTTTTTCTTAATTTATTTTAATTGTTCACTCCCCTAACCATATTCTCGTTATCTGGCTTCATTCGTTGGGAAGTTGGTAAGCCAGGTCTCATTCTCGCTTCCTGCTAAACTTGGTTAGAGCAACGCTTCCCCATTTATATGACTCTCTCGTCGCATATAAACCCCGAGGAAATACTGAACACATAAAAAAAAGTGTTGCAGAAAACTTATCCACATGAAAGCTGACGAGGAGAGCCAGTTTAGCACGGCACAGTCAGGAGCCTTTTTTTTTCCCCCACGGCAACGTAATGCATCCACGTTACGCACTACAAAAAATTTTCTTGGGTGCCGTCCCTGGAGACCTACAGAAGGTCGTTTACTCTGACCATCTAATATCTCTCCGCAAGTGTTACGCCATGTTTCACCCTGCTTACAGCGCCATATATACGCCACTCGTTAAGGTATCAAAACACTGCAAATTATTGTCGGCGGTAAATATACCCTTCGGTCTAAGGTTGTACCTATTACCAAGGGCAGTTTTCACAACCCACTCGCTATAACTACCGGCGCAAGAAATACCGCTCATCGCTGCCGGAGAAACCATATTACCTAACGCAGACTACATGAAAAAAGGAATACTTCTATTCTGCTCCTCAAATCCGCAGAGATCGTTAAAAAAAAAAAGCACTCCTCATTTCCATGGGAAAGCTGCAGAATTTAGCTCCGTATTCCATTACAAACTAAACTGCGTTGTTTGCGTCCCGATAACTAGCATAAGAGAGTTATAGCATATCGTTACCGTGTTTACGTTACCGTTTACCGTGTTACCGGACGCCGGACTTTCCGGTTAGCGCGGCGCGCGCACGCCAGAAGACGTTTTAGCGTACCGTCTCTCCCGTAACGAGTTACCACCGTAAGGCTCAAACGACTGATGATGATGGCAGATGCCCAGATTTTATTGAAAACAAAAATACGGATGCATTGCAATCATTTCTATGAAGTGAGACGCTACATGCACTTTAATGATCTTTTTTTTTTTCTGCATATAAAGACGTACCGACTGCACTTCAGCTAACAGCCGACTCAGCGGATTTTCAAATGTGCCCGTGAAGCTAGAAACATTTGCCTGCCATTGCCAGTTGACAGTAAGCTTCCATACGCAGCGCACGTTGCGCTGCGAATGCTGTAAAAAAAGCGCAACTCGACATCTGTTTGCCGTGCCGCATCGTCGCTTCTTTGTATTTGGATGTGAACACTGTGGCGCCATCTAGTGACAGTGAGTTAAAGCGCGCCAACTCCGGGCTGGAGAAACTTTTTATTTTCTGCAATTACTGATGAATAAAGCAATGGAGTTGCCACTATTTTTTTCTAGGAAAAAAAAATCATGAAAAAAAGAAAAATGGTAAATCGGGCACAAAACTGAAGAGCTGCAGTGTAGTCGTTGCTATTTGGCTATGTACACGACATATAGTCAGGCTTTACTGCTCAAAAATCGACAAATAATCTCAAAAACATGGCCTAGTTGCTACTCAAACCTCAACGTATGAGTGAGAGTTTGCAAATTAAAAGCGAATGCATTCATGTATAGCGAGAAATGGCGCCGAAGAACGCGGCGGCGGTGGTGTACTTGGTCCGAAGCGGCCGTGCAGGGCGCCGCCATGTTTGTTTACGAGCGAACTCTCCGCAACGCTAAAAGAGATTCCGTAAAGTGCTAGCGGGCCGGTAAGTGGCGGCGCATGCGCAGATGTCGCTAGCCGGGCCCGGTAAGCGGTAACGTAAACACGGTAACGATATGCTATAACTCTCTATAATCAGTACGGGTCCGGCAGACGGAAGAAATACCGCTTATTATCGATGAGCAGAAATTTTTGCCGGCTTGTCTAACCGGTTGCACGCTAGAATGAAAAAAAAAAAAACGGTCAAATGAAAAAAAAGAGCAAAACAAATAAGCAAACGAAACTACGGTCACAAACTTTCCACGAGAGCCACTGCGAATGGTCAAGCGAACACAAGGCTTACGAAATCCCGACGATCGCCTGAGAGCAGCAGACCTACATTCCCTGATCCACGCAGAAATTGAAAAAAAAAACCTATTTTTAAACCCAAAATATAATTACATAAAGTGAGCAGTCAACCTCAACGACCACCACCATCCGCGAACAGACTGCGCACGCTACGTTCTAACCAAGTCCTCAGAATGCAACGACGCGAACAATTTGGGTTGCACGCCAAGTGCTGTGCAGGTCTTGAATGTATGTATGCGCGTACGAGGCGCCCAAACATTCTCCCGTCTTCTGCCGCTTCGTCCCCTGCGTGAGCTTTTAAAGGCTTTAGGTCAATCCTCACGATACTAGCTGATAGGATTTCATCGTAACACGGGCGGGCCGCGGCACAAAAAAAAAAGCAAAAACCAGTCCACTTCGCACGCGCGGCAACCAGACTATGAGAAACCAGAATAAGACCAAAACGCCGCGACTGTATACAGAGCTACATTTTCAGCGAAGCGCCGACGTTCCCTTTCAACTCGCCCACGACGCCGCAAGAAGGATTCCCTTTAGGAACAGGGGGAACAGGACAAGCAATCAAAAACCGCGCCGACGAAGCCCGGAGCAGTGCTTAAGAGTGGGGCATTAAAGACACGCGCAGTCCAAACGAAACCCACCCACACCCGCCGCCTACGACAACAACAACGTACGACAAGTGAAGCGTGTCAAAACAGCGGCAATAACAGCTCTCGAAGCCACGACAGGTCTGTAGGCTGCGTCTCCCAAACTTTTGCAGGCGCATTTAAACGCGATTCCGGCATCTCGTTTGGCGCCCAATGTCGTCGACAACAAGAACAAAGAAAAGAACAAGTGTCGTAGCGAAAAACGGAGTAAGAACCGTAATCAACAAGCAAATAGGCGTGAATTACGTGTCCCTTTATTCATTTATTTTTTGCTAGCACATTTAAACGCGATTAGTGTTTCCCGTTTGGGGCGTCCGATGTCGCCTTCCTTCCAGTAGTGGCGCGTACGTATGGGTGCACGCAAGGTTTTGCGCAGCGAACAGCCGCCTTTTCAAGCATTCCTTGTCAACGCCGGACGAGCTAAAACACAGCGGGGTACCAAGCGCACAACAACACGCCGACTAAACGCGCCTGGCAGAATGACAAGAATGTTCGCTGTCTTAAGGCGAGACGGGGATTCTCGCCGAGAATCAACAGCTTTCGAGTCTGCAGTGCGGAGCGTGCAGGAAATAACAGAGTGCCGACTGCTGTAAAGAAACTGGACGGAAGCTCATGCACGGGGGCGGTCTTAAATGCACCCAATTCACAAGGCCCGTAGGACCGGTTTTGCGTCTGCGAAAACGCATAGAGCTAAGGTGCTAGTGTCTTTCGGCTGCCACTCGTCTACTGCACTGAAACTGCTTAGCCATAATTCACAAACAAAAAAGAAAGATTCCACGTGAGGACAACGGTTCACTAACGTGGCCAAAAGTGGTGTGCAAGCCAACCAAAAACAGGGCTTGCAATTTAGCGTTCACGGTGCAAAAATTTTATTATTTCGCGTTAACATGAAGTAAATGTAATTACATTATTTTCAAGAAAGGTTTCGCGTCTCAGAAGGACACACGCTGGAAGGACATTTTTTTTTTTTTACATAACAGCAGCTAGTTCTTTTTGCATACTATATACCGCCATTTCAACAGGTGCTTCGGCGCGGCAACAGGGATGCGACAAGAGAGGAGGAACACATCACAGAGCGCCACATACTACATTTATTAAAACCAGCATCAACGTATATGTGCTTTGTCAGCGCATCACAAACTACAAAACAATGTTCAATGAAGAGATAGATAAAAAAAGTTCTAGGGTTTTAGCGCAGTTAAACCGAGTAGACATGTGAAAGCATGCGTTCATTCTTCGCCTATTCTTTCAGGTATCTCCATGCAGGTGCACGCACCAGCGTTTCTCGCTATTCACCTACCCGCCGCGGTGGCTCAGTGGTTAGAGCGCTCGGCTACTAATCCGGAGTTCCCGGGTTCGAACCCGACCGCGGCGGCTGCGTTTTTATGGAGGCAAAACGCTAAGGCGCCCGTGTGCTGTGCGATGTCAGTGCACGTTAAAGATCCCCAGGTGGTCGAAATTATTCCGGAGCCCTCCACTACGGCACCTATTCTTTCTTTCTTTCACTCGATCCTTTATCCCTTCCCTTACGGCGCGGTTCAGGTGTCCAAAGATATATGAGACAGATACTGCGCCATTTCCTTTCCCCAAAAACCAATTATTATTATTATTATTATTCACCTTCGCACTCTCTCTCTCCACTCGGCGGCAGCTGGCACGATGCCCTCCTCCCATTGGCTACAGCTCGTGCGACGCTCCTCCGAACTAACCCGAGCTTCCTCCCATTGGCTGCATGCTTGCGCGTCGCCTCTCCGAACTAACCCGAGCCTTATCCGAGTTGCTCCGAGGCTTCACACAAGATTCTCGGTTGGGTTTGACCCCGTTAAGTAGTGCTTTCGCACCAAAACAAGGCTCGCGTGGATTAGGGACAGGAGCCAATTTTGACCTGAGTTAAATCTAATCATTGGGAAGGAACTGCAGTTATTCATTAAACACAGAGAGCGATCGCTCGTTCACGCATGTAGTAGCCCCTGAATGGAGAATGGTAAGAGCTTCGAAAATTCCCTTTTCCAGTGTTTTTTGTTCTGCCTAAAATCACTGCGTTGCTAAAGACCGGGGAACAACAGAAGCACTTGCAATGCGCTATCAAATGCTTCCCGCAGTCGGCATCAAGAGAGTTTGCATGCTGTCTTAAGCGGATATTAATGCACCTGCCAGTTTGTACAACGTAAAGCAGACCACGAATGAACGGGGTCTGGTAGACCACGCCAACTGCACACTATACGAAACAAATGTTGTGCTGTTTGTTATTTACCGCAAACTCCTCTCGCCGACTTCACTCTGCCTGTACCATCCGGTGGATAGTTCTCTGAAAGTTCGCAAGGCGCAGAAAAAACAACGCTGACGCCACGTTATAAACATGCTCTTTTTAACTTGTGCGAAACTTTATGAAAGTATGAAACAACCTCAAATTTCTTAGCTCATAATTGTTCCTGGGTAGTGGGCCCTCTCTCTGGATACGTTAACTTCTTAGATAATGATTTCGCGGCTGCCTTCAACACTGGTGATTGCCAGCCTTATCGAAATGCTCTACCTAATACTGCCCGTGGCATCGAGACATTAGTAAAGGTGGACCTAAATAAATAAATCACAAGCCCGCGCTCTACAAGCGTCACGCGAAAGAAGTCGAAAGGCAACGCAGACTTCTTTCCAACGCGGGAGGTATACTTACGACAAACTTGGCCGCTGGGAGAGTGTTTACCGCAGTAACATCATGTAAGACAATTTTTTTTAAGCAAATACAAGATGGTGGACCGAGAAAACCGGGTTATTTGTCGTGGAACGACTAAGAAAAGGTAACAGTATTGGAGAGAAAACTTTTCAATTAACGGCCCTCATTGTTATTATTACTTAATTGCAAGAACATTGATTTTTTACACTTTACACATTAAAACAAACAAGGCCCCTGGTTCATTTGAGAACTGTATGGAGCAAAAAGGGTTATGAAAAATGAAAAAAGTTGGTACAAAATTTTTACAGCAACCCAGTGAAATGCGTAACTTTCCGCTGCACATACACCTCGGCATGCACAGCCAGATGAAATCCTTACTTCTTTACCTGGCGGCGCACACTAAGATCTCAAGAAAAAAAAAAGAACTGTTTACCATATTTCTTCAATCCAGCGGGAAGTAGAGGCTCACTTGCCGACTTTCCTTCAGGTCAGAACCTACACCAAACCTTCAATTTAAAGTGCACTCATTTTAAGTGAAGGAGCGCAATCTGTTTTTCCCGCCGCTCACCTCCTGTCTTAAGCGCATGCCCTCCCTCCCTTCCTAGTGCGACTCAGAAATGGGATTCAGGGTGCTTTCACTTTGAAAGCATGCATGCACGCTCTTACAACTGGCTGCGATCCTGCTGCAAGAAAACAAATCGGAACGCTACGCAGCGTAGATAGCCGCCCGAACCCAAGTTGCACGTAATATATAAATATGAACGTTTAGGTTCCAAACCCACGCTGGCACGCAGCACCACTTAATTCTATCCTAAAGGACGCTGAAAGATAAGAGACGTCGTAGTTCTCGCAAGTCCAAATCAATTCGCCAGGGATGCCTTTGATACACGCCGACAAGCAAAACACTTTGCTACATGTGGCGATGCATATGCGAGGTCTTCTTTTAAGTTACAGCGTATGACATAGTGCATTCGACAACCGCGCATAAAGTGCTCATGTGCCCCCACGGCCATGGAAGCGCAGGATGTGCTGAATTCGAATCGCCAAAATCAATGGGAAACCCCCTCACTGATTCTTTTTCTTTCTCTATTTTTCAATTATAAATGATCGTTTAGGCACAGAATACGAGGAACGCCACACTGTGCACTGGCCCCGCATTAAATCAAGCCAGCAAGGGATTTTTAATGTGCACAGTACACCGAAACAGTACGGCGTTTTTGTGCCCGCTGCAGCTCGGATCGAATCCGCGAATTCGGTGCAACGCGCCCGCAGCAAGGGATCGAATCAGCGAATTCGTGCTCAGTACAGCAGATCAAGAAAGACACTGTGACACCACGGCCTGGTGGTAAGCTTCTTCAGAAGTGAAACGCTTAGGTAAGCTGCAACGCGCCCGTGGCCAGGGATCGAATCAGCGAATTACAGATCAAGATAGACACTATGACTCCAGGGCTTAATGCTAAGCTTTGCGCCATGAAAGTCACCGATTATTATTTTTTTTTACACAGCATGTACACAAAGAGCGAAGCAGACGCTGCACCGGACCACACTTGGCCGCACCTCGAAAGTGCGGCTGGTTCTGAGATGGCCGCACACTCAGATGCTCAAAAAATATGTAAGGTCCTCACTCTCTAAGAACCTTGGGTATAGCTTCACAGACGCCGTGAGAGCCCGACGATACTGCTTAAAAGCAGAACCGGAAACGTGTCCCGGGAATTTTAGACCAATCCCGTAGCTAGCGGAGTAAAGTAGCTCGAAAAGACAGAGGAGTAGCTAACAGGACGGCCGCTGAAATTTCAATGCTCTTTCTGTTGCCTGTTTCACTGTTTTCTTCTCTTCACTCTAACTCACGCCGCTACGTATGAACAAGGTCAAACCAAACTTGTAATTCATCAGGTTACGAAGTACCCTATCCGCCTCTGGCAGCAGGGTTTTCTTTACCGTTGCATACAGCGAAGACTGAACATGTCTTCTTGGAGCGCTCCAAAGCTTATCCTGAAATAAAGCAGCCGCTCGAAGCGCCTGCAATGGCGTGCGGCGGTTTCCTGTTGAGCAGAGGTGTTAATGCACTTTTAGAGCGAAAGCTCTAGTTCACGACCAAAGCTGCTACAGCCGATTCATCGCTGAAGCCTTGGAATTGAATAAATGAATACGTAAACTAAATATCGTCGCGACTGGGATTCGAACCCGCGGTGGCGCGAACAGATCAGCTTCGGTGGTTACTGCTCGAGAGCACTATGCTATCGCCGCAGCCGATCTAACTGCAACACACTCTCGCGCTGCGCACTGCACACCGTCGTTTTCACCAACTTCCATCTGCGGCGCGAACAGATCGGATCAGTTTAACCTCGATCAGAGCTTAACCCGAGTCTAATATTGTGGCCAGACGTGCAGACAACCCAGCAAAGCAAAACCATGACCCAATCAGGCTAAAGACATGCTTTCGCACGTCTATGCGGTTTAACCACGTTGAAAGTCTACCATTTTTTTTAAAGGACTGCTTACTTTTCGGCCCAGTTTAAAACGAAATAAGAGAAGAAAAAAAGTTGGGCGGGCTGGCAGAGAGAGAGAGCAGTGTTCAGTGCTTGTGAGAAGGCATTCCATCTTTTTACGCCTTCCAGAAAGCGCGGAATTTTTTTTTTTTTAAAGTTCCCTTTCGCAGGGTTTTTGACCCGTGCACTTTTCGCCTGTGTCCTTACTGCTGTTAACCAAAGCTGTACATCCGGTCCTATGCTCTCACGAGAAGTGCGAACGGCTTCAAGAAAGGTCACCCGCCATACGGCGGTCCACCCAAGCGAAGGGGCGAATGTGTCCTTTCACCCCACCCAAAGAATACACGTGGCTGCACACATTATGCGGCAGCAATTAACGTCCCCTTATTCGCACTCCTTTCACAGCTCATGGCGCCCTCTGGAGGCATCCGCGAGCGTATGGGGTCGTTTTCTGTGCGCAGAAAGTTACGCTGCAAAGGCCTTCCAAAATACAGCACGCACGCGGCCGGAAGCAGGTCACCGCCTCGCACGCCGCGAGCTCATTGCGCGACCACCACAGAGGCGTGGCTACACTCGCGATACGCTGGCCAAAGTGCGGCCGCCGCCATTAGGGCTTGTTGGTTTTTCCGCATCGCGCACTGTGCGAGTCAGAGCGCGCGGAGGGCTTCGCGCCGGGTCTTATTTGGGAGCAGTCAACCGCGCTTTCGGCTAATGAGGTTCCGGTGAAAGAAAGAGATAGAGAAAGAGAGAAAGAAAGAAATGTCATACTGGCGAACAACTTTCAAGACCAAGGCTTTGTGTTTAATATTGTTGGCTACTTTCGAAAAAAAAACTTGCGACTGAGGACACTGGCGCGCGGCACCTCATCGCCCGACGCTGGAACAATATACGCCTGTGACCAGTAATTTGCGCAACGTTAGAACCGTTGTAACAATCACCAAGCACGAGAGGTACGAAGGAACAAAAATTCCGTAGAAAAGCAATGTACGCCAAGCAATCATTAAAGGGACTCTGAGGACAGCTCCACGTAACTTTTGTTGTCACTAAAAATCGACTTTATATGAATGGCTCTTTCTGGGTCTATTGACGTTTGTCCGGCATGTAAAGACGAATTTATTGTTTAGAAAATCGCATTCAAAAAAATTTCCAGCCACTCGATTCAAACTCGTGACGTCTGCACCAAAAATGACTCCGCGACCACTGTCTTGAAGTAAATGGCAGTGTAGCCTAGCCTCTGGGATCCGCAAAAAAATTTGCGTCGATACGCCGCATTTTTTTTTTTTTGCCAAATCAGCCGCTGGTGATTACACCTATATTCCTTTTTTTTTGCGTTATCTAGCTTACAAAACCTCCGTTTCCAGAGAGTGCAGCGTCTTTGTCGTTGGAATGGGGTAACCGATCGATGATGGTCAACTTCATTTTTCCTGCGCGTTTCTTTAAGTAGCTGCGGCTAAAATCACCGGGCGGGAAACCTTCCAATTCATATGTCGAAGCTCCTAGCTGTTGTCGTTTTAACGAAAATCGGAGTTCTGCTATTCCGTCCATATTGCCAACAGGCGTCCGTTGGTATCAGCAAACACCATCTGCTCGTACTGCAGGCTCCCGCGTCATCAAAGCGATGAAGTATAACGCCCCTCCGGCGGCGTTATACTCGAGCGAGCTGTCAACCGCCACGCGTAGCGAGCTGTCAATCGTCACGTGTAGGGCCACCAGACCACCAAAAAACACAACGGAAACTCGGCTGCGAAGCTCGAAGACTGTCCTAGTAGCACGTGTTGTAACCCCGGACATGTTGAAAGACGACACAGTGGACGCGGTGCCGGGTGCGCCAATGACGGAAGGAGATGAGAATAACAAAAAAAGAAAGAACATGATCAGAACAGAAGAGTTATATTATAGCTGCATTGGCCGGCCATGAGGAGCAGAGGAAGAGAAAGCTGATGATGATGACTATACTGAGACGAACACGGTATGGTGCATAGTCGTACGGAGAGAGAAAAGACTGACCAGACCTGCAGAGAGTCCGCGCCGCTCTTAACTTCCACGAAAGAAAACGCAAACTAAGACGTGGTAATTAATAGCATATCGGAACAAAGCAACACGAAACAGACGCCGACTTTGAAAACAAAACGGAAAGTAATAAAAAGTAAAACCGGCGCCTGATCGGCGTCGACTTGGCTTTCACCTGCAGCTCTTGCCAGGCATGTGAGGCCGCCGCTTTCATAGGTATGAGCAAAAATTGGCCTGTATCAGGTTCGCAATATTGTGACCGTGCTAAAAGAGCCCCTAACAATCCCCTATATTTGTGTCTTTATATTTTCTCTTCGCACCGACGTGCTTTTCGCGTCCTCTGGCTCGAAAAGTCCTGGGTCAGATCAATCAAGAGGTCGCAGAAAAGGATATAAATAAGAAATAAACAAAAGAAACACCTCTTCACCACGGACTAGACGGGTCCTGGTGCAGAATGCGTGAAATAGCGCACGCGTCCGGTATACAAACCAGCCTGGAATGGTTTCGAAAAAGGTCAATGCACTAAACTTCTTTTGTTTTATCACAAAACGGGATGAGTTAAATAATGGGGTAGAGTTTTAACTCAGTTAAACCGAGAAGACGTGAAAAAGCATGTGCTTAGCCTGGTTGGCTCACGGTTTTGCTTTGCTGGGTCGTCGGCACGTCCGGCGACGATATCAGACTCTGATCGAGGTTAAGCTGATATCTTATCTGTTTGCGCCGCAAATGGGAGCTGACGAAGATGACAATGAGCAATGCACGGCCTGAGAGTAGTGTGTGTTGCAGTTTAACACGAGGCGTGATCGGCAGCGGCGATAGCATAGGTGCTCTCGTGCAGCGGCCAGCGAGGCTGATCTGTTCGGGCCACCGCGGGTTCGATTTCCAGTCACCGCATTTTACTTATTTGTGGTTAGGTCAAGGTCACGCCCAAGGTCAAGCTTCACACGAACTCGGTAAGCCGGTTTGACCCTACGAAGTATTGCTTTCGCAGTAAAATGTGCGATCACTGAAAAATATAAACACCGCGCCCAAATACGGGATCGAGCCGGCGAACCTTGCTGCCATAATCACCTACATCTGCGATAAGGCGATAAGTTTAGGTTAGTCAGATGTGCTGCGGTCCATTTTAGGCATGAGTATAGTCCTTCCTGGACGCCCGAGGCGCTGTTGTACGATGCGCCGTATACGTTTGCAGTGGCACCATGCGAAAAAGCGCAAGGCAGACCCCATGTTCATTATAGAACTGCGTTTGTAACCAGCACCACATCCGGATTGCATATTCCCCATCAGCTACGACTCTATATACAGTCCCAAGCGGTTTCATCCGTTACAAAAATTTCTTTAGACAGTCCATAGACTTCCTTCTATAAAGTCTACAGATTCTCTATAGACGAACCCTAGAGAACACTCTATAGGCAATACAAACTCTATAGACAGTCTACAGACAATCAATAGATTTACGGCCACACACTTTTAGTACACTTCTGTCTATAGACAGTCCATACACTATGAATAGACAACAAGAAATACCTACAGGAAGGCAACAGCGCCTATAAGAAGTCTACAGACTGTCTATACACCATTTTTGCAAGGGATACTCGCTGCGACCGCAGTGTCCGCGAAGTAGCTAAACTCGAAAGTGCACCAAGAGATTATGACGCCTAAACGGTGGCAGCGAGAAATTAAAGTCAATATAGTACGATAATTATGCAAACCGAGGTTCGGTAAGGATTTCACACTGGATGGGAGCCAAAAAGAGAGCCTATTTTTGTGAAAACGCGTGTTACTTGAGAAAAGAGACGTGCCCACTGAGCCTCGAGAACACGGCTATTTCGGTACGAACCGCAGAGGGAAAGAATGCCGTTTTTTCAAGCGCGCTGTCATATCCCCGTTGCGACAATTAAGGCGTGCGCCCTAGTGGTGTGAAAAGCTCTTTGTTCCATGGACTTGCGCTTTCTAAAGGTGTGGATCGCCGCCGTAACGAATGCAGAGCCGTCTGTGCTAAGAATAGAACAAAGCACCGGTTCTTGCCAATTTCTCACAGGCTTCAAGGCCAGCTGACGCCATGCAAGATCGCAACAGAAAGTTGCGACAGTTAACCACTGCGGTGGGAACGCAGCCCCGGGCCAATTCTAGCCCTTCGGCACGCTACATCTCTATCTGAAAAAAAAAAAATAAAAAAAAAATTCCCCTCTTCCCGTCGTCCTTTTGGCGTCCTCACATCCAGACCGTACCCGAGGGTTCCGAACAGTTGAAAGTAAGTACCGTTATTCTTTAGCATGTGCCAAGGACTAAAAACAAAGCACGTATTCTTCTTTCTACAGGTAAGAAAAAAATGAATGGAAGTGCGTACTGTTCGCGTGCATTTTGTTAAAGTAATAAAAAGGAAATGAACTATTAAACACCCCCCCGCGCACTCGTATATGCAGTTTCTTTCTTTCTTCCTACACTTCACACGTTTATTTTTTACATCCGGGCCCTCAACACGCGCCAGGAACTACATAGCTTAGAAAAACTAATACAAAATGTTCAGCAGTGAGGATAGAATAGGCTGCAGGTGCGTCACTCTCGGGTCAGGCGCGAAACCCTCCTGGGAACGGGAATTCGGGAAGAGAAGTTCGAGTTTAGGAGCCTTTTCTTCCTTACGCCACACGCCCAGAGGGGACGCTTGGAAAGGTTAGCGAGCGTACACGTAATTGACCGGCGAGCCGGGCACACTGCAACGCGCCTGATCAAGGGTTGTAAAGTTACGGCTAAAAAAAAAGGTAAAGATGCCCAGAGATGGGGAAGGGGGGGAGGAAACGAATACTCTCGCAAGAGCAGAAATTTAGTTTTCCCAAACCACTGAAGCAGCATGTTGCGTCCGCACTCTGAGGAAGACGGCGGCTGAGAAAACAGCAAAGATCGTTCGAATCGCCGAGCGAGCGAGCGCGCGCGCACACACACACACACACACGCCCACTCGGGCGCACAGGTGCGCGAAATGCGAGTGCAAATGACGCTGGATGCAGTCCCACGCCGGAGAAACTTCAGGCGACGACGCAGGGCGGCTGTTCGAGAAGGAAAGAAAGTGTACACCGAAGGCAACGACTGCAAACAGCCAAGCGCAGCTCGGCTGATACTGACAAGAGTGTCTGCACTTCAGGAAGGCGATAAATTCAGGTGGAAAATAAAAAGAAAACAAGAAATCGGTGTCTGCCCTTCTGTGGAGAGGCGGTGCGAAGCAAGCAACGCTGCCTCTCTAGAGGCATCTCCGTCGCTGACACCCATCCAAGCGCAGCCAAACGGCTGCAAAGGAAAGATACACAGATTCCACAGAAACTTAATAGCTTAAAAAAAAGTTCGTCCTGGTCCGCAGTTCGAATCCGGGACAACCACTTCGCCGGGGCAGTCGCTCAAAAGGTTGAGTTCACCGAGTCTGCTGCCATGTGGTTACTCCCCTATTTTTTAAAAACCTAGTCCGCCTTGATGGATTCCCCTAAACAATGGATCAACACCTTTCCCACTTCAAATTACTGACCATTTAGATCTCGCCTTGTCCATATGCTAGCCGCCCGGTTAGCTCAGTTGACCGAGCGACTGCTCCAGTGAGACGGTGGTCCGGGGTTCGAACCCCGAATCAGGACGAATTTTTCTTAAACTACGAGGTTTGCGTGGAAGCTGTACAGCTTTCATTTGTAGCCGAGTGGCAGCGCTTTGGTGGGTGTCAATGAGTAATTGCTCCCTTATTACAAACGTACTCCACCTAGGAGCATTCTTCCAAACTAACTTATATGAGAGGTTGGACGCGGATTTCCAAAGCTGCACGGGGGATTCGAGACAGGCTGTAGTGCAGGGCTCCGGATTAATTTCCACCGACTGGGTTTCTGTAAGCGCACTGAACTTGCATAGCACACGGGCGTCTTTGCCTTTCTTTTCCTTCGAAATGCGGTCACCGCGGTCGGGATCCGACCCCGCAGCCTTGAGATCACCAGCCAAAAGATAAAGCCAGTGAGGCGACCATGGTGGGCTGCAGCAATCTGCTGCTACGAGAGCTATAGCTATCTACATGAAAGTTAGAAACTATACTGGTACGACAAAGTAAAAGAGTAAAAAAAATTGTCGACGATTACGCTTTTCGTTAATGTGATTTTGGTGCGCAGCTGCTCCGGTATTCGAGCCGTACGCGACTGCATACGCAACACGCAGTGCCGAACGAAGGCGGCTCTGGGCATCGACTCGGGCAGCGCTCATAGCAGCCGCCGATGAGCCTTGCCTCGGGCGAACTCGTCCAGCGCGTTCACAGCGCGCGCTACTCTGGCGCCATCTCTGGCGAGCGACGTATACCTTACCGATGACGTCATCGAAAAGCCGACAACGGCGCACGCTGCTCTGGTGCTACTGGAGCCGCGAGTTGCCACCGGGAAACCTGCCTTCATGCTGCCACCGTAACCTCATCCTTGCCTCGGGCGAACTCGTCCAGCGCGTTCACAGCGCGCGCTACTCTGGTGCCATCTCTGGCGAGCGACGTATACCTTACCGATGACGCCATTGAAATGCCGAAAGCGCGCACGCTGCTTTGGTGCTACTGGCGCCACGAGTTGCCATCGGGAAACCTGCCTACATGCTGCCACCGTAATCTCATCCTTGCCTCGGGCGAACTCGTCCAGCGCGTTCCCAGCGCGCGCTACTCTGGCGCCATCTCTGGCGAGCGACGTATACCTTACCGATGACGTCATCGAAAAGCCGACAACGGCGCACGCTGCTCTGGCGTTACTGGCGCCGCGAGTCGCCATCGGGAAACCTGCCTACATGCTGCCACCGTAATCTCATCTTTGCCTCGGGCGAACTCGTCCAGCGCGTTCACAGCGCGCGCTACTCTGGCGCCATCTCTGGCGAGCGACGTATACCTTACCGATGACGTCATCGAAAAGCCGACAACGGCGCACGCTGCTCTGGCGTTACTGGCGCCGCGAGTCGCCACCGGGAAACCTGCCTACATGCTGCCGCCGTAATCTCATCTTTGCCTCGGGCGAACTCGTCCAGCGCGTTCACAGCGCGCGCTACTCTGGCGCCATCTCTGGCGAGCGACGTATACCTTACCGATGACGTCATTGAAATGCCGAAAGCGCGCACGCTGCTTTGGTGCTACTGGCGCCACGAGTTGCCATCGGGAAACCTGCCTACATGCTGCCACCGTAATCTCATCCTTGCCTCGGGCGAACTCGTCCAGCGCGTTCCCAGCGCGCGCTACTCTGGCGCCATCTCTGGCGAGCGACGTATACCTTACCGATGACGTCATCGAAAAGCCGACAACAGCGCACGCTGCTCTGGCGTTACTGGCGCCGCGAGTCGCCATCGGGAAACCTGCCTACATGCTGCCACCGTAATCTCATCTTTGCCTCGGGCGAACTCGTCCAGCGCGTTCACAGCGCGCGCTACTCTGGCGCCATCTCTGGCGAGCGACGTATACCTTACCGATGACGTCATCGAAAAGCCGACAACGGCGCACGCTGCTCTGGCGTTACTGGCGCCGCGAGTCGCCACCGGGAAACCTGCCTACATGCTGCCGCCGTAATCTCATCTTTGCCTCGGGCGAACTCGTCCAGCGCGTTCACAGCGCGCGCTACTCTGGCGCCATCTCTGGCGAGCGACGTATACCTTACCGATGACGTCATTGAAATGCCGAAAGCGCGCACGCTGCTTTGGTGCTACTGGCGCCACGAGTTGCCATCGGGAAACCTGCCTACATGCTGCCACCGTAATCTCATCCTTGCCTCGGGCGAACTCGTCCAGCGCGTTCCCAGCGCGCGCTACTCTGGCGCCATCTCTGGCGAGCGACGTATACCTTACCGATGACGTCATCGAAAAGCCGACAACGGCGCACGCTGCTCTGGCGTTACTGGCGCCGCGAGTCGCCATCGGGAAACCTGCCTACATGCTGCCACCGTAATCTCATCCTTGCCTCGGGCGAACTCGTCCAGCGCGTTCCCAGCGCGCGCTACTCTGGCGCCATCTCTGGCGAGCGACGTATACCTTACCGATGACGTCATCGAAAAGCCGACAACGGCGCACGCTGCTCTGGCGTTACTGGCGCCGCGAGTCGCCATCGGGAAACCTGCCTACATGCTGCCACCGTAATCTCATCTTTGCCTCGGGCGAACTCGTCCAGCGCGTTCACAGCGCGCGCTACTCTGGCGCCATCTCTGGCGAGCGACGTATACCTTACCGATGACGTCATCGAAAAGCCGACAACGGCGCACGCTGCTCTGGCGTTACTGGCGCCGCGAGTCGCCACCGGGAAACCTGCCTACATGCTGCCACCGTAATCTCATCCTTGCCTCGGGTGAACTCGTCCAGCGCGTTCACAGCGCGCGCTACTCTGGCGCCATCTCTGGCGAGCGACGTATACCTTACCGATGACGTCATTGAAATGCCGAAAGCGGCGCACGCTGCTCTGGTGCTACTGGCGCCGCGAGTCGCCACCGCGCAACCTGCCTTCATGCTGCCACCGTAACCTCATCCTCCGCTTTCCTCCTCGCACTATCTTCCCTATCGCTGCCTTTCATCACCTGCTGCGCTCCGCGCTTTGTAACGCCAACGACGGCGCTTCACGCCGCTCACCCGAGAATGAACGCCAAAAGGCTGCTTTCTAAAAACGACCGATGAACATTTACGACCAAAAGCGACACCCGAGATAAGAGGCACGACGTAGAGCAAGCCTCATCACAATCTTGGGTTCTCTGAAGTGAACCAGAACGTCAGAATGTGAACGCTCTTCGATGTCGCTCGCGCGCCTCTAACTGCATACGTGGCACTTTTGGATGCCCAGGGCGCCTTTGAATGTAATGTACAGTACAGCGCAATGGAGGCATGGCGCAGCTCGAATTGCATCATTAGAGACCTAGGTCGGCTTTTTTCCAATCGTCTACGGTGTCAAGATTTCGGCTCGGAAAGTAAACTACGTACCAAAAACAGCAACTAGACCTCCGACCGGGGAAGCCAGAGCCTCATTTACTTCGGGACGCGGGGAGCACCGTTGAGCCTGTATACACTGCTCGGCGTTCCGAAATGAAAAAAGAAATACGGCTAAGTGTTACCCAACACTAAAATTTTACCATGTAGCCAAGCGTGTGCCTGCCTGGCAGAAAAGGCACGTGTGCCGTTCAAGCGCTACAGAGGACACTGCTCGCGGCAGAAGGGCGCAGATTTCGACCAAAGCTGCGTAGCATGCAGGGTTGCCAATTTAGCTAGACGCTTTTAGGAGCAACTAGCTGCCAAAAATTTGCTACAGGTACGAGTAACTCATTTAGCTCTTTTTCCAAAATCTAGCGCCGAATTTCGCTCTTTTTGCGGATTCTACGTTTAACCCAGCGAATTTTAAGAATCGACAAACTACCAATATGAGCCGTTACAGTAAGGGCCAATACTTCCCACTGATGATAAAAGCTAATGTTAAATGCACAGCGACATCCAGTGGCGTTACAGAAAGATAGAAACCAGAGCAAGAAACCGTGCTTCGAGAAGGAATGAAGCAGTTGAAAAGAGGGATGAAGGAAGACACATTCGATTACCTCCTGTCTTACAGCAGCGTGATGGGTATTTTAAATACTTCCTTTTTTTCTTTTCTATCTCTCGTTTTCCTAATCCCTCGCCATGCGCCGTCACTGACAACACAGCCACCACCTTCCCTTTCCCATTCCCTCTGCCATGCAGGTTTCCCTCTCTGCCACAGCCTGCTTATAATTGTCGACTTGCTCGCTTTCGCGTGCTTCGCCATTGGTCAGGCGGCGAGGAATAATCCAGATAATACGAGGAATAACTTCTCCGGTTTCTCGTGCTTCGCCATTGGTCAGGCGGCGAGGAATACTCCAGATAACACGAGGAGTTTCTTCTCCGGTTTCGCGTGCTTCGCCATTGGTCAGGCGGCGAGGAATACTCCAGACAACACGCGGAGTTTCTTCTCCGCTTTCGCGTGCTTCGCCATTGGTCAGGCGGCGAGGAATACTCCAGATAACACAAGGAGCTTCTTCTCCGGCCGGGCGCGGCGTTTTCGGGCGAAGAGAGGTAATCACCTGACATGTCGAAGGGTATATGCACTCTTCGGCTGTCAGCGGTGAAGTTTTCTCCAATGTTGCCGTACTCTCTACGGCTTGAGCGGGGGAATTTTCATTCACGTCATGCTGGCTACTTAAACGAGCGCCGATTTTCGTCACACTGATGAATTAACGTTTATATCGCACGCGACGAAACATAATCAGCAAGATGGACAAAGGACAATGCACAAAAAAAGAGGAAAACAAACAAGATACATATATTTATCAAAACCAGCGCTTGAAGACAGGTACAGAAAGGTGAGACACACGCAATGCGCTGAACAAAAAATCCGCCATTTTTGCCAGCCTGTAACACACACCCAGAATTGTCACGAAGGTACGAAATGACCCGTCCTATTCAAAGACTGGTCCTTAGCGCTCGTGTTTGTCTCTGTTCTTTGTGTCCCTGTCCTGGTTACGCTAAAAATAAGTATAATTGGTGCTTAAGGGTAACGGAGCGGATTCCAAGAGAACGCAAGCGTAGCAGGGGGCGGCAGGAGGTTAGGTGGCCGGATGAGATTAAGAAGTTCGCAGGCATAGTGTGGGCGCAGCTGGCAAAGGACAGGGTTAATTGGAGAGGCATTAGCCCTGCAGCGGGTGTAGTCAGGCTGATGACGATGATTGGAAGACTAGGTTTCGCCGGCTTACATCGTGAGAGTATGTCCACACATTCCGAGAAGAACCGTTCACTTTCAGATCCAGGAGTGAACCTCGCAACTTGCCGTACGAGGGAAAGCAGTTCAGGAGTGGTCTTTAGTCGCTACACGGAGAACTTCGGACCCAGAGTGAGCGCACGCTGTACTTCCGCAGGCATCCGGGCGTCACCGACGGTTTGAGCTTCTTTCACCTCCCCCTCGATGGTCTTGCAGGAAGGCCGGCGCGCGGCTCAGTTAGGATATGTTGAAACATGAAGCCCGTTGTGCGGGCGGTGATTCGCTAGCACTCTTGAAGAACTCTGTCCCCCTGCTGCCGACTTGTCAAGATGTGAATGCAGCATGTTGCAACATGTAAATGCTGCCGTTATCCGGCACGGCACATAACGAGGCCGACGCCGATGCGAGAAAGTACCTCTAGATAAAGTCAATAAGTCTTCTATATATCTTTATCTCTCTGTACAATGCATTTAAGATATTAGTAAAGTCCCAAAGTAGTACCGAGCAAGCGCTGTAATACGCGTGCCTAATGAAGCCTCGGTTCCCACTTACAAAGCCCGACTGCGTGGCATATCGAGGTCAGTATTGGAGATTTTTCATGAAATCAACGCCACGCTGCGGCGGCGCAGCTAACTAGACTCGTAAGGATCGGCGCGCGGAACCACACCGTTTGCTCCGTCGCATGAGTGCTTCGCCGACACTCTCAGACGCTGTAGAATACATCTCAAGATCTGAGCCCTGTTAGAATGATGTTTGCCGCTGACGAGACAGAAGACTCGGTAAGTGCCACTGCGCGAGTTCTCTGGTGCCAGCAATACAGAGCGAGCGTGGGGAAAGGAAGTTTCAACACTGTTTAGTGTTGCACTCGCGGGACCACGACAGCGCAGTCCTTATTAGGCACCACGAATGTATTTCTAATAAGGTGATTTGCATGCACCTATGCACATACAAGGCGCTATTTGTTAACAAACACCGATGCGCACACACGACCAGCGGCCGGAAGCGCGAGGAGTTTTGTGCAATGAATTAACGTCCCTGCAATGGCAGCTGCCTTATTACGGCTTGCGTGTATGGTGATTTGTTATCTACGAAAGGAAATACGGGGAAATACTCTGTTTCCCTATAATTCTTTTTGCACTTCACTGTGATTGAAAACATGCACTGAGTCGGCCGGACGCTGAGAACCAAACTGATCAGGACGGAAAAATTTTATCACAGTGGTCTTATGTTCGTCACGTGCCTTCAATCAACTGCTTACGAACACAAGGAGCGAGCGCAAAGCACGGCTGTCCCGAGAAAAAAGTGCGCGAGAAAGGCGATCTAAAATTATACTCGCGAAACCTGTACACATGATTAAAAATCTATATTGAACTCCACAGTAGCAAGCGGTGATTAAAATTTATGAGCACAAAAATAAATGCTCAACGGACGGCCGCTTTAGCAGTTGCAACTCACGCGACAGTGAGAACGTTTCCAGCTTGTTTTCTGCCCAAGCCGCGTGTCAGTCGCCGAGTCTTGTTTATCTTTAGTGTAAAATGCAAAAAACTGCGCTTTTATATTTCTGTCATTAACAAGTTATACCACCCTCCAACGTCCACGTCACCGATTTCAGATTCTCCCCGAGGTGCGCGCCCACCGTCTAACACGCCGCATTCACACCAGCCGTTTTCACAAGCCAGAGAGCGATCTCCTCGCTGTCACTCATTCAGCCCTTTCACACCGCAGAGCAACGAAAGACCTACTCACACGAGGTCGCCGGCAATAACAATCAAACGCTAGTTTATCACAAAATTTTAAAACAATCACGATTCTACCTAGGCTGCGCTGCCCAGAAGGACTGTGTGGCGCCGCCACATTGGATAAACTGAGCAGGCGTCCGCTCTAGGTGGTGGAAATCGCCAACGCGGCAATGAAAGGATCCGCCGCGGTGGCCCAAGGGTTAGGGCGCTCGGCTGCTGAGCCGGAGTTCCCGGGTTCGAACCCGGCCGCGTTTCGATGAAGGCGAAACGCAAAAAGTGGCCCGTGTGCTGTGCGGTATCAGTGCACGTTAAAGATCTCCAGGTGGTCGAAATTATTCCGGAGCCATCCACTACGGCCCCACCTCTTTCTTCTTTCACTCCCACCTTCCTCCCTCCCCTCACGGCGCGGTTCGGGTGTCCATCGAGATGTGAGACAATCACTGCGCCATTTCCTTTCCTCAAAAACCAATTTCCCAATTTTTTCAAACGACAAGGCCGCGTCCACACACGACCAGTTTGACAAGTCTTAACAGCGAGAGATCGCCCAGTTAATTCGCGCAACACGGGAACTGCCACGGGAGCAACCACGCACACTCTAAGCATGAAAGCACCAATGTGGGAGTAAAAAAATGGAGTAAGTTGTCCCCTAGCGCCACTTACTTTTATAAAAGGGAGTGATCTAGATGACAGTTTACGTCCTTTTGACTCCCTTGTGTATACAGTGCAGGGCTTCTTCGAGAAAAGCCAGTCGGCGGGACATTTGCGACTAAAGCGCTGACGCTAAACATGACGCGCGAACGTGCAACCGCAGCCTCCGCAAGGAAGGCAGCCAGCTCCCAACGTGCATGAAGGCAGCGTCTCAAAAAAAGGTCGCAGCCGGCGGCCTTTCTATGTGAGCGAGCTCGTCTCCTCGAGTGCACGACGCCTGGCCGCTCGTGTAGGCGAGCGGACGTTTGCAGCCTCAGCACTCTTTGATCTTCGCTCCTTGCGGGAGCTGCGCGCGGTATGATTGGCACACCCGACGCAGCTGGGATAAACTCGTTGCACTCCCAGAGCGCCTGTTTATAGCCACGGGGGCGAGACATTCTCACCATTCCGCCCACTCGGCCGCGGTCGCGGTGAGGAACAAAAACTTGACGCAGCCTCCGAAATTCAGTAATGGGATAAGTGCGGTTACACGCTTGCAGCGCACGCAGCGTCCCGTGTGTGCCGCGCAGAGTGAAACGGCAGCAGTTTCGGTTACTCTGAAGTTCTGCGAACAAAAAAAAAATGAAAGCGGGGGCCAGTCTGTACACGAAGAGATGATGTGCTGGGTTAAATGTGTGCTGGAAACTCACTAAAAAAAAGGCAGAAAACAGGGGGTGGGGGAAGACAGCCTGGGGGTGACCTAAGTCGCTAAGCGCTCCCGGGAGGTATTAGGAGAGAGAAAGCGCGGTAATGCTACACGAACTCTCTGTGCGTCGGCTCGCAAGACGCCGCCTGCAAGCCGACAGCGGTGGTATGTAACATCGGCGCGCCCGGCCGCTCCGAGAAATCTTTAAAATGACGAGGAGAATTTCGGTTTGACGCAGTTTCGCGAGGCTTATCAGGAGACCTCGCCTGGCAAGACGCACACACACGCATGCACCAGTTTAGATCGCTTTACGCGCGCGCGCCAGCCGAAGCTTTTTCGACGAATACGGAAGCACCGGGGTGTGCTTATTAAAGACACGCCAGCAATGGCCCCGCTTTACAAGGGAAAGCATACACGCGTTGCTCTTTGTCATTTGATGACCATACACATTATTCCCAGAATTCCTCCCCTTTGGGTGTTTTTTTTTTACTTTAAATAGCGGGGACGTGGGAGAGGGGCGGCATAGGTGGGAGCTGAGCTTGAAAGCTATACGCTAGGGTTGAAATAACGTAACGCACTGTATAAAAGTATGGCTAATGGTTTAACGTCTCAAAGCGACACAGGCTACGAGGGACGCCGTAGTGGAGGGCTCCGATAATTTCGACCACCTGGGGTTCTTTAACATGCGCTGACATCGCACAGCACACGGGCGTGTAGCATTTCGCCTCCATCGAGATGCGACAGCCGCGCCCGGTATCGAACCCGCGTCTTTTGGGTCAGCAGCCGAGCACCATAGCCACTGAGCCAACGCGGCGGCTGCATAAAATTACGTGAGCGCTTAATTATCAGTATGCGATGAC
The DNA here is from genome assembly GCF_052857255.1 of Amblyomma americanum. Taxonomy (NCBI): domain Eukaryota; kingdom Metazoa; phylum Arthropoda; class Arachnida; order Ixodida; family Ixodidae; genus Amblyomma; species Amblyomma americanum. The sequence goes on from NC_135502.1 coordinate 42,293,324, forward strand.
GATGCATTAGCATTAGGTTTTCCCCGTGATAATAAATGGTTCTCTTCTGCTTCTCCTTATCTTCATATATTTTTGCTAGTCAATATCCACTTTACAGTCATTATTTTTTTCTTGTAAAGAAGGGAGGGGGGGGGGGGGGTTCTTGCCTTGACAGCCACCTTCCGGCCTCTTCCTCTTCTCCCGTGCAAGTCAAGAGGTTGATTTCCCCCTCTCCACATTGCCACCTGCCAACCGTGGAATGCGGCAACACACAACACTACGTCGCATGACGGCGGAAACTTCATCTTCACGGTGGGGTGGTAATGCTGACGCATTAAAAATTCTGAAGGCAGTTACGTCTGCTTACGTGGAGGAATGTGCAGGCATATGTTTTGAGCACAGGAAAAGTTTCCGAGGAAAGGAAAGGGCGCAGTAGCTCTCAGACCTCATCTCTGTGGACACCTCAACTAAGCTGGGCCCGCCTAACGGGTCCTGGATGCCGTGGCGTAACTCGACAGGAAGCGAGCGGGTACCCACAACAGTGCGCCCTACAACAACAACAAAAAAAACCCCAACGTCATGCAAACAAGAGCTGAAGAAAAAACGCAGAGACCCGTATACACAAGAAAAATCGTCGTGGGCTTCTCCATTTCGTGCGTGCACATTACTTAGCGTTTTATTGTAACTAAGGCGGCGAAGTACCAAGCTCACCGATAGTGAACGTCGCGTGTACCCACCCTGACCGAGATCGAGGTGCCCCCCCCCCCCCCGCCCCCTTCTCTAATATCTAAAAAAAAGAAACGCGTCCTATACGGCAGTGCGCGCGAACAGATCAGTCTGAGGTCGTGCACGGACGGTAACATCGCTCATGAGGCTATTCATTTATCCATCGCTACGGGTGCAGGAAGTCGAAGCCTGATAGAACGTTGCATTAATGAACAGCAGCCTAAAGCCAATATCGCTGTCGGCGAGCCTTGCACGAGTTTCGCATGCCCCAGTTTCTCAGCCTGTGCGAACACGCAGGCCAGAAACTTCGGTAATGGCTACGGTCAATAAATAAAAAGGCTATCTCTATAACCTGCGTCTGGCTGGACGTACGGTACACTCACTGAAGGCGCGCCGCTTCCACACGACTGAAAGTTTCAGCGCGAAAAGGGGGGGGGGGGGGGGGAAATGAATCATCCGAAAGCATCAAGTTTAACGAATTCGCGGCTTGCATCCTGGAAAGCTGTTCTCCAGCGGAGACACTAAACCACTATGGAGCACAACAATACTGAAGGAACCGAGCTTAGGTTACCTCTAGTCCTAAAAAATCGGCAGCCATAACAGCACTCCGGACATGCGACCCTTTCACGTGATAGCGCGTCACACACTGCCGACAGGAGGCGAAAGAGCGCTACAGGCCAGGGTGGCCAAGCTTCGGGGTCGGCTTCCGCGGTACGACAGACGATTCCCCAGCCCTACCTGGAAACCGGGATTAATGCGGTTGAACATCGCGTTTATAAAACCGCGCTCATTGTGTGTGTATGTGGACGTTACAACACGCAATGTAACCATGACAACTACCGACTCCTCCGCTCCAAATAAAGTCCCTATATCTAGCTGTCGAAAGTAAAAAGAAGCAGCAGCGAACATAAGCGCAGGCTGACTTTCGAAGACTCGTCACTCAACCGCCATGCCTTGTATACGAAGCATCTCTTACCCCCCCCCCCCCCAAAGCTCTACATCCCGGTTGTTCGAAGTCAGGTGTTCGAACCAGCCCGTCAAAACAGCTGCAAAGATGTTCGAACAATTTTCATATGTCTGCTTGCCTTTAAATTGCGCAGACTGCCCCTCTTGCTTAGTTCGGCTTTCAGTGCGTTCATCGACTACTTATTTTAGATATTAATTGCCTTTTTCCCTTCAATAAACTTCGGGAGTAAACATTTGCTACTAACACCGTTTTAAACTCAACAGAGCACATTTCTGAAGGTCTGCTCAGAAAGGGGAAATAAATTGGCTGGCGGTTGAGCGTTGCTAAGCGCAAAATATTGTGCGAAAGCAGAGTTTATTGCAGGTGGACACCACCGCCACGTTGGAGGCGCGATTGAGGTGTCCGCTGACCCAGCGAGCCAGTTATGAGCGTCTTCAGCTTTTCATCGTCAATGCCGATTTCCCCAATGTACTCTGGCGGCCTGCGCTCCACTACAGCGTTTTTGCATCAATGTTGTCAAGGCCAACGCGTATTGCTGTAGTGCCGTGTTTCCGCCACAACGTTGTTAAAGCCAACGCATGCAGCGCACACCTCTCTGTCACCACCGCCACATAGCTCAAAGCGCGATTATTAGTTTGATAGTAGTATTAGTGGATGAAGACGACGACGTGCAATGGACCGCGCGAGAGTGCGTTGCCGTTTAACACAAGGCGCTTTCGGCTACGGAGATAGCCTAGAGACCTCGCGCAGTGACCAGCGAAGATGATCTGTTAGCGCTGCCGCAGGTTCGAATCCCAGTCGCGGACATTTGTTTGATTTTATTTTTATATACATTTTTCACTTGACGCAAACCCAAAAACGTCGCAAGAACTTGCTCGGGGTTTACCGGTGGGAGTTATGCTTTCGCACGACAAAGTAATTTCCAAAACGCACACGCCAAGCCACGTACGACATTTACAAACTGCCAACATTCTCACGCTGGATGAAAAATAATAATGGGTTTTTTGGGGAAAGGAAATGGCGCAGTATCTGTCTCATATATCGTTGGACACCTGAACCGCGCCGTAAGGGAAGGGGTAAAGAAGAAAGAGGTGCCGTAGTGGAGGGCTCCGGAATAATTTCGACCACCTGGGGATCTTTAACGTGCACTGACATCGCACAGCACACGGGCGCTTTAGCGTTTTTCCTCCATAAAAATGCAGCAGCCGCGGTCGGGTTCGAACCCGGGAACTCCGGATCAGTAGCCTAATGCCCTCACCACTGAACCACCGCGGGGGGTCGGGTGAAAAATCGCCGCACCAGTTTTCCCTCTCGCGTGAAACTCGACGCGGCATTCGCTCAACCCGCGGTTCCACGACATCCGAAACGGCAATTCCGCCGGGCGCGCGGAAGTTCTCCGCGTCGGTGGAGCTCGCGACGTCTGGAATTATCGGAGGGCATGGAGCGTTTCATAACACCAGGGAAAAGTGGGAGGGGGAAGAAAAATGCGCCCGTCTCGGCTCGAAACGCTGATGAATGCCCACCGAGACGGCCAGGCTTTTCGGTGATCACGCGCGATTAGCACACCACACAGACGCCGCCGACTTGGCACACGTGCCGTTCTGCTTTGACGCGACGTTGAGTGCCCGACTCGAAGCGCGCATTCGAAACCGACACAAGCTAATAAAAAGAATTGGTTAATGAAAGATACCTGAGTGTGGCGACTGATCCGGGTCATCACAGGTATCCAGGAGGAAAAGAAAGGTTGGAGTGCACCTGAAAGGTGCTCTCAGGTTATGGAACCGCAGCTTAAGAGTCTCTAAGGAGAAGAACATATACTTGCTGTGCAACATCGGCAAACCGCTGTGCGGCCGAAGCTTTCGGGATACCGAAACGGCTTGAAATTAATCCGAGGTAGGCGCAGCGAAGTATGGAAAAGAAAACGATAACTGTAACGTTGAGACAGGAAGTGGGCAGCGTGGATTAGACATTTACGTTAAAGGGACCATACACGAGATTTTAAGAACCAATTTTTTTCGGCACAACAGAAAGCTTGCTGTCTAAGGTGCTCGATTACGTAACGGTTTTGTTAGGAACTCCGTAGAAGATTTCACCGAGAATGTTTCCATCTGTGCACACGCACCGCTTTTTATGTATCGCTCTCTGCTGGAACCCATGGCCAGTGAGCGCGATGGTGATTGCATGTCAGCAAAAGCGATGTAGCAGAAACTAGTATAAAGCTCACCCGCCAAATAGTAATTATACATCGAAATTACCCGCCGCGGTGGCTCAGTGGTTAGGGCGCTCGACTACTGATCCGGAGTTCCCGGGTTCTAACCCGACCGCGGCGGCTGCGTTTTTATGGAGGAAAAACGCTAAGGCGCCCGTGTGCTGTGCGATGTCAGTGCACGTTAAAGATCCCCGAGTGGTCGAAATCATTCCGGAGCCCTCCACTACGGCACCTCCTTCTTCCTTTCTTCTTTCACTCCCTCCCTTATCCCTTCCCTTACGGCGCGGTTCAGGTGTCCAACGATATATGAGACAGATACTGCGCCATTTCCTTTCCCCTAAAAACCAATTATTATTTATATTATTATTATTATTACATCGAAATTATAATGGACGCAACTCTGTGCCAAAAAATGGTTTATGGTTTATGGTGTTCAACGTCCCAAAGCGACTCAGCCTACGAGGGACGCCGTAGTGAAGAGCTCCGGAAATTTCGACTCCGTTAAAGGAATCCAACTCCAGGTGGTCGAAATTGCCGCAGCCCTTCACTACGGCGTCCCTCGTAGGCTGAGTCGCTTTGGGACGTTGAACACCATAAACCATTTTTTGGCACAGAGTTGCGTCCATTATAACTAACTCGATGGCCTGTTTGAGGGCCATTTGCACCGCTTCGTTCATGAGCTGTATTGAACTACAGCGCTAGACAGAGTTAACTGGAGGCGAATGGGGAAAGACCTTTGTGTATAGTGCAGTGGTCGTGTTAGAATGACTAATGCTGTGCATTGTGGGATTTGAAATCCCGAAGCAGCACATGGACTATGAGGCACGCCGTAGGGCGCATTTTTAGACTACCTCGACACCGCAGAGCACACGGACGTTTTTGCAAGTGGCCTCCATCGAAATACGAACGCCGCTGCCAGGATCGAAGCCGCGACCCTGAGATCAGTAGCCGAACAATAAAGCCACAGAGCCAATGAACCACTGACCGTCATCAGCATCATTATTATTAACAATAATATTCGATTCACACCCCATTTCAGCGTGCGTGCTGACCGAACATTAAGTTCGGGTATTCAAGGGAGATGGGCCGAAGCGGAGACACGTGCGTTTGGAAGATGATAAAAAAACGAGCAGGACGCTTTCAGAACATACCGAATTAGATGCAAAAGATGTACCCTAGAAACTAAACATTAGATCCAAAAGATGTACCCCAGAAACTGCACATTAGATCCAAAAGATGTACCCTAGAAACTGCACATTAGATCCAGAAGATGTACCCTATAAACTGCATATTAGATCCAAAAGATGTAGCCTAGAGACTGCACATTAGATCCAAAAGATGTACCCTAGAAACTGCAGACGTCGGAAGAGCAAATGCGTGCCAGGCGGATTTCGCAGCCATATATACGCTGCCACCTCTCAAAAGCCGAAAGCATACTACATCTTTAGTTCCACGCACGAGAAGCCGGCGATTAATAATCCGCTAGCGAGCAATTCATATGCGGAAGCAGGCACACGCGGCGTCCTTTATCGGATTGTGCGATCCAGAAGAGCAGAAATGGTTGCTAAGGGCGACGGCTGTGTTGAATCCGAGGCCCCGCATTAGTCTGGGCATGTCGCTTAGGCGGGCCACGGCGTAAATAAGTCTGTTTAATTTCGTCGCTGATTTTTCATTCCTTTCAACATTATCAAAGCCATCCGCGCAGTGGCGTAATAAGCTTCGAGGTTCGTACGAGTAATTCGGTGGTGGAATACTCGCCTGCCTGAGCTGAAGCCCTCTTTAATGACAGAATTAAATCACGTTGCATTTATAGAAAGTTTCTAATGGCGTCTTTTCCAGAAGCACACATTATATATATATATATATATATATATATATATATATATATATATATATATATATATATATATATATATATATAATATATATAGAGAGAGAGAGAGAGAGAGAGAGAGAGAGTCTTCACACCAGAGGCGATGCACATACGCCCTGGGTGCATTAGTCTCTGCCTGCTATCGTCTGGTTTCCCTAATGCACTTTTAGCCGGAACTTCAGATCACCGGACCTGCGGCTGTTTCCGAAAATTAAAGGAACGCCCTAAAGGTACGTGCATCGCCAATCTCATTCTCCACGTTGCCTGGTGGCCACAGCTTTTTAGATTTTGCGGAAACATAATGGCACGATTACCAGTCACAGCGACATTTAAAAAAATAAAAATTTCCGGCTCACTGGCGCATCCTGCAAGAGAACAACAGCGACAGCCGAGAGACTAACTGCGCCCTCTGCTGGACGTGCTGATCCGCACAGACTACACACAGTCACAGCACCAAAACACATACTCCGGCAGAAATCAAAGTCTCTTGCCGCCTACTGAGACACATAATAGACTCGTGATCTGTACTGTTCGCGCCGCCGCGGGTTCGAAACCCAGTCGACGCAATACTTATTTTATTTCCGCCGGTATCTGACAGGCTTCAGACACAACTCGCCCTTTTCAGGACTGCTAATGAAATCGTGCTTTCGCACTGAAAGCACGACAGGGCAGAAGCAAAGCATGTGTCGCATTGAACTCGTCCCAGCGTGGATTCGACTAGAACAGAAAGAAACTATCTCGGTATCTGGGTCGCTCAACTGATCGCGTAAGAGCAGAGACGCTGCAGCTTCTTCCGCGCTTCTCGCTCCACCCTCTGCCCCACTTCACTCTTTAACCTTCGGCAGGAAGACGAAAGAGCGTGAAAAAAAGGGGCACAAAATCTCGCGTGGCTCATTACCATCGCACACACATCATGCCCCGTCAGCAAGGCCTGCCTGTTTGCGTAGCCTCCGGCCGAAAGGGCCACACCGCAGCGCCCTCTACTGCGACCAAGTACGGTGCGCCAATAAAAGACAGAGCCACGCATAACGAATTCTAGAATTTTAAACAACCAAATAAGCGAACTGAGTATCGCGTGACCCTCGCTGTCAGCAGAACGTCAACAAGCAAAGTTGGGGCCGCGAGCTTGACACACGCACACACGCACTTTCATCGAAACTCCGATGGCTGGCGGGAAAAGGTGTTCAGCGCATAAATTTGGCCCCAAGATAAACACCACTCACATCCGCCGGGAATCGACGAACGATCGGGTCCACAAAACAATCGCCGCTCCGTCCCAAATTGGGTTCCACAAGCGCGCGCAGCAGACCGGAATAAACAGCTCGCGGTCACTGCCCACAAAGGGCCTCTTCTGTCAGCAATACCGACGCCGCCGGGGCGCACTCCGTCACAGTGATGTGAGCTGCCGTGCATATATACGAACGCCTTTGCTTCATGCCGTGGGAGGGTACTTGGAACGAAACAAGCATCGACCAAAAATCGACGCGCTCACCACGCTGGGAAACGTTTGATGCACGCGGTGGCTGCCTAAGGCTGCGCAAACACGGTATACGCGTGAGCACACGAGAACTTGCAGATAACGGTTTACCGGACGCCGTTTTTAGCATACCGGACACGTACTAGCGGAGACGTTATACCGGTTTACCGGACCGCCCGCGCGCATGCGCAGTGGCACTGTTGGGGTCAGGGGGAGCCACTGCGCGTGCGCAGCCGGCGCCCGGTAAACCGTTAAACGTCTCCGCCAGTACGTCTCCGGTATGCTAAAAGCGTCTAATGACGACGCTAGTGACGTTCCCAGCCGTAACCGGAAATTCCCTCAATTAGGCCTAAAATTCCCTACTTCGGTCCCTTCTTCCCTGCAGCAGCTTGACAACTGCGAAAGTATGGAAAAGGTGAGACAACTTCCGTTCATAAGGAAATTCGCTGAAACTCCGCAAAAAAAAAAAAAATCCCATTCGCGCGAACTTCACTCGCAGAATTCCTCGAAAAGGGGGAAAACTCCCATATGAAATGTCACTAGACAAAGCGAGCTTTCGAACCTTTCGAACCAAACGAAAGAGTCATGGGTATTTTAGCGAAAAGTAGGGAAAAGAATTCGGAATCAGAGTTGACCTTCCGCTCTCAAAGTTGACGTTTCTTCTCTGTCAAGACACAGGTTTCCTCGGCTGCTTCTACGGCAGGTGGAGTGCTTTCAGGACTTCACATTTTCTTTCCAGCGGACGTCCGATAAAACTCGCGCCATCTCAAGCGGAGCCACGAGGGCAGCGCGCACGATGGGACGCGAGGATTGCCTGGACGCGTGAGCTGTCGGCATGCGCTTCGCTTTTCCCGCTATGCCTCGTTCGGACAATGGACGGGTCTTGGAAATGCAGGCTCTGCCGCATGCCAAGCTGGATAGGATATGTCTGAACGATCGGTATCGGGCGTTAATGAAAAAAAAAAACACGAAATCCTGGGAGCGGTCGTCACGCTACACAAGAAGTAGAGGGAGAGGAGTGACGGCACCATGGATACGCTTGACAGACTGGAACTTTTGAGGGTGGACGATCAGGTCTCGTGTTTTTAATGCGACAACATTAAAAGCCTCATCGGGACAAAAATGCGCCGTCGTCATAAAACTCTCCCATCGGCTGGAGGGAAGTGACGTCACCAGATCGGAAGTGATGTCACTTCGGTAACGGCATCAACAGGTGTCCCAGCGAATTTTTTTTTCTTTCGTGTTGCTTTTCGTGACAACACTAGCAATCTGTAATTTGGACTAAAAGATGCCTCACATTCTGATCAAACACACGAATTTACGCCCTCAAACCAATGAACAGTTATTAATTTGCTCTAGTCCAAAGCACCCCGCGGACTATCTTCGTACGGTTTTTGTGCTAACCCGATAGCGCTAAGGATCCCCTCCTGAAGAAAATCCGGCGTCGTCGTCGGCGTTGTTAGCGTTAAGTCCCCGCAGAAGCAACCTAGGCGGGCAGCCTGGCTCACGTGACCCTGTGGCGTCATCACAACCTGCCCGGCGGATTGTGAGCAAACCTGCGCACCGTGGAAGGTGGCCGTTAAATTAATGATAGGTCGCGAGAGGTTGCTCGGGAAGAGCAATCTGGGTCGCACAAGCGCCACCGCTGGGAGCACCTGCCATCGCAGGGGCAGTGGCGCATCGCTTAACCGTTTGCACCTACCAGGGATATATGAACGTGAAGTCAAGGGATGACCAATCGCGCATATATGGACATTATACCCATTATCGTTATCGTGTCATACCATTAAGGCGGAGCTTATGTGTCCCCTCCGTTTTTTTTTTGTACTGTCTTAGCACAACCTTCTAATCGCCATGAAGCAGTGCTACCAACAAGCCCATGTTTTAGCTATTTCGCCAATTTAACTCAGCACCGCGGGCGGAGCCTCACGGGGCTCCAAGTTTGTGTGCTATACAGTTTCGTGGGTCCCCCACTTCTGCAGATACCAGGAATGTGTTCAACGCGATTTAATTAAATACCACAATACAAAGGGCCACCTCTATAGTCATCTCACTAAGGCTAAATGGCGACATCAAACATTGCGCTTCACACGTGTTGGCAAACGTCACACCAGTACATCTAAATAATAGAAGCAGAAAACGACTTTTAGCAGATCCACAAAAGAGATGCAACTTTAAAACTGGAAACGAACAACCTTTCCATCTGAAGCAATAGCATGTAAACATGACTTAAGGAACTATCATCCGGCAAGTAAACCAAGCCATAACTGCTCCGAAAAACTAAGCCAGGCAGAATACCAAATTATAAGAGACGAGATAATAGCAGCAGTTTTCGGGCAGAAGTTATGGCTTTAGATATAGCCAGAACTTTCAACGAACGCAAAGGAGCAAGTTGTACCTAGCAGGTTTTAACCGACTGCCTGTCGGCACTTGGGGTCATAAAAAAGAAATATCGGTGCAACAACAGCGCCATTATACATACAGAAATACAAAACCTTCGAGGATATAAAATTGCTTTCACCTACGCGGAAGGTCACAGTGGCAACCCCAGGGAATGAGAAATTTGATCAACCAGCTGAAGAAACTAGAGAGATAGGCACAGAATTTATATTTATATATAAACCAATTGATTGGCATTAGAAATTAAAAAAATAGAAAACATTCCCCTATGCACCTTCGTTTCTGTGACTGTTGGCTTCCTTTATATAATATATATATATATATATATATATATATATATATATATATATATATATTATATATATATATATATATATATATATATCTTAAAGCATTTATCGAACAACCTAAGGGAAACAGCAATCCGAGAAAAATAAGGAAAGTATGGCAGACAGATGGTACAGATATGTAACACACATTGCAATTTCCCAACCAACCATTTTACTCCGTAGGCTATTAGAGGACACGGACGCTTCCCATTGTATCTATTTCATTCTAACATAGCGAACGATACGAGACGTAAATGTGGCGAGCAAGCCTTCGATTTCGATCGTCCTCTTAAAAAGGTACACCATAACGAGAAACGAACGAGAAGAAATAACGAGAAAGCTCGGACCCAACATGTCATAAAGACAGAAATATACAAGAACAGATGCGCAATCCAACTAATAAAAGAGATAGATGGTGAAGGAGAATTCTAATAACTCGTACGACTAACAGCACGCCGGTTTGGTCCCCGAAGTCACTCCTGTGGCCGCAAGGCAAGGCGCCAGCATGATTTCAGGGGGCAAAGCGAGGCAGGATGTATAATTCGAAGCAGATGCTCAACCCCACAAGCATATGATGCAAAATAAAAGAAACCTTACATTACACCGAAAAACATCGACAGGCAGCAAGTACAATACCGCAAATATGGGCCACACAACTCTCCAATGTCGACTTTCTCATCGGAAGTTTCCGAATGTCACGAAACAGGATTCCAACAACACAACTTTCGGCCAATTTAGCCACTGTCTAACTCACTGTAATACCGGCAAGATAAGTACCTCAGAGCATAACTCCATCCGGCTAACCAGCCACATTACTGTCAATAGCAGCGACAACCACCATCATGTAGGATCCGGAAAGTCACAGGGTTCATCAAAACCACAACTACTCAATAATTAAAGCTTCAGAACAAGCAATCCACTACCGGGTACAAGATTACCTTCACTGTTCTCTTCTACTGGCAAGACCTATAGATCTTACCTATAAAGGTGTAGTTGCAGAGGGTACCTCTAAGAAAAAAGTAATTCCCTTATTACTCGCCCACACAGCCACTCATGGATATTCATATTCGAAATGATGATCGAACCAATAGGAAAAAAGGGAAACAAGGTGAAAAGAAAAATATTCGAGTAAAAAGCACCGAGGGCAAGCCCGGTTCGCTTTTCTTGGGCTGCTGCTGGTGTAGATCCTATTCTTCAATTTCCTAACTCCTGCTAAGCTTACCCGGCCCTTCCACTTTCTTCTTTTTAGGGGAGGGGAAATCCCTTTTCGGCACTACCCCGTATTATTTCATTCCACAATGGCTTCCCCCTCACCTGTGATACTTTAGTGGCACGGGCGAGGTCTCTCTTCTTAGACCTCACACTATTACCCGCCTACCTATACCGCTCAGCTGCTTGAAACACAATCGACGCAAACAGCCCCGCTTCTCATACAGTTGCGCGATACAATGTGACTGAGGACACGCAGAGGGTTCTCGATAAAGCACGCCGCTTCGGCGCAATCCGCGTTAATGAGGCAGCCAGAGCGAGGCAAGCACGCGGCCCGTTGCGATCGCATAATGACGATGCAGCGCCAAATTAGCCCTCCTCTTGCATCGAGTCGAAGACGCCTCTGCAAATAACTGCGATTCCGCGGTACACGCGGAAACGCAACGCGACTCCACATATAGACCACTCGCGTAGCCGGGACGTCAACACGCGGAGCGCACGGCAGCTGCTCTGGCAATAGTGTCCTCCTCATCGCACGGCGTGGGGCAGGACACGACAATCGCGCGGAGATTTCCTCCTCGCGCTCTTCGAATGAATGAGCCCACACACGCCGCCCCCTTGTCGACCATAGATCAAAGCGAGGAAGCCGCCACCGCGAACAAAGCTTCACGCCGTCTTCGGTTCGTCTAGAAGAGAGGCGGAAACTGGGAGAAAGGAAGAGGAGGAAACTGCGCTGACTTTGTGTACGCCTCTCCGAAATCCCCCCCCCCCCCCCCCCCCCCCCCCACCCAAGTGCTCAGCTTGAGACTGAGAGCGCGCTGAAGAAAGTGTGGTTATAACCTGCAGGCGGCGCGCGAGCTTGCAATGCGAGAGTCCAGATTTCGCAGTGGCAGGCAAAGGCTGACCCTAGAGTCACTAAATAAAGACAGAGTACCAGCACTCTTTTCTCCTATTGTTCTGTGCCGCCGCCACGATCATTGGTCAGTTTGCATCACGTGATATTTGTTTACACTGCGACGGTTCATGGGGGGCTGCCATTTTGTGGCTTATGCGTTTTCAGTCGGGCAACTGTGGTAGTCCTAGTGCTGCGACGCTGCGAGTGCTGCCGGTGACCGACTCAGTGACCAGGGATTCCGCGCCTCGCAGCATTTCAGCTGCACAAGAGCATACGAGGATGCCGTTTTGCTGCGTTGTTGGCTGTTTCAACTCGCAGAATGATGGAAAACGCTTACCGTTTGCACCTGAGCGGCTCCATGCCGTACGGCTACGATCCCCGCCGCAGCGCAGGGTGGCTAACAGCGTTGTTTACAAAATGGCCGGACCAAAGTTAGCGGCGAGGTCGCCGAAGCGGCAATCTGGCAACAATGATAAACAACAAAATGGCCGCCCCTGCTTACCACCGTGCTGCAGTGACGGTACTCTAAGTCTTTATTTAGTGACTCTAGCTGACCCTATATACTCCCGCTACTTGAAGCAGGAAGACGTACTATTTCACTTGGCGGCATGCTCCGAAATAAGCCGGAATACGTGGCGCCTCAAATCGCCATAGGCTTCTCAGAACAAGGTTGCGTTACACGGAGTGTGGCCCGCGCCTTATGCCGAAGCTGGATGTCAGGCTCGCGCCGAACGATTACGCCGCATCTTTTCCTTTCGCTGCCTCATCAACGAGCGGATGACGTTATGAAAGAAGGAGAGGTGGGGAGAGGAGGTTACGTTTGGTTTGGTTTATGCGGATCCCAAATACTCGGGATATGAGGGACGCCCTAGTGAAGGGCTCCGGAAATGAATACAGCAAAGCTACAGAGGTTCCAGCCCGCCAGCGAGCGTATCAGAGAAAAAGGGGGCCTTGACGGTTCGTACACCCGCGGGGGCACACGCTTACCGGGTTCGTAAGGACTAGCACGGGCGCCAAGTAGAGCGAACAGTCAGACCGAAGCCTGACGATACAGTGAGTGTATAAAAGCACGACGAGGAAGGTGTTTGGTTTATGGGGGTTTAACGTCCCAAATCGACTCGGGATATGAGGGACGCCGTAGTGAAGGCCTTCGGAAATTTCCACCACCTGGGATTCTTTAACCTGCACTCACATCGCACAGTACACAGGCCTCTTGCATTTCGCCTCCACCGAAATGCGGCAGCCGCGGCCGGGACCGCACCCACGTATTTCGGGTCAGCAGCCGAGTGTCATAACCACTGAGCCATCACGGCGGCTGTGGACGACAAGGAATCACACTCTAAACATAAAGGAGTAAAAAAGGGAGTAAGATTTTTTGCGCTAGAGGACAGTTTACTCCCACAGAGGCGTATTCGTGCTGGCACACAGCACAAAGATGCACGCATGTGAACAGCCAAATAAACAGAAACGGCGGTTCCCAAATCTATTCCGAGGATTGTGTTTGCACCAGCACGACCGTTTCAGGGTGCTAGCGCAGCTTCCTGTCAACATGAGCCAATCACGAGCTTTGCTCGAGGACGGGAACCGCTTCGGCTTCGACGTGATAACAAAACGGACTCGAAAAATGTAAGCCAATAAAAAAGCAACAAACTATGGCAATTGAAGCCAACAACAGAGCCAGCATTGTACAGAGAGAGGAGCAGCCTACTAAAGCGGCCTTTAACTATTAACAAGAGTTACGAAACGTTGCGGTTTGAGCTATTAAGTTTGGCTCATACCCTGAAAATACTGGCATCGATCAAGCATGCGGTTGGGAAGCCATCGCTTTTATTTTATTTATTTATTTTCCTAAAGGGCGGAAACATCCTCACCCCAGTATTCAGCAACGGTCAAGGTAAAATGCTCGAACCCTTACAGAACCGTTACGATGCCGTAGCGACTGGTCACAGGGAACGTGCGCGACCTCTTCTCCCTACATCTTTAACTCCTTGCATAGTGCGCGCCCTTCTCAACTGCACGAGGAGCCGGTCAGTCAGTTCCCACTCCCAGCCGCAGCAGGAACCGAGGCTAGCCGGTGTAGTGCAACAAATTTTATTCGCTTAAATTCGACTATCACCCTTCTCTAAGCCAGCCGCCTGGGCCTTGGCATTTTACGGCTCACGGGACTTTCTAAGCGGCTCCCAATAAACACAGCAGCAGACAACCTCCCTCCATCTCCATCGCCACCCATTATGACCCTTCATCCCTCTCTCTCGAATCCCGAGCGTAAAACAACCGAGTAGAACAAGCCAGATCAGGATAGTCTCTCTGCCTCCCTCCACTTTTATGATGTTTTCCCTTTCTTTTTTTCCTTCTTTCGTTCCCTTCTATCTTTCTTTCTTTCCCTCTCTCTCACTTACCCTCAGTCAATGCAATTACCCCCAACAAAAATATCCCAAGACTGGTATCGCTGTAGACACGAAGCTGGACACAAATCGCAATAACAGGGAGCTACTCCCACACTGGAAAAAGCGAACGCGAAGACTTCCTCGCCTCCCCTTTTCCCGCCACTTCTCCGAGGCGCTCTGCTCTGTTGGGGAAGCGGGCGTGAGCGTTTCGCGCCCTTTCCCTCCACCCTTCCCCTCCTGCTCGGTGGGGCGCGCCGCGCGCGAGTGTTTGCCCGCGCCCGCGAGCAAGGCCCCGAGCGCGAGCACCGCCGCGCACTCGGCCACCGTCCCGCGACCGGGACGCACCGCTCTCTCGCCACGGGCGCGCGCTCGCTCACCGCACGGTGCAACCCCGCTGTTCGCCCCCAGCAAGAGCAGCTGACTGGCTGACCGACTGACGCGACCACGACAAAGCCGCGCTTTGTTCAAACAGGTGAGCGGAGTGGAACGCGAGATGAATGCAACGAAAACGTTGCGAGCGGGAAATCAGAGCTGGAGTCGGCGGGGGAAAAGAATACGAACACGGCAGGAGTCGAAACTCTAGGGACGTGGAGATAATTAAGTACTCGCTATCGTCAAATCCTTTGGGTCCCCTGCCGTGCGAATACCTCTACGAATGATTCCTAGTCCTGCGCCAGCCGCGCCGGTTTCCAAATCCCTATTCAAACAGGAAAAAAATTCCTACTGTCTTGTCTCGCCATATGAATTTGTGCCCGCACAGTTTACGCTCTCCTGTCTTTTTTTTTTTCTTTTTGACATCCGCTCCGTTACCCGAACAGATCATCACTTACCTGTTTTTCGAACTGCATGCCCCCCGTCAAAGTTCACTACCTCTTGAATTCCGCTGTTATATCATTACCGCGAATTGTTGCTGTAATCGCCCCAGCTCTCTGCCTCTTACGTCACCCTTATCCGCAGATCGCTGGGCTGTGCTGCATCGAATTCAAAGCATTTTGTCTAGCAGTCAAAATATTTAGTAGCAGGTGCTAAAGGTCCGAAGTTGCCCACAAGCTTAACGCCAACACTAACTAAAAAAAAATGTGACTAAAGAAATGTTATATTCCTCCCGGATACGGGGCTTGAGTGCTTCCTATCCCACTCGTCTTGGTGTACGCATCTTAGTGACTACGACAGTCGGGTGCCGGTGCACGACATCGCGGGTTCCGTACCGGGACACGGCGGCTGCCGCGTTTTGACGAGGGCGAAGAAACTGAAAATAATTGCCGTGTGCTGAAATTTCGACGCATGTTGAAGCACCCCGGGTGATGGTCGAGATTAATTCGGAGCTCCCCACTGACGAAACATTCGTAGCCCAGGTGTACCTTCGGAATTTTTTGTTCACTTATGTGCGAATTCTGCCCTTATATGCGGATTGAAATGAAATTCTACACTGCCCCGAATTTAACACCACGAAGCGACACGCGGGCTGTGGTGCACGCCGTAGTGGAGGGCGGCGGATTAATTTAGACAATCCGGCGTAACTTGACGTGCGCTGACAGCGCGCGGAAGTTTTTCTTTTTCGGAAAGTTTTATTGGTTAGGAAAAAAACTGCAGTTTGAGGGGGAAAAAATCACGCATTAACCTGTCATCGAGACGGACGGGAAACTGGCTCAGCTACGGACCTGCGTGAAATGAGTTTTGAAACAACACGCGGGCGGTAAAGTAGGTTTTAACTTTGAGAAAACGACGAGAAGTCTGGTTTTCTTTTTTTTTTTTTCCCCGATTTAAACGCTTGCTAGAATCGTTAACACGTCAGAAAAGCCTGAACAAACATTCGTAGTCACGGAATTGACAAATTAACTTATTTTTTTCTCTTTCTATTTCCGTTTCCACCACGGGACAACTTCAAATCGCCGTTACCAACATCTGCGTCACTGCGCGCGTGTCGAAAAAAACAGAGAAAATTTTCTGTCATCACAACAATTTTTTGTAGTGTTTTGGGCCATGAATTTGTGGTAACAACAGAAGTTTTTTTAGTGACAACAGAATTTGTCGTAGTACTGTGCTGTCCTTTGTCATAACGACATACTACAAAAAATCTCCCGTAACTACAAAACATTTTGTCGTATTTAGGGCAAGATTCTGTCGTTTTTTTTTCGACTGGAATGCGAACGCAGAGCGCTTTAGCGATGGAAAATAGCGACCCCGTCAGAGCTCTCTGAAACGGATTGCGCTGAGTGCACCAGCGTATACTCCTTTTCTTCACGAAATTCACCTCAGAAATGTGCACGCCCCTCATATCGCTGTTACAGTGTACAAATATGTGTTTTTTAGCATGCAAAAATATATATATTTGAATTTCTAGTATTGGCTCCAACTGGCTAAAGTCGATTCAAGTCAACTATATCATCTAGAAATTGAAACCCGGACGTACAAAATGAAATGCGAGCACATTGTTTCGCCACTCGAACCTGTAACGCGACTTCGGCGGGCGACCTGTCGTTCATGTCTCAATGCGAGGAGGGCCTTCTTCACGTCGAAACACGATTCGCGCCAGTCGTTAGGACCCGCCGCGGTGGCTCAGTGGTTAAGGCGCTCGGCTTCTGATCCGGAGTTCCCGGGTTCGAACCCGACCGCGGCGGCTGCGTTTTCATGGAGGCAAAACGCTAAGGCGCCCGTGTGCTGTGCGATGTCAGTGCACGTTAAGGATCCCCAGGTGGTCGAAATTATTCCGGAGCCCCTCCACTACGGCACCTCCTTCCTTTCTTCTTTCACTCCCTCCTTTATCATTTCCCTTACGGCGCGATTCAGGTGTCTAACGATATATGAGACAGATACTGCGTCATTTCCTTTCCGGCAAAACCAATTATTATTATTATTATTATTATTATTATTATTATTATTATTATTATTATTATTATTATTATTATTATTATTATTATTATCAGTCGTTAGGCTGGTTAGTTGGTCAAAGTGGAACGCACGGGAGTCTTCTGTTCAGATTCACTGCTCGGGTACGACTTAAGTTGAGAGCACACGTACTGAACGGGGATCGAGCTGTCCAGCCATTGCCGATGAAATTAAGTCAAACTAATTTCTTACAAAAATCGAACGTGTTTTCAAACGAGAAGCGCAAAGAGCAGTAGTGTTGCGAAACGAACAAAGAGAAAAACGAAATGCAAGCCGGCAAAAGAAAGCAAAGGCGGGAGCGGCATACGATATAAAAGCAGCCGACATAAAGCAGTCGCCTTTATATACAGTCATGATCAATGTAAGAGGGAAAAATGTTTGAGCACTCATTTGGTGATTACTTCATAAATATTTGTGACAAGCACAGTTCTTTCCTCTGGTTTTTAAACGCTTTTCCTCTCGGCGTATAATATCCAAAAGACGTTCTAAAATCTACCGAAGAAATAGCCGGAAAATCGGCAATTTTGTGCGAAAAGCTCGTTCCCTGTTATACTGTTCACGAATGTACAATATCTGGCGGGATCGCGGCGACGATGTCGCCGTGTATCATAACCTGTGAACGGGACGGAAGAAGCAATAAGGCAGGGTTGTCGGTACTTTAAATGTCTTTATACGCGGGAAATCTTATGGCGAGAACGGCACTAAAGATGCGCTATAATGCGACACTGCGGTACTGTGATTATGAACGTGAGACTAAGCTCGTTACCCACATTCACCAGAAATGTAAACAGACACCGAAGAAATAACACTTGTCAGTTCGGTCGCGTACCACTCAAACATTCTTTTTTTTTTTTTGGAACTCGGCTACAGTAACGTTCTTTAGATGCCATTAAAACGACTGTCCACGAGCATTCCAACGGTACACACTGAGTTCAATTAAATACCGCACTGAACACCGGATCGCGTCGATCATCGTCCCAAACGTGGAATCCCATTATTTGAAACGGCTTTTCTCAGCCGTTCGTGTCTCGCCCGTCCAAACAGTGGAATGGCAATCCCGGCGAAATTCTAACCATTTCCGGTGACCCCATTTTTCGCGAAACTCTAGCACTGCGTAAACATGTAAAGACTCATGAATGCACTGATAGCTTTTGCGTAGGTAATTTTTTTCTTGAAACTTCAGCTAACACTGCACTCGCAGGAATAAAATTATACGAACAAACAACTTTCGCGCGTTATTTTTCTTGTACCCAATCAAATTTGAACACGGCCCTAGGGCTAAAATAAATAAATCACTAAACTGCGCATTCGAGGACAACAGCCTTGTTGACCTAGCTGTACACAAGTAAGGTGGAAAGTAAAGAGGAAGTAAGGCGGAAAGCTATATAAGTAAACGTTGCGCACTCATACTCGCACAGTCAATTCGAGAGAGACATCCTCCGTAAGCAAATGACGGCCCGGTCCACTAATTATCGGTTAAAAATGCATAGAACCCACTGGGGGACGGTTTATATTCGCATGCTCTTTACTGTCTTGCCCATTTGTGGTCCGGCCCTCCCACGTAATACAAAGCCAACTTGCGCGCAGGCCCAATCAATTTGGTACGCCTCTCGAGCACGGTTTTCACGTACCCTAGTCCACAGTTACGGTGTATCCGTGACCTGCTTTCGAAGGAAGCGTTGCATTAACAATGCAACACGCCAGCGACTTTACCTTAACGCTGGACCCCTACCGTGAGCTCCACTTGCCCCGAATACGCGCGCAAAAGCCATAGTGCGTGAAAAAATCGTCATGTTCTTGAATTACAATAGCAGTCTGTCGAAGATTGCACCGAGGCTCGAGAGATAACACCTTTTTCACGGACTCGAATGCAAGGTAGTCAAATTTCATATTGATGTAGTCCGCTATGTGGGCCATATTTCATCGGTAGCCACAAGTCGTTTTGAGGTAGCATCACCACCAGATAAAAATATACCCATATCGAGGAGATCGAGCGGCCATGGCGACGCCGTCTAAACAATTTTCACCATTCTTCCTAAAATTCGAGTTGCGTCAAACCGATCTAAATTGCTCTCCACATCTCACCCATATTGTAATAGAGGCTTTAAGCACACCGGAGACGCGTTAGCGTAGACGTGTACCGGATGCATGGGTGGCGGTGTCACAGGGCGTGCGCAGCCGGCGTCCGGTATGCCGACATAGGCGTCTACGCTAATACGCGTCCGGTATGCTAAAAGCCTCCATTATTAGGAGAAACCAATCCCAGTCGAAAAACAACAAATTGCTGTCATCACAACAGATTTTCTGTGATGTTTTTGTGCATGAAGTTTTAACAAAATTTTTGTAGTCACAACAGAATTCTGTGTACTTACCGCAGAAAAGTACTTCAGAACTACACAGCCAACACAAAAGCACTCAACAAAAAACTAGAGTACTCAAGAAAAATACCACAAAGCAAGAGAAAAACCTGTCATTACGACAAAAAGGCAAAAATTTTTGTCCTATATTAGCCACGGTTCTGTCGTGCTTTTTTTTCGACTGGGGATGTTGGCGCTTTTACTCAGGCCACTGTGTTTTCACTGCACACATGGACATGAGTCCCACGCGTTTATGGATTATATAGCACACCTCGTTTTAACTGCTAAGAAACAATTTTGCAGAAAATAACCAGAGAACTCGAGGCTTAATGAAACAACTACAAGACATCAAATATGTATGTATTAATATCTATGTATTTGCGATCAATATGAGGATTTTTTGCGAAACCTAAGCGTAAATTTAGCCCGAATAAATGCAAGTTTCACGCGCTGCTAGAAATATACACAAAATACTGGAAAAGGTGCTGACACTTTTGCGTCTCATCAAGTTAATTGAAGAAAACTAATGCATTGGTTCGATGAGAAAAGCCAAATATGCACAAAGAAACATAAGTCTATTCAGACAAAGTTTTTGTCGACGACTAACTCGATGTTAAAGCTGCTTTGCTTTGCATTTCTGACAACACAGTTGACTGCCGCAGTGCATTTGACCGCATCTAATGTGTGATATAGCTGAACAGTTGTTTAATGTTGCGTCATACAAAGCACCGTTTTCGTGTTTCTTCAATCAAGTTTTTACGCTCGCTCTGCCTGTTCAATGTGAAGTGTCCCGCCGTGTACATTCCTGGTTGCAAGTGCTGCAGAAACCGCAAAACGGCACAAGTATGCTCATCAAAATGTAAAGTAGGATCATCAAAATGTAAACTAGAATACATAAATAAATGACAATTACAATCATAAAAGAAAAGAGACGCGAAAAATCAAACCGACGAAGTAATTGTTCAAGGATGTTCAAATACATAATATCTCGTGAAATAAGCGGTCCATGCTCTGACACTTTTGTTAAGGTGAGATTGCTCCAAGTTCTTCCATTAACAAGAAAGCCTCAATGGACAACGGCCTTCCATTTTTACGCACTGCACACGTACACAATACGTCTCTACGTCCGTGGCAAACTTCCCGCGTGTCTAAAGGTACCAACGCGATAGTTGTGAGCTCTGTCCATGTAAGTTGGCATAAAAATAGCCCAGCATTAACACTGTACACTCCAGTTCTCCCGACCAATTAACGACGTTAGCACCTTGCGCACCCATTACGGAATGGTCCCCGTAACACGTACGGAACCTTCCTCGCATGGGGTGTCCCTTGCGTTCTAAACGGTCCGCTTCGTCCGAACACTTTGTTTTGCTTTGGCGGCCTAGCTTTCTCGTATAACCAGAGCCGTTTTCGGTTTCCAGCATTTGAAATTGGAAGCCAATGAGCGACTTTCAAAGAGATACCACTCCAAGCTCTTCGCTTACTCAGCTCCCCCCCCCCCCCCCCCCCCCCGCCCCTTCCTCAAGATCACGTGTGAAATACGGCACTCGCCATTTCAGCAAAAAAAAAAAAATCGGAGCAGTCATCAAAGGGCCGCGTAAGCCGACAGCGTTCCTCTCAGTCTACCAATTGCCATTTCTTTATTTTTGTTTCTTTTTCGCCGCGGATTCAGCAACAACCGGGCTTCTACGTAACGGGATTTGGCAACAACGAGAACTCTGCGTAGTAGGCAATGTGGGCGAGGTGCCGGGCGTAGATACCCAAGAACAAGGACGGCACGTGTAACCTATACACCGTAAATCAGGGGCAAGTCTTCGGTTGATGAAAACGGCACTATGGATGACGTCCACGAAAAGTGCGGCCCGGTCGTTTCTTTTTTTCTTCCCTCTTTCCAAGATTTCTTTCCTTCCCAGAAGAAACACTTCAGAAGGCATCCTCGCCGCATTCAGCTGCCAGTCTCAGCCACACATTTTTTTATATATACAAATCGTCTTAAGAGAAAACGCTGCCGCACGTTCTGAAACAGTGAAATAGAACTTGCGAAATATAGCTTCAGCGTACTTCAAGGGACGCCTTGAAATAACGCTTGCCAAAGTGAAAGGTCGTTCAACTGAAATGAGCACGCTGCGGTTTATTTTCATGAAGTGAAGCAAATGCGAAGCATCCGAATGCTTCTTGAAGGCGCTTATTTCACAATACTGAAGACTGCACGCATGCTTTGTGTCCTTACATTACAATGAAGTACCTTTCTGCTGAATTTTGGAATTTAGTCAGTTAAAACAAAAGAAGAAAACACTGCCGCTCTAAAAACGAAGATCAGCTGCGCCGCTCAACGAAACGCGATTGCTATCATGGCTGCAACTAATCCAATTAATAAAGGTACGCCAACCAGCGGAATGTACTTCCCAGCTGCAGTTAATACTTTCCTCTTGAAACCGCGCACTGGTAAAACTTTTTAAGGCGTATTACTTACTTAACTGCACATTTTAAACGACAGACAGCCGCGGCAAAACAGTTTTATTTCATTAAAACAATGTTGGGGTGGTACATCCGATTGCACGTTGCTTTCATAGGCGGCGCTAGCTACACCACCGACGGAGCGAAGCAACCGCGCAGCGAGCAATGTGCCACGCGGCTGCGCTTATTTTTCGCCTCCATAGAAGTACGGTTGCCGCTGCCGATGTCAAACCCGCGACCTTATAGGATCAACAGCCGAACGCCAAAACCACAGATCCACCGCGGCGGCAAAAGCCGAAATACGGCGCTCGGCTGCTGACCCGAAATACGCGGGTTCGATCCCGGCCGCGGTGGCCGAATTTCAAATGGAGGCGAAATTCTAGACGTCCCTGTACTGTGCGATGTCAGTGCACGTTAGGGAACCCCAGGTGGTCGAAATTTCCGGAGGCCTTCACTACGGCGTCCCTCATAGCCCGAGTCGCTTTTGGACGTGAAGCCCCCATAAACTAAACCAAAAAAAAAAAAAAACTTCGTTTTGACACAGCACGAGCCACAATGCCGCGGAGCAGATTTTTCGCAACTTGCTTCTTGCTTGGACCACGCTGGTAGGCTTTCATCATTTGAGAGCAAACGAAGCGGGCAGGCGAAACAAAATACTGTTACGAATGAGTATGGCGCGGACTGCAAAGTATACCCGACTGTGCTACATTCTCGGCACGGAGGCCTACGTCGTAAAAGAAATGTTGACAAAACGCTCGGATGCGTAAGAAAACTTTCAAATTTCATTTCCTAAGCGCTCACTCGAAAATAAGATAGAAAAACGCAGAAAGCGACTACCGGTGAAGGAAGGGAATTAAATTTATAAAAAAAAAGAAAGAAAGGTATTTGCGGCCTACCTCGTCGGCGAAAGTACAGCTTTTGCCAAAAGTAACCGGGCAATGGTGGTTTGTTTCTCAGCCCCGTAGCGAAATACTTCTGGGAGCCCTTAAGCTCTGAATCTGTGTAAAGTAAGGTGAACCCTTGACCTTTGCTCTTTAGGGGTGCCGTAAAGGCTCCGTTATACTGTTTAGAAGCAAAAATCTGTTGCTCGGTTACTTTTGCCAAAGGGGGTACGTGTCACCATGAAGCGTTTTATGGGACCGGCTTGGCACGTATTATAACGGGTCAGATACGCAGTACATAATACAGCTAGATTTCACGGGCCCCAAAGTTATTACAGCAATTTTTTTATTACTTGCAGATATTTCATTACAGGCACTTAATGATCACGACAAACTGTTTAATTCTGAATACTACGCTTTTAACTGTCAGTTTTCCTTTCAGCTCTGTGAACTCGGCGCGTCGCACTGGTGTTAACATCCTTGAAACAGGGATTCACATTTTTTTTACGTGTGTTGACCTGTACCGGAAGTAGCTGCCGATGCAGAAGGCGCGGACGCTACACAGATGACTCATTGCACGCTTGAGAGTTACCCTCACAGCGAACAGAACAGGCCGGCTATTTCCTCCAATCTCTCTTCTTTCTCTTCGTCTCGCTCTCTCTCTCATTCCGCTTCGTTCACTAAAGGCGTTGCCCGTGGCAGCTTAGAAAAAAAAAAACGAAGCATGAAATTTTCCTCTGAACCTGCGAACACCGAAGCCAATGCGCCGAGCAGCCAGTAGCTCCAATTGCGCGATTGTGAAAGTACACAGAGCATGGCAATTCCAGTGATCATGGGTCTACATGTAGCAGCTGTAGTGAAGCGCAGTAGCCACACGAACGGACAAGCGGCCTATCCTACAGCGAGGACGAAGATCTACGCTTTCTCCACACAGTGCATCTATTCCAAACAGCGCCCCCGCCAGTTGTGAAGGTCGCCCTTATGACAGCGTCCCAGTCCACGCAAAAACAGTTCGCAAAATTAAGTATGAGGAATCCGTCAAACGGTCCGTTTACGTCGACCTTCTAACGCGACATGAATGCCGCGGACTTGAGTTTCCCTCGATGCGCACCGCAATGCCTCCAGAGCATGCGTCCTGAAAGGGACTGTTCGCTTTACGTTTCGGACCTTTCGGTGCGCCTCTAGAGAGAAAAAGCTCAATCAGAGATGGCCTGATTTGGCCTCCCTGCAGTAAGGACGACCACGCGTAAGACGCTCCGCTTCTCAACCGACAGTTATTCAGCCGTTATTCGGACGT
This sequence comes from Amblyomma americanum, assembly GCF_052857255.1. Classification (NCBI taxonomy): domain Eukaryota; kingdom Metazoa; phylum Arthropoda; class Arachnida; order Ixodida; family Ixodidae; genus Amblyomma; species Amblyomma americanum. The sequence goes on from NC_135502.1 coordinate 42,317,653, forward strand.
TATTTAGACTTTGATCGGAGGTTACGTCCGAATACCAGACGGCCGTAATTCGGACGTTATTCGGACTTTATTCGGACGTTATGCCGCCAATGGTCTTGATCATGCCTTCGCGTTTCATGCCGTGCCACGGAAGGAACAGAGACTGACGCAGAAATGACCGAACGGTCGTACTCCGGCGAGCAAAAAATTACGAAAAATGCCACCCTCGAGCATCAACAAAACCCTCGACTCCGAGAAGCTGAGAGAGAATCCTACGCTTCCCTCGGCAAACTACAGCCGCCGACCTTCCGGTCCTGCTGACAGCTTTATAAAGGCGCAAAGATGCAAAAACACAGCCGCAACGAGAGCGAAACGAACTAATTTACGTCTTGTCCTACACGTCAGCGCCGAAGTAATTCCTGCTGTCCTCCAACGCACACCAGAATGAAGTTTTCGAAGTAGCGCGTTCTACACACACCGGGCACGCAAATAAACTACTGCGTAGATAATCTATAATCGCGAAAGTCAACTATAATAAACTGTCCATCTATGGTATGATGCCTATAAGAGGAGGGGGGGGGGGGGGGGGGGGGGGGGGGGCGTCACGCATCCGAGGTCCCGGCTCCACGCAAACAGATATACGCCTCCGGCAAACCTACTCGTGCAGAAGACCTACATCCGCCCATCAGCGAGCGCGCCTCGCCCATAGCAGCCATCGGTCACTAAAGGATATAAAAGGACCTGCCACAGAAAAGGTGCAGAACTAGGCCCATCCTACGCTCCCCTTATGCATTGCGTGACCATTCCTTTTCCTTGCCGGCCTGCTTCCCGCTACTTTGCCCTCAGGAACCCATAAACACCGACGCTGCTGCCGCCTACTCACGCCTGAGCACGGTGCCCTGTCACTTAGATGGGTTATTTTAGGCGGAAGCGCTACGCAGACGTCAGGCGAAAAGTGAATAATGCGTGAAAGGCCTATCCTGCAGCAGACTATAAGGCTTCTCTCTCTCCCTTAAAGCTGCCCCGAGCCCAGCTGAGGCGCACCTCGCTGAAGCTGCATCCCACGTGCCGGCGCTGCAGTTTTGCGGGGAAGCTGTTTTTCAAGCAAAGCGAAGAAGTCGCGACTCACGGTTCCTATACGCCTCGTTCCGGGAGGGAAAAATTTGGTTGGTTGGTTGGTTTTTTGGGGAAAGGAAATGGCGCAGCATCTGTCTCATATATCGTTGGACACCTGAACCGCGCCGTAAGGGAAGGGATAAAGGAGGGAGTGAAAGAAGAAACGAAGAAAGGGGTGCCGTAGTGGAGGGCTCGGGATAATCGCAACCACCTGGGGATCTTTAACGTGCACTGTCATCGCACAGCACACGGGCGCCTTTGCGTTTCGCCTCCATCGAAACACTGCCGCCGCCCAAGAGAGGGCGCTACACCTTCCTTCTGTGGTCGGGAATACACCCCTCTCTGCATGGTGCCGCCTGATTTGTCACACTACCAGGGTCATGAGAATCGGCCGACGCCATTGTCTGGAAGGGGGTCCTTTGACAGGTAAAAGCCACTTCGTTCTTGAGTTGTATCCGACTACAGCAGTTAAAGATTTCGGTTTAAACAAAAAGAAAACATACATGTACGCCGAATCCCCTGTTTGAAATTCCGCTTTAACCGAGAAAGGTCGGTAGCCTTCATGTGTGCGGCATAGATTGCAGGCTATAGAGTACGCGTTACAATCGGTCACAAGACATCGGTCATAATCGGTCGCCAAGTGCGGAGGCCAGCGAGCGGAGTGCAGGGTGCAGGCCTACAGTCTCCACTACGTTGTCGCACGGCATGCAGCAAGGACGCTGCCAACGTTTTTTAACTGAAACAAGCCACCGCCACCTAGAAACCATGCGCCACAGTTTCAAAACAGTGCCACGTTCTGGCTTCCGCGACGGTTCAGCGGGCACTTGCACTGCTGCCGTCATCGTGTGCAGTATCCGTGGTCAGAGGCCCTCTGACTGCTTCTGGATTTCGGCAACGGTCGCGTTCTCGCGGTATTTTCAATTGGAGACTTTGTTCTTGTGAATCGTTCACTCCTCTCACATCTCGTTCCCTGACTGAAGGGGAACGCGTGGATAAGTGCACTTGCATTTATCCACAACCGGACAAGATAAACTACACACTCCAAACAGAATGGAGTAAAAATGGAGTAAGCTGTACTCTAGCGCATTAATAATAATAATAATAATAATAATAATAATAATAATAATAATAATAATAATAATAATAATAATAATAATAATAATAATAATAATTGGTCTTGGGGGGAAAGGAAATGGCGCAGTACCTGTCTCATATATCGTTGGACACCCGAACCGCGCCGTGAGGGAAGGGATAAAGGAGGGAGTGAAAGAAGAAAAGGAAGAAAGAGGTGCCGTAGTGGAGGGCTCCGGAATAATTTCGGCCACCTGGGGATATTTAACGTGCACTGACATCGCACAGCACACGGGCGCCTTGGCGTTTTGCCTCTATAAAAACGCCGCCGCCGCGGTCGGGTTCGAATCCGGGAACTCCGGATCAGTAGCCGAGCGATCCGGAGTTCCCGGATTAGAACACGACCGCGGCGGCTGCGTTTTTATGGAGGCAAAACGCTAAGGCATTCCATTTTATAAAGCGGAGGGGGCTATATAGGACAGCTCACACCGTTTTTTACTCCCATAAAGGCCTACTCGTGCTTAGAGTGCACTTGAGCGCACAGGGGAGCCACGTATATCGCAGATATATAGCGGTAATACATCGCGGGAAATTCAATTCACCGCAAAAAGCCCGGAAAAATGTGTTCGGAAATAAACACCGAAAAAGTGGTGCCCACAATTTAAAAAAAAAATCAAAGCCGGGATGTCCAACCCCCCCTCCCCCATCTATGCCGTACTTGTGCGGTACCAACCGCAGTAAATTAAAAATTTTCTCCAGTCCCAACCCACGCGCTCTCGGGACTATGGTGTCGCAATACATAGCTGGGTCTTATTAGCCATTTATTCAAAAAAGCCAGCGATGCCGCAGGGTGCGTCGATCAATGGCTTCTGCACGCCTTAAGTGTGACCCAACAGCTCACCTCTAAGTTTGGGCAGTTCGGGGCAGCTTAGAGGGCAGAAGCCGCTTCAGGATACAATCGAACGAGAACGTAACGGAGGGAGGGGGGGGGGGGGGGGAGGCATAAACCCGAAGTGTATACCGCACTGCCGCCGAAGACTATTAATGGGCTACGGACTTCTTCACTGCCCGCGGCAACCGGCTATATTTTAAGCACCACTTTCAAAATTTCGGGGACCGCGGATTCACCAATTCGCGAAGCTGATATTCAAATAGGTTTGAGGAGATCGCTTGCAGCGTAACAACCATCCCGACCGTGAGCTCGTTCGTAACAATGTGAAGACCTTACGTAAATACTGCGAAGCGAGGCGCTCGAACACAGATAGAGAAGCGAATGCTAGGAACAAAAAAAAACACAAAAAGGACACTCGTGAAACTCTGTTAACTGTGATCGATCCTCATTTAATGTATTGTCGAACTGCTCGATCACAGGGCGCGTAGAACTGCTAAAAAGAAAAGACGAGTGAAAAGGGGTGTTAAATATAGACCTTCCGACGACCGTGTATAAGCTAGAAGCAATATGAGAGGGGAGCTCGTGGCCTCCGCGCTTCGCAAAGCACTCGGAAAGAGCAGCCGGCTAAGCTTACGCTTGTCACTGCGCAAGCATCGCCTCTGCGCTGACATGACAGTTCACTCGCAGCAAGGTCGAATGAGCTGCGCCCGCGGAGTTTTGTGCGGTCCTCGTTGCCTGCCTATGTCCTCGTATTTCGCGCACTTTGAACATCCCGTGTTACCCCTCATATTGCTTCTAGCTGTACGTTTGTAGTCTTGCAAGCACCCTGCTTCTCGGCACTGAGGACAAAGCGAGAGACAGAAAGGTGGAAGGGGGTGGGGGGGGGGGGGGGGGGGGGGGGGGGGCAAAGAGTCACGTAGTTACGCTCTGAAATTACTACCTCATCACAGCGCTAATGAAGCAAATCAAAACCTCTGGGCGAAACACAGTGATCGCAGTGCAGTCAACGCACGTACTGCCAATTTAACTGCCAAGCCCTGGAGCTAAAACCCACGCTAATATAAACGACACGTGGCGGTAATGACAAGAGAGAACTTGATACGATTCCCTGGAATCGGTGCTACGGTGCTAGAAACTAAGGCTGAGAACAAGAAGAGAAAAAAGTGCACGAAAGCAGCGATGAGACCTGAGGATCCGCGCTTTTGCACTGAGCCACTCTGTTAAAAGCGCTGAAAACTGAAGCGACTCTGCACCGAGCTGCCGACAATTGGTCACAGGGAGAAGCCGGGAGAGAATCACACCGACAAAGACCAATCACCAAGGAAAAGAGAACCCGCTGTATCGCCTCCGGCTACTACTCAGACGGACACAGATTGCCCGGTTCGAAGGGCAGATTACTGAAGAGAGAAAAAAAAGCGGAAGAAATAGATTCCGAGGAAAGCAAACAGGCGTCCGACAAACTGCGCGGAATATATACCTGGGCTTCAGTGCCAGAGATCGTGGTCGTGCGATCTTGAAGTCGAGAATAAAAGCGAAAAAAAAAAGAAACGCCCAAGCAAGACGCAGTCTAAAGAAGACGTATACGGTGACGAGTGGAGCAACATCCTCGCACACCTACAAACACGCGCCATTCAATTTTCCACCAGGTGATAACATTCAGTCCAGGGAGCAAGATTTTGTAGCGTTATAACGTTCTCTTTAGCGACGCATACTCGCATACTTTAAAACAACAACAAAAAAGAAAAACCTACGGTGAGCTAAATGAAGCCGTAAAACTAGTCCGCGCACTTGTACACGTATACATACTGTAGTACACGTATACATACTGTAGTACACGTATACATACACGCGCACACACGCACACACTCTACGTAGAAAATGGAAACTAATCCAGCCTAATCCCGGGTGAAGGAACGGACAGGGTCCCTAAGCGGGGGAGCAGAATGACCTGGCAACAAAATGCCCGCCGAAAGCGAAGGAAAACGCGAAGAAAACGAGGGTGGCTTCAATCACACTGAGGCAACGTTATACCGCGATCCGCCGCCTGCGTCGCGAACAGCCATCTCGTGTAAACAGGCTGTGCGCATACATGAGCGCATATGCATCAGGCGGTTTCCGTAACAGCCGCGGCCCCTTCGCGAGCTAAAACACACACACACACACACACACACACACACACACACACACACACACACACACACACACACACACACACACACACACACACACACACACACACACCACACACACACACACACACACACACACACCACACACACACACACACACACACACACACACACACACACACACACACACACACACACACACACACACACACACACACACACACACACACACACACACACACACACACACACACACACACACACACACACACACACACACACACACACACACACACACACACACACACACACACACACACACACACACACACACACACACACACACACACACACACACACACACACACACACACACACACACACACACACACACACACACACACACACACACACACACACACACACACACACACACACACACACACACACACACACACACACACACACACACACACACACACACACACACACACACACACACACACACACACACACACACACACACACACACACACACACACACACACACACACACACACAACACACACACACACACACACACACACACACACACACACACACACACACACAACACACACACACACACACACACCAATTTCCATGCTACTCATAAAGGGGACAAGCGACGCGTCTGTCGCGTCCGGTGACCCTCAAGTGTACCCCAATGGATTCGCCCACCCCCCAACCCCTCCTCCTCCTGCGTGACATGTGCATGCACGCCATGGGCGGTAGATTTTGACCCGCCGCGGTGGCCCAGTGGTTAGGGCGCCGGGCTACAAATCCGGGGTACCCGGGTTCGAACCCGACCGCGGCGGCCGCGTTTCGACGGAGGCGAGACGCTAAGGCGCCCGTGTGCTGTGCGATGTCAGTGCACGTTAAAGATCCCCCCAGGTGGTCGAAATTGTTCCGGGAGTCCTTCACTACGGCACCTCTTCCTTTCTCTGAGTCCCTCCTTTATCCCTTCCCTTACGGCGCGGTTCATGTGTCCGCCGAGATGTGAGACAGACACTGCGTCATTTCCTTTCCCTAACAACCAAAAACGGAAAAAGTAGCCATGGGCGGGTTACCAGAGCAACTGTCCAAAATGAAATGCTGAATGCGAGCCGTAGAGCTCGTGCAGAGTTTCAGCACCCCTGCTACTATCAAGTAGAAGATTGCGCAGGCTGCGACACTCAGGGCTGGGACACTCTGGGCTCAAACTGCGGACTCTATCTTGATATACAGAGAAACATTTTGACAACGTAACTTTGCACCACAATATAATTATGACAAACGCACTCGTTTCAGCAGTACCTGCCTTAAAATGGATGTGAGTATAGTCACTGTCCCAGAAAAACGCCGAGACCACCGTACGAGACTTTAAACGGCGGCCCCAACCGCGAACCAGCGGCCACGACTTTTATATGTTTCTCTCAACCATCCTGTTTCCACGTTAGGCAGCAAGAACGAAAACAGCAAATTTGCACGGCGCACAGCTAGTGTCCTACGATAACCTCGTATCCATGAATGACGTAGGACTAAACGTTCAGACTTAATATTCCAGGCTTCCACCCTTGAAAGCAAGTTTTGTTGTAGCAGCTCTTGAAACAAAAATTGCAATCCCTCTACTGAGAGATTCTCGACAAGGCAAATTTTTTCGAACAATACGCGCGACTTATTAGCTGACGCGGGCACCTCTCCGTAATTGCGATGACACGGAAGAACGAGGACGAAAGTTCCCCTGAAAGATGTGCAACCTCACAACGCGCCATGTCACACTGTGCGATTCAAAAGCGGCTGACGTAAGCCGAGGGCAGCGTTCACACGCGCCTCTAATGATGAAACCAGAGCACAGGCGCGAACACCGCGTAGCAAGAGCTGCTTGCGTGAACTGCGACGAAGAATGTCACTCGGCAAGCATCGCCTTTGCGCTGACAGTTCACTCGCGGCAAGTTCGAATGAGCTGGGTGCCACGCAATCTTAATCAGCGTTTCTGGGCCAACCATTGTAAGTGAGCGCAACGCAGTGTGTCTGTTTTCTGCTCCCTGTTTTTGCAAGCGTTTCCCCATTCCACCTAGTCCCACCAAGAAAGCCTTTTTTTTCCCCTCCATCCGCGCCGTGCTGTTCATCACTACCCCCCCCCCCAAAAAAAAAAAAAAACAAGACAAAAGGAAAGCCATCAGAGGCGTTTGTAAAGCGCGTGCCTATAGGCGTGCTTTCCGCTCCAAAACGCACGGCCCATACAAAAGCACTCGAGTGCTGCACAATGGGGAGTCTTCACACCGCGTGCGGTATTGCGTAAACTCAATTCCGACGGCGAATGGATGCTCCCGCAAGCAGAGATCTCTCCGCTCCAGAGGGGTCCACGGTTCCTGCCAATAAACGAGGCGCACCGACTCGCAAGCTCCGCCAAGACAAAACACGACCTTCACACACGCGACGTTTAAATTCGGGCCGCGGTGACGCAAGAGACGGCAGCATCCTTAGAGTCGAGGAAACAATGCGTTCGCTCGATCACCAGCAATCCGCACAAGTCACTCGGCCGCGTCAAGGCTGGTTCACATGCAAGCGACTGACTGAGCGATTGAGCGGCGCGTCCGCAGCGATAATTTCCAACTTGTTGGAACCTCGCCGATCATCGCAGCGACGACTCGAAACTGGGTTTTTCCGCCGCGGCGGCAGGATTCGCTCGCATTTTCGCTGGTACGTGAAAGATGTTTTACGCGTCTCGCACGTGCCGCGTTAATCGGGGGCCCGCCTAGACGGTACATCACTCTTTTCCATTGAAGAAGCACGAATCGGACGGTGAGGAAACGAGTGCGCCCACAAGAGTTGCGCCGCACCAGCCACGCCACGGGTTACGAGAAAGGCGCTCCGCTGACAATCGCGTTCGCTCATTCAAGAGGTGCGCTCCCGGCGGGACATTGTAACGCCTAACGCTGTAACGCTTACGAGACACACTACACAGGACTATATTTCCTCGAGCGCGGGCGTCCGCCTCCGCTGCCGACGCTTCGTCCGCGACATACACACTGTACACTCGTGCTCGGCACGCGGGACACTGTAATGCCTGATATCGTAATAAGTACCACATACGTCACACTGTACTACGCATCCTCAAACGCGGGCGTCCGCCTCCGCTGCCGACGCTTCTTCCGCGACATATACACTGCACACTCTTGTTCTGTGCGGCGCTTTGTACGACCGTCTGAATAATGGATGCCGCTGCGCGGGAGCGCGCAAAAAACAGACCGGGCAGCGAAATATCCCATGCAACGTCTTTACTGCGCAAGCGACGGCGTGACAACACACAATGCGTCGCAAAGGGACACTGAAACGAAACTGGAAATGATCGCTGAAACCGCACTGCTGTGCATGGAGACATTCTCCTCTTTCGGCCTCCATTTCGCGGGGTTTTGCGCGCGTGGCTTCATTCTCGGAGCTTTTCTCGAGCTGGCGCCAATCGCCTCCCGCGCACGGAAGGGGCGAGCGTGACGTAACGCACACTGAGGCCAAGCAGCGTTCAAATGCCGCAAGCGCGTGCCAGTTAGGTCAGTGGCCGAGTCGGCGGCTTGGGTATACTGCTTCTAAGCGTGGATGACACGAGGCTGCAGTTCGACTTTAGAAAGTTACAGCAGAAGCGACGAGCGCGGTTCAGATCTTCGGAGACTCTTTTTTGAGTGAGTAAAATAGCCGAGGCCTAAACCAGCTTCGTTTACCTCTGCATCGACACAGAAAGCATCCGCGACACTGGGATTCGTAGCGGGTGCGTAAACAGCAAGAAGCAAATAAAAACAGGATTTGCACGTGCGCACCACGTCAGCATTACCAACAGCGCAATCTCGCAATGTAAAAGCGGTAAGCCTGAATAGGCTTCCTCTGCTGCCTACTTGCCGCGATCCAGACACAACGCCTACGTGCACAAAGCGACCAAAGGTCAGGTACAGATAAGGAAAAATTTAATCGGCATAAATTACATCAACGCATGAGATAAAATGAAAGCACTAGCGTCAAAGTACGAAAGTTTGTCTCTCGAACTGCAAAGAGAAAGCAATCAATGAAAGCAGAGCAACGTAAAGAAGCACCTCGTGTATACCCGAGTGATCCGATCACTGGCGTGCAAAAAAACCGTATACCAATACACTGCACTCCCTTCGGAAGCCTCGACAAACACAGTCAAGGGAATGCTGGATGGAACCCCGCAGGATGCACAGTCCAGCGACTTCGCTAAAGAGGGTTCATCGGGAGGCCGCCTGCCCAAGTCGCGCCAAAATCGCCCACATTGCGGACTTTCTAATCTCATCGCCACGTGCAGCGATCGCTGAACGCCGACAACAAAACTTCCGAATCCGACAGCTACTGGGCCTTTTCTTTCCACAGAGCCTTGCCCTTGTCCTTCCCTGCAGAGCAAGGCCTGCGGGCTCTAAAGGAAATGACTGCGTCGACCGAAACCAATGAATCTGGCCGGCATGGCGGACGACAATCTGGCGAGCCGACCGGAACTATTAAGAATCGCCAGGCGAACAACAACGGGGCTCTTTAATCCTGCAACGCGAACAGCGGGAGAGCGCTTCCTTTTCTTCTAAGAGATGGCGCTACCGACGCACGCAGCGTGAAGTTCTGACCTTCCCAGCCGGAAGCCAGTTCGCGCCATACACAGCGGGGCGGGGGCCATCGTCTTTTACAAATCACCCCGGAGACGATCATAGCGACGGCGGGGCGCGATTAAAGCGCGGATAAGCGGATAACGACCGAAGAAGCCATCGAGTCGGCGCACGTATATAGTAGGGCTTCGGGAACGGCGCCCCGCGCGTACACGAGAACGGGGGTCACCGACGGGCAAGGGCTCGCCGGAGTGCACGGCGCAAACATCCGAGTTTCGATCCCTATATACTACTACGTCGGGCAGACGTCACCGACATACGTTAGGCTTCAAAGACTCATTCGCCCTTGCACTCTGAACCCTTGCGTGGGCGATAACGGTCCCCTGCCGTTAAAACAGGGCGGAAAACTGAGGACCCCCGTATAGAGCCCGCGTACGGGAACTGGCCGATGAAGAGTCGCGTCACAGCCTTTATATACAGAGCAGTGTTCTAAAGAGAGAGACTTGCGCGACACCTTCAAATTAGTTCGCACGCGCATACCCTTTTTGGGATGTCATCAAGAAAAGACGGTCAGAACGGATGCCGAAGGACCGGAAAAGCGAGGACACCACAACTGAGCATATATTATTGCTCGGGCGAAAGCTGTTTGGACTTATTTTCCACAGGGCTCAGAGAACTAGCTTTTCGTGTGGGATACTGCATGGCAGCGTTTTCCTCCAATTTTCCACTCGCCCAGTTCCGATTAGCTGTGCGGACTTCAGTACATACGTCGACCTCTTCAACTTCACCCCGACCTTTCAACAACCACGCGCTCCCTTTCTGAGAATAAATTATCTCCCTCTCTCATTCGCTTCGTCACACGCAGAGAACAAGATAAACGTCCGCTCGTCAACACCGTTAGACGACTACCTACATCAAAAGTGATCTTTAATAATAATAATAATAATTGGTTTTTCGGGGAAAGGAAATGGCGCAGTATCTCTCTCATATTTCGTTGGACACCTGAACCGCGCCGTGAGGGAAGGGATAAAGGAGGGAGTGAAGGAAGAAAGGAAGAATAGGTGCCGTAGTGGAGGGCTCCGGAATAATATCGACCACTTGGGGATCTTTAACGTGCACTGACATCGCACAGCACACGGGCGCCTTGGCGTTTTTTCCTCCATAAAAACGCAGCCGCCTCGGTCGGGTTCGAACCCGCGAACTCCGGATCAGTAGCCGAGCGCCCTAACCACTGAGCCAACGCGGCGGGTAAAGTGATCTTTAGCGATCACGCGTACCGTTCAAAACTTCCGCGACGCCGCACAAGGCTGATCCAACACCTCCTAAAGAAGAAGTTCGCGATCACGCATACAGGCGCGTCAACACCTGTGCGCGCAAGGCCTGCCTCGAACTCCCACAACCACAGATCGTTAACCAGTTATTCGGACCACGCGCGCCACAACACACATACACACACACGGAGCTTGGATGCGTGTCTCCGTCAAGCCCGCGCGAACACAGACCGGCGTGGTCTGCAAAAAGGCCCCCCAGCCGCCGAGAAAGAACCGCACAGCGCCAAAGCGATCTCTCTTCCCTGTACGTTCGAGGAGGCAGTCGCGAGGACCCCCAGAAAGCACCGCGGGAAAAATAAATAGGATGCAGCAGGCTACGCAGGCTAGCCAGCTTCCACGCGTGAGCGTCCAAAGACAGGACCATCAATCACAGATAAAGCAACTGCGTATAAATCGCTGGTTCCGAGACATGGCAGGCACCCCGCCATGTGGCTGGGACGCGCTCGACAAGCTGATGTGCTCAGCCCTCGTGTAGCGAAACGACGGACCTCCTGGTACACGGGTGCGCCATGTAGACCTCACGATAAGAAGGGTCTTGGAGGAATAAGAGAAAGCGAAGATGAGAGCCGAAGTTTCACAGCTGGTCTGATCCGACACCTGAACAACGTCTCCCGCGCTGCCGCAGAAACGAAAGAATGGGGCGATGCGCAATCGGGCGGAACCGAAAATGGACTACGCCTTCAGCCAGTCACCTCACAGCCAACAATACGGGGTAGCGTACTAGAAACTCACGGATGACAGAGTATCGGAGGGGGCGCCACGCTTAGCTAACGCAAAAAAAAAAACTTTCCGCGCTGCAGCGGGGCAGTTTACCGATTCACAAGTTTGAGCTTCGATCGGATCTACATACGCTGGACACACTTCACCGCTCGTGGCGATACAAGAAAGTAGAAACAATCTCTTTGAAATTCGCGAAAGCAGATCTTATAATATATAATAGGTTTTTGGGGAAAAGGAAATGGACGCAGTATCTGTCTCATATGTCGTTGGACACCTGAACCGCGCCGTAAGCGAAGGGATAAAGGAGGGACTAAGAGAAGAATTAATAATCCGCAATAATTTCGACCGCCTGGGGGATCTTTGACGTGCACTGACTTCGCATAGCACACGGGCTTGCCTCCATAAAAACGCAGCCGCCGCGGGTCGGGTTCGAACCCGGGGACTCCGGATCAGTAGCCGAGCGCCCTAACCACTGAGCCACCGCGGCGGGTCGAACGCAGATGTTCATTCGTATTTTTGTTTCTAACGTGTGCCCTACACTGATCCATAGTAGTAAAAGAACGAAATTCATTCAAGTGGGCACAAGTAAAGTTTTGTCGCACCACGACTCCCATCTCTGTCGTTTATCTAAAGTACGCGATCTCTTCAAGAGAAGATCCGGCCGCACAGGAAGAGATGGAGCTGTTCGCTCGCCACTGGAAAATCCAGGGATCAAGCACTCATCGCATACACGAAGTTGACCCTTTGACGCAACATGCTTTGTTTCCGTCGTAAAGAAACATTTTTATGTCTAACTAGAAACTCCAAGCCTTAAAAAAGACAATTTGTTAGTTTTCCAGCGCAAAAATACTAGCGGTAAATTTTTTTGCAGTGGCGTGCAAAATTTCGTACAAAGTGCTTTCGTCACGTATTTTCATAATTGATGAAAATAGCAGCATCGAAATGCCGCGACTCATCGAGTATACACCCGAAGAATCGCGGAAATAATTCGTATTTCGAAGATGCGCATTACGCTCGAAATTGCTAAAAAAATTACGTTACTACTGGTGGAGAAATAGGCGCAAAAATGGCGGACGGCGTGCTACCCTGCTCACTGTTTAACGAAATATGACTTGCTGCGTTCGCTATATGGCATTTAAAAAAATAAAATACCTTATTTGCGACGTGAAGGATGCAATATTCACCTGAAACAAAGAAATAACAGCTAGGTGCAGCCGCTATCAGAAAAAGCTGAGAGTTCATTTTGCGTGTCAAAGGGTTAAAAACTTAGCGCGTCGGACTTGCGATACCGGGAAGCCAGTTGTATTCCTATACCGTACGTAGTTAACTGGTAGTAAGTGCCCATAGTTAACTTCATTCGCAGAACGCAAGACACGAACGCGGTCGGTTTCGAACCCGGGAACTCTGAGTTAGGGCGCTTGGCTACTGATCCGGAGTTCCCGGGTTCGCACCTGACCGCGGCGGCTGCGTTTTTATGGGGGCAAAACGCTAAGGCGCCCAGTGCTGTGCAATGTCAGTGCACGTTAAAGATCCCACGTGGTCGAAACTATTCCGGAGCCCTCCACTACGGTACCTCTTTCCTTTCTTCCCTCAGTTCCTCCTTAATCCCGTTCACTTATGGCGCGGTTCAGGTGTCCAACGATATATGAGACAGATAGTGCTCCATTTCCTTTGCCCAAAAAACCAATTATTATTATTATTATTATTATTATTATTATTATTATTATTATTATTATTATTATTATTATAAGACACAGACAACGCGTTAGTATGCAGGAGATGGCGAACTCGAATCCCGCAACCTCCTATAACCAGCCACCATTTATAATAATAATAATATTATTAATTGGTCGTGGGGGGAGGAAGGAAATGGCGCAGTATCTGTCTCATTTATCGTTGGACACCTGAACCGCGCCGTAAGGGAAGGGATAAAGGAGGGAGTGAAAGAAGAAAGGAAGAGAGAGGTGCCGTAGTGGAGGGCTCCGGAATAATTTCGACCACCTGGGGATCTTTAACGTGCACTGACATCGCACAGCACACGGGCGCCTTACCGTTTTTCCTCCATAAAAACGCAGCCGCCGCGGTCGGGTTCGAACCCGGGAACTCCGGATCTGTAGTCGACCATTTCTAACGAACAACCGCGTTTACGCGGCCTTTTAGCATCTACCGCGTCGATAACTCTGCATAAAAATAAGCAAGTTCTGACTCGCTGACGTCCTAATATAAAGAAGCTTTCGTAAAGATGCTACATCGATTGCGTAAACTAAATTTTGAGGCGGTGGAAACAGCTGCAAGCGGGCAGACACACGCGCCTTAAGAACAATAAGAACTGAGGAGTGTGAACAGCGCACGCGAACAAGCTCTTCGAATACTCTAGAGAACCCCTACCATAGTGGAGCCAGTATATGCGGAGCTGCTAAATTGCTACAGAGGACAGAGGCTCAAGTACCCTCCGCCACACAACTCATTAACACAACAAGAAGCAGTGAACTGGCAGAGACTGCAAAGAGGAACATTCTTCAACCTATACATTCTACACAAAATGTACCCTACACAATTCAGGGACACGTGCCCGTGGTGCGGGGCAACCCCCACGCTATACCACATTACATGAAAGTGCAAACGCAATTATGCATTCCACAAACTCAAAACCCCGAGTGCGGAGCAATGGGAGGGTCTGCTCACCAGCAGCGAGCTCACAGCCCAAAGGGCCCTTGTGCAGCACGCAATGCGAAGCAGCAAGACTCAGCGGAGCCCTGGAATAGGGGCCCGACTTTGCGAAGAGGCCAGACTGTCAACGATGAAGACGACGGCCCCACCGCTAATCTCATTGAGATTTCAACAAATGTTTTCTCTCTCTCTCTCTCTCTCGAATACAAAAAAGCAGCGATACCAAAATTTGGGTCACAGGCCAAACACTGGGTGACAGCCGAACCCGCAGAGCGCCAAATGCGAGCGCATCAACGCTAACGCCGCAAAAGAAGCGTGAAAGGAAAACGCGCACGACCGAACACATCAACGCGCGACTACACTCCACGCTGACAACCCGAGGAAAGCACCCCCCCCCCCCCCTTACAGCAGGCGCGCTGTCATATGAATACGGAATGACAGGATCCCCACTGCTGAGGGCGCACAAATTGAGCGGTGAACATACGGTGGCAGCCACATACGGGGTA
Source organism: Amblyomma americanum (assembly GCF_052857255.1). NCBI lineage: Eukaryota > Metazoa > Arthropoda > Arachnida > Ixodida > Ixodidae > Amblyomma > Amblyomma americanum. Next base: position 42,332,692 of record NC_135502.1, read on the forward strand.
ACGAAGAAAATGACTCTCAGCCACTCAGTGTCTACAGGCAGCAGCGAAGACAGAACAGAAATGTACGCCGAGGCTTAAAAAGAAAGGAAAAAGAATGTTAGGACACCACTAAGGAACGACAGCGGGCTAGCAGCGAAGACAGCCCCAGTGAGCGGCCGTCGACTTCGTAATGCGCAAACCTGTCGCTGAAGAGCGCTCGCCACTCCGTCTAGCAAGGAAATGCGCTTCGAGACAGGCCTGGGGAAGCGATATTTTAGCGTATAAGTAACGCATAACGTCGCAACTTGCTCACAGGCGCGCGAGTCCCAGCGTCGATGAGGCGAGCGCGTGTGCCGTAAGCGTGCGGCGCCGCGAACCAAAATTGAAGGGAAGTTCGTCATTAAGTCCCACGGGGTCGAGCACGTCGCCGCGTCGCAGTTGTTTGCGTAACATATTTGCGTAATAATTTTAGAAAAGCTGACGTCTACTTAACTGTCGAGAACGAAACCATAAGATGATCAGTTTAGCGAGAGGCGACAAGCTTCTTTGCACAGAACTACGAATTTTCTGGTTATTTTTGCCCTAAATTTGACAACGGCTTTCTGACATTATGTGACAAGAGGAAAACTGCCCTTGTCACACAAAATTATGGAGTAATCAATAAATTAGTGCTCACGCTCTGTTCCCGCTCATATTGCTCACGACTGTACAGTTTCACGGACGTTGCACGCAATTATAATTCTTTTTTTTTAATTTCTCATCACTGAACCAATAATCGCGGCCATAAAATAATAAACGCATTGCCAGTCAGGCCTAACGATACAGTAAACTGAGATACTAATATAGTAATACTATACTAATACTGTATAGTAATAGTAATACTGGTAAAGTTTTAACCAGTATAGTAATACTGGTTAAGTGCCGCAGTATCACAAGCCCTTGGCGCCAGTGCCTCGGATTCCATGAAGTGATTACGGCTTAACATTTCCTGACGCCAAACAGGTCCGCGAAGCAGCAAGGACAAATGTGCCACGTAATATGCGAAGACAGCGTACACCGTCCAGTTCCGTGCATAGAAACCACGGAAACAAGATGCAACTCGCCCACAGTCACACCTGATGAAGAAATCTAGTAGGTTCGGAAACGTCGTGTTATCTTAACTCGGTAGGCGTTCTTTTCTCACTCCAATTAAATTTGCTTTCCCAACCAGACAGACCCCTGCCGAATGTTTTTTTTTTTTTTTTGTATCTATGCGAAGGAGGATGGCCTTGTTATCAGCTCCCTCACAAAGCTTTACTGCATTCATTCCGGCTTCAGCACTGCAGGCATCGAGCACTTGTAGTACTCGGTGCGGCACAAAGAACTTATGAGACTGAGAGCACAATAGCACGATTAGAGTGATGAAAGGGCCTTTCTGGATAGATGCAGTCGGTGCAAGGCAGGGAGTGGAAAGGCAGGTGGGAAGTGGATCGCGGAGACTGAATAGCGAGCTTGAACCAGCTTTGAGTTGAGGCATTTGTCCCGCCGTGGGCGTAGTCAGGCTAATGGTGATTGTTTTGGAGTCTTTTTTTTTTAATGTACGTAGATGGTTACCGTTCTTTTGTTAATACGAACGGCGGTCAAAAAATATGGTGGACATGCTCAAGCTGTTCAAAGAAATGTGAGACTGATTTCACATTTGGAACTCCCGAGCATCGTTGAATCTATAGGCCTGCGTACTCAGGGGGGGTCATCTTGCACGCTGAGAGCATTCACCGACGCCCTTGAATCATATTCTTGGTTTCCGTTTGGACAACTCTTTCTGTAGGCTTACAAGAGACGAGATTAGTTAGCAGGCTGAAGTTACCGTTAACAAAGCCGAGACCACACACGATGAATGAAATCTTTTCTGAACACCCTCACAGTCTCAATGAAAATGTCGGGCCATCTCTGCACGAGTTTTTTGCTAAACGATTGTTTCTGGCAAGAGAAAGACAGCTAAAAATATTAGACTGCGTAGAGGTAGGAAATACTCATATAAAAGTGGATTTATAACATTATTCGTGTACCTCCTATGAACGGTAGGAACGAGCTGTTGAGTTCTCCGTGGTATACCGCTGCAGTTCCTGCAGCCAAGAACTCATTTTTGGCAAAGTCTGCGCTTCAACTGACAAAGCCCTGTCGAATGTTTTCTTTTTTACCCGTGCGTGGGAGAAGAATTGCCTATTACAACATACCCTCTTATATGTTGCATGGTTTGGTTCGTTTCATTAGTAGTTTCCTGCATACATATCTCGCGCGTTATTTCTTTACTTATGTTTTCAAATATTTGCATTTCCTGGCACGTGCTTACATTTTTTTTTTCGCTCGTTTTCGAGCGACTATGCCTTTAAGTATACAGGTCTGCCACTTTTGTTCGCTTCTTGTGCTTTTTTTCCCCGCTCGCCTCCACGATTCTATTGTGACTGAGGTTAAGGAAAATAAATACAACAAACGCCCGAGGTTTTACAGAAATGCTAGCATTCTTCAAACCCTCAATCTCTGCGCTGCGAACCAGGGAGGTGCATCCGTGCTTCTCTCTCGTCTGACATAAAGGTGTTGCCCGCAGCCAGGAATAATAGAAAGCGCCTGGAAGATAAATGGAGCCTACAATAGTCTTCAGCAAAACGGAAGCTCTATAGCTGGTAAAGGTTTGTGTAACGCTGGTAAAATAGCGTTACACAAAGCTTGTTCAAAACGGCTACATCCTTCGGCCACCCACAAGCCACCAAAGGCACGTAAACCGAAACCCAAGATCTGCGAAAAAGTGGTGAAATAAACCGAAGAATGACGAGGCGGACATAAACGACCAAGCTTGGCGGCCTCTCCTGCAAAAACGTTGCACCTATTTCTTCTTATCACGATTATTACTCTTTCACTTCAAGACAGCACCCTGCGGCCCAGCAGTATGTCACAACTCTCAAGCACGCGGCACAGCTACCTAAAACACACACAAAAACAAACAAGACAAAATGAAGCAAAAAGAATGCTTCGTACACATGCAGCAGCGGAGCGCGCAGAATTACCCCACAAGACGATGCGGAGGGGCACTTATGTGAGGCTAAACGGATAGGCTCATAATCCAGCCTAAGCGCAAGACAAATGAAGCCATAGCCTTACGCCAATACCCTAAGCAACCACGGCATTACCCGAAGTCCCAGAGGAGGCCGAAGAAGCGCGCGGTAAGTGTAATGGGCTACGAATAAGCCGGTAAAGAGCCCCCGGTGGATCGGCTTGAGAGGACAATTAAGTCACGGGAGCGACACGCTATGGCCAGTCTGATCAGTCACCAGTCTGGCTCGGCGAAGCTGAAATTCAAATTAAGGCCGGAAAAGGCGGCAGCGGCTGGCAGTGCAAGTAAGGCACGCCCTAGAATAACACACTCGGCAAACGAGAATCGCTCCACGGCTGTCAAGGCAAGGCGCGGTCGCCGCAGCGGTGAGGTGACGGTCAACTAATTACATGCCATGGTCAAACAGCGCCTCTACTCTGCACGGCCAAATAGGGGCAATTTTTCCGTTGGATAACACTGCAGTGCTCAGGCACGCACGAAAAACACACACACTACGGGACTTATACAAGAGTGACCTACGCCAAACGAACGGAATCCGAGAAGCCGATACCTCTCGTTATCTCGCAAGCCAGCGTCGATCGTTCTGTTATGGCCCTCGAGAACGACGTTGACGGAGGTACAGCGGCCGTAAATCTGTTTGCCCCCCGCACCAAGAGTGGGCGCCAACGCACCGGTAAACACGGGCCGGTGACGAGCAAAGTAAACAGGAACGTGTCACGGCCGGCAGGAAATTGAACGGAGCCACGAAAAAAAAAAAAGAGGGGGGGGGGGGGGGGCAAGGCGGGTGTGAAGGGCCTCACATCGGCCGCTCCGACAGGAGTGCAGCTGGAGAAAGGAGGATAAGAGAGCAACGGCGGTGGTCAACGCCTCGGGAGCGAGGCACACAGCAGAGGCAGCGAAGCAACCAAAAAGCGCGATGAGCGAGCGCACGGACGGGCGCCTCCCTGCTGTAAGCTTACAAGGTGACCACGGGAGGCTCGGTACGGGCTGGCAAGCGAATCAGCGTTTATTTACGACAGGCGTCCAATTCCCACCCATGCCCCGGGCATCTTTACGCGGCCCGGCAACAGGCACGCGAAGTTTTGCGAGAAGCTGATGGACAGAGACAAACATATTTCGCGACACAATATATGCGCAACGGGTCGCCGCCCTCTTTGATCGCCCTGCGCGCGCGACATACCATTCGATCGCTGTGGGTGTATCCACAATGCGAGAAACCAAATCCGAACGCCCACTGCAACGATGAGTGCGTTGAGACCCGAAACCCGAGCCCATATGTCAACGTTTCTGCACCCTTAACTTTGTTCACTGAATCTCCCAGAAGATAATAAAATTCAAGTAGTTTTTTTTTTTCACATCAACCGGCATACCATAACGGCTAGGGGCAGTGTCTCTTCAAAGTCTTTCGAGTTTGAAAAAGATGCCGGTGTTGAATTGACCTACGTAGACTAGCTCTTTGCCAAGAACCTCACTCACGTATTTTAGTACCGTATATAGCCAGCGAAATGACTTCAGCATTTGCTTCCGCGGCATGATAAATCAGTCGCGATCAGGTAACCGATCGGAACCTTCACCGCAGCGTCTTCGGACGCAGTGCATAATCTGATACCGAAGCGCCAAGAAATATGATTCGCGCTTGGAAGCGCAGCATATCCGTGCAGAGCAGCTTCAAATCATCCGAATTCGCCGCATATTCAAATTTTGCCGAATAAGAAATACGGCGCTCGAATGACCTTCGACCCAGGGTGGGCTCCCAAGAAAGACGTCTGCGAACGGGACGCAACGGGATACGCATAAAGACAGGCACCGGCACTTAACGAGTGATGCATACGGTGACTGCACCCTTAGATGAACTTACCGCACAGCATCGAGACACGTAACCGCACGAATCCTTCCCAGCAAAGACGCCAGCGCGCGACCGACCTTTGAAAAACAAGAATCAAGTTACCGCACCGCACGGCTTCACCAGCGTAAATCTCATCTCAACTTACACGCCCTCGAAGGAAACCAATTTAGCAAGGTTGTCCCGTACACTGTTCATTTATTTTTTTTTCAACAAAACTGCGCCGACCAGGAGTACCGAGGCATTTAATCGGGCACCCCAGGTAGGGAAGGGTTTTCATAACTCCCCCCCCCCCCCCCCCGGCCCAGCAGCGAGTCTTGAGTACGTGATCACGCGCACTGTCACTCAATATATACAGGGTACAGCAGGACGTGCTTCTCTGCAGGCACGCATCGGACCGTGCGCGCCGGAGAAAACCACTCGGCCGTGCGTCGCCCGGTCGGAGCGTTCTCGATCCGGACGCTTCAGAAATTTCCCAACTCCGAGATTGCAGCCGCTCCAACGGGTCGGCGGGAGACGGAGGGAAGACACATAGCTGATTAGTTTGGATTCGAGCGGTCGTCTCTACCATCCTTTCGGTGGACGTCCGCAGCGTATGGCAGCTCGCCGCATCAGCCAGTTTTCATTTCCGAAGAGCGCTATGTAACCGATGTGCGGAGATAAACAGTTACTAGATTCACTGAACATTGATTATGCAACATGCTTCTTCTTACAAGCTCCTTATACACCATGGCGGAGAAACGGGTGCTGTGAATAAGCGGCGTGCGAGCCGGCCTGTAGTATACAACCGAGTGAGGTATGTCGCATGCGCCGACAATCACGGGCACATAATCCATACAGCGCTGAGCTGTTAAACGCAAGAAGGGGGGAAAAAAATAAATGCGCCTTTTTGTGCAGTAACGCTCAAGCAATCACCGACTATATACGCTTGACTTCTAGACCTCACCCAAGTACATATATTTTGAAAAAAAAAAAAAAGCCACGCGGACTTTCCTCCGTTCCACGGACGAAGACGTCCAGCAATAGCTGTCGAGGGGTCGAATCTGGAATGCGGCGGACGCATTTCCGTGGAGGCGAAATACAGCCTATTCAAGAAACTCAAGTGGTAGAAACCAATCCAAAGCTCTCCACTATGCAATGTATCTGACGGCTAACCAGCCTCTTCTAGTCACAAGCTCGAATAAAAAAATCAGCCCTGCAATTACATGCATTTTCTTTTCGTTTCGGTTATTCCCAAGAGCGGTCGAGGGCAAGATCGGGATGCGTTAGAAACATTCGGCGCAGGAAAATTCGTCTACGCCCCACCCCCTCCCCCCAATGCAGCTGACACCCACACAAACACCCATCCGCGAAACTCGCACAATCTTCCGCGCATTCGAAAGCGCACTCCCTCTTTTCTTTCCTCCTCTCTCTGTCTGGACATAAGGCCACGCCCCTCTGCGCGAGAAGGGGAGCCCAGAAATAAACGAGCTCCGCCGGCGAGCGCAGTCTTGGGCCAGCATACGCGGGCGCTGGCCGTGGATAGCTATAGGCGACAGCCGGCACAGGAAGCAGCCACCCAAGCGCGGCACCTGTCCTGCATCAAGCCACGCGGATCCGGCGGCGCACCAGATCGTTCAACTGCGCCCCCCTCCCCTTCCCCCTAGTGCCAAGCCCCTACCTTTCCCTACGGCGAGGACGGGCCTAAGAAAACGGACGATTATTTGTACAACGCAAACGGGCCGCCGCCGCCGGCCGCGTCCGGTTCGCTCACTGCCAAACGACGTACTACTCACGCGTGTGTGTGCGTGACACCCGCGTTTACGCTCGAGCCTCGTCGTCGTGAACGACTAGCGCCGACTAAGGGGGAGGGGGGGGTAGGAACGACTTTCGCGCGTGGCTCCTTCTGTTTTGCTCCGCTGGCCGCGTTTCCGCCCGTTTTGGGAATCCGGACGTTGTGGGGAGGACAGTTCGCGCTCCTACAAAACTCGAGGAGGCGTCCGTCACCGCGTCGGAGGGAGGAGGGCGAGGCCAAACATTGGCCGTGCGCGCCGCGTCGCGACTTTGACGGGGCGAACTTGCAGGACGGAAGTGGCGGAGGAAAACCGAAGGGAACGGGGGCAATGTTGTTTGACTCTTCGCTCCTCTCCCTTCACCTAAGAGGCCAAACTTGGTAACGAAGTTTGTTGGGTACGCAGGCAGATTTTATGGACATTCTTCGGAGCGGTCCTACGCGGACACGGTGTTATCTTCGTTCAAGAATGCAGCAAAATAAACGGAGACCGTCTTAATCTGTTCGCGGAAAAGTAAGCCGTCCTGCAAAAATGCCGACAGAGGGCAGGGCTGCCAGAAGCGAAGAAAAAAGAAGGGGGGGGGGGGGGGGGGGGGGGGAATCAGGGAACCTTTTCCGCGCAGCCTAATTGGCAGCAGCAGCCCTGCACATCCAACTCCTGGAAATCTAAATGGGCAGCGGATCTGATTAACGTCTCAGTATAAAGCTAACGACGATGCCGCGATTGGCCGGAGTAAACAAGGAGCCTGCAACAGTTTCGAGGCGTCATTTTCCCACCTGACTTTTTCAGTGACTGTAGGGTAGACAGTGCAACTGTGCTGTGAAGCCTAGCTTGCGGGTAAAAAACAGCCAACTACGTCCAACAGCCGGGGACACTGCGATGTAGAAACATCATTCCAACGACGTCCTTATCCGTCCCTCACTGGACAAGTATTTATGCCAAAAGGTACTGAGGCTAGTTCTTTGAAACCTTCTGGTCAGATAGGCTCGAAAACGTTTAGTTACTGCCAACTACTATTGTTACAACCGTCCACAGCGGGTAGTGTATTTTTTTTTATTTTTGTAGCGATAGCTACATTACGACAGCATTTCGAGCCTTCAGAGTGGCTGTGCTGCCAAGCTGTCACGTGGTTTGGGCGCGTGGTGCGGAGCAGCTGCCGGCGGCGCGGCGCCGTGCCTGATCACGTAGCTCGTCACGTGGTTGGTCACGTGGCCAAGTTGCACTCAGCCAGCTGTAGCTGTCGCGTCACTCCACGTTTAAACAGAGCTAAACCAGCGCCATTTTTTTTTTTACGGCTACAACGGACAATTTAATTGCAGCAACGTTTGAAACCAGAAAGCGACGGTGTGACAAAGAGTTGCGAAGAAATTTAGCAGGTACGCCTGAACAAAACCACTAGCTCCGTGTTCAAGAAGCCTCAGTGGACATTGCCGGCCACTGCAGTGCACAGGAGGAACTGTAGAATAAATGCAGCAAACAAAAAACAGGATAAAACGCGCATAACAGGAAGCGGATATCAAAAAAAAAAGGAAAAGGAAACGAGAACTCCACGCGAGACTGGATCTGACAGCGACACAGCTTCATCGTCACGCACATGCACAGTCCCCGGCGTTAATTTCATACATTAGTAATTGTACGCATTCCACGTATAGCTCCGTGTGTAAGTCACGTCAACTCAGTCCAATTTCCTTCTCCGTGTCCAGAGGAATGTGAACATTTCGTCCAGATTACTTATGCATGCCTCATAAGGCGGCATTCGCGCAGTACACGAGATCCGCCGTATGAATGTTGCTTATTTACATTGTAGACCTTTCGAACAAAGTGACTTACTAAAGCCTATACGATTCGTACCGGTCAGAATCAAATACAGGTATTCGTCTTTTATTCATATTCTTGGTCAAAACACGTTCCCGAAACTTCGTATTAAACTTATTCGAACAGCATACGCATACAGCCCGAACGGAGCCCTTGCGGCCAATGGTTCACCCAATTATTCAATTTTCTCACTTTTTCTAAAGAGCGCAGGTGCATCACAAAAGTTCGGGTTAAATCTCTCAACGCAGAAAGGAAACCAGAAGTAACAGCTCAGCTCATGTGATGTTACATGGGAAGAAAGAGTTGTGTGTGTTGTGTTGTGTTTTATGGCACATAGGCAACTGAGGCCATCATGTGCAAGAGCAAGGCTAGGAAAAGTCTTTTGCTGAATATTATAGAAATGTTAGAATCATCCTCTGCTCTAGAGGCCCTCAAACGTTAATATTACCCACTGAACACATACACAAATTTTATAAATGGCTACAAGTAAAAGCTTTAAAGAGGGCCGGGTAATCTCAGTAGTAGCCTTCCTTGGCTGCGGAAGGACATCGAGGCTCCCAGCCAATTCAAAATAAAAGCCTCAGCTTTCTTCTCAGGCATGAGAAATTGGGCTGAGGTGTACTAAAATTCAAACAAACCAGTGGGAAAAAATTTAGTCTCTTGAAAAATCCCGTTTCGTTAAAAAAGCTAAAACACGTGATATATCAACAATTGCATCATCTCCTAAAAGCAGTGCGGGATGAAAAGGAATGCATTTATTATAAAATTCAGTAAAATACGTTTTTCTTAGTCCTTCCAGCTCCACACAAGAGAATAAAATGTGGTTAACCGTGAGTTCATCTCCGCATTCTTGGCAAACAGGTTTGCTTTGTTTTGTTAGTAGGAAGTTGTGCGTAAGGTGCGTGCGGCCTATTCGGAGACGTGGGCAGAAGAAGCACTTCAGAAAACGTTGATACAAAATTCACGCTTACGACCGATCAGAAGCACAGCGATTTCATTTTCGATTATTAATTGGGCAATAAAGTGAGTTGGCTATGTCGAGCCGCCAGAAGAATAAAACACGAAAGCGCTATAGCGAGCGGCCCCAGGTTTAAACGGCGCTGTGCGGCGCCCCTTTAGAAGCTTTTCACCGCGGGCACGTGCCCTTTCAAATAAAAGCCAACTTTTCAAGAAGCTGTAGGAGTGATTTTGCTACTCGTGCGTTTATGACCATCTTCCGAACAATGCGTGCTTCCCAACGGCGCCCAAAATGCCAGAGGTCACAAGCTCACCATACTGCGTTTCATCTCTTAAGGACTATAGTACAAACGCGAGAAACATTAAAGGGAACACGTTGCGCAGTACGCAGGTGGCTCTTCTTTCCTTTTACATTTTTCGCGAATGTAGTATAGATGCTATGGCACCGATCCAGACCTGCACACGTGGCTACAGACTTTTCCACCGCGTGCGGTGTTGGGAAGTGCTGCGCATACGCAGTAGATGTAGATGCCGGTATGAAATCCGCCAATCAGAAAGCCGCTCGCACAGCTCCGTGTAAAAAATTTCGAGGGCGCTTAAGCTTCGTCTTTAAGAGTGAGGTGTTGCAGCGTTGCCAAGGAGTGCACAGAACGCCATCTCCCTTTCGGCGCGATGCGTGGCCCGTTGGACAATTTAAGTAAAGGACGCCTGTCTCACATATCTCGGGGAACACCCGAACCGGGCCGTAAGGGAATAATAATAATAACTGGTTTTTGGGGAAAGGAAATGGCGCAGTATCTGTCCCGTATATCGTTGGACACCTGAACCGCGCCGTAAGGGAAGGGATAAAGGTGGGAGTGAAAGCAGAAAGGAAGTAAGAGATGCCGTAGTGGAGGGCTCCGGAATAATTTCGACCACCTGGGGATCTTTACCGTGCGCTGACATCGCACAGCACACGGGCGCCTTGGCGTTTTCCCTCCATAAAAACGCAGCCGCCGCGGTCGGGTTCGAACCCGGGAACTCCCGATCAGTAGCCAGCCGTAAGGGAAGGAAAATGAAATGAAAATTGGTTTTAAGGAAAGGAAATGACGCCTGTCTCACAATTCTCGCTGGATACTCGTACCGCGCCGTAAGGGAAGGAAAATGAAATGGAAATTGGTTTTAAGGAAAGGAAATGACGCAGGTCGCACAATTCTCGCCGGACCCCAGTACCACGCCGTAAGGGAAGGAAAATCCCCTTACGGCGCGGTTCAGGTGTCCACCCGAGATGCGCCATTTTTCGCTCACGGCCAACGCCGCCGAAGACACCGGCTTTTCTGCGACACGAGCTCCTTAACGCTGTCATGTTAATAACGCTGCGCCTAAAAAATGGCAAATGTGAGAAGGTCTATACGTAAGGCTACGTTTGTGACCAAAGTAAGCGTCGACGCATCGACAGGTCAATCTGCAGAAACTATTTTCGTGCACGCCATCAACCAAGCCGCATGCAAATGAACGTTATACCGAGATATTTATACGCCGCGGCTGCGATATATAACGGGCACATCGGAAGCAAGATGAATGTAACAGAAGCTCCCGCACATGTCAAACGCGCTTCGATAACGGAGCTCGTATATGCGCTGACACGAATTATCCGGAACGGCAGTTTCAACCTGGCATTCAGCTCCGACTGTAATAAGAAACCGGCCCTTCAATTCCCGTTCGATCAATTGCTGAAAATAGGGTCCCCCTCCCCATCACCCCCCGCCCCGACGCTAAGATGACGCACGCTATAGCAACAAAGGCACGAAAATACTATAGGCACGTGCGCGCGAAACAAAATACGCATGCGGTAGGAAAAAAATGCAATGAAAAGCCTGGCACATCAAAAACACAATTGGCATTTAGCAATAATCGGCTAGTCGTAAAAAAATTTGCTGTGGTTTAGCTCTGGTTAACCCTAGTTCAATTGCGAAAGCTTCGTTTCCTTCGCACGTCGTCTACGCAGAGTCTCATTCCGACGCTCTCGAGAACTCAAACCGGTCTCTTCCGCAGTTCAAGAGTAACTCCGGGACGTGGCACGACTTCTTTTAGCCGAATCTTCGTTACGACGCTTCTCGAGTCATGCGGCGCGTTCTTCTGGCGTCTCTTGAGCGCGATCTCTCTTCCTCGCTTCGTTATTTCGCTGTTGCCTCTCTTTCGCGCTCTACATAACTAGAATCCACTGAGACGAAGCACATAAATACCCCCCCCCCCCCCCCGCGAGGTGACACCTCCTCTCTTTCTACCCCAGGGGAGCACATCTGGTGGAGCGAGCGGCGACGGCAGCGGCGTCGACGGCGGCGCCATCTGTTGGAGCGCGGCTGCGGCGTTGCTAGTCTGCGCCACGGCATACGGCTGAAGTGTGACCACGCAGCGAGCCGAGCTGGCTGCCTGGCTGGCGTAGTGTTGCTTTCGCAACAAAAATAGTTCGAAGAGAATTGAATTGGCTGTCGGGGAAAGGAAATGGCTCAGTATCTGTCTCACATATCGGCGGACACCTGAACCGCGCCCTAAGGGAAGGGATAAAGGAGGGACTGAGAGAAGAAATAGGTGCCGTAGTGGAGGGCTCCGGAATAATTTCGACCACCTGGGGATCTTTAACGTGCACTAACATCGCACAGCACACGCGCGCCTTTGCGTTCCACCTCCATCGAAAGGCGGCCACCGCGGTCGGGTTCGAATCCAGGTACTCCTGAGGCGCGGGTTTCAGCACACAGCACTGACGCGCAAGACACGCGAAAATATTTCGACAACTGCGAACATTCGCGGAAGCCGAAATTAAGCCAGCAAATATATTGGTTTATGGTTTATGCGGGTTTAACGTCCCAAAGTGACTCAGGCTATGAGGGACGCCGTAGTGAAGGGCTCCGGAAATTTCGACCACCTGCGGTTCTTTAACGTGCACTGACACCGCACAGTACAAGGACCTCTAGAATTTCGCTTCCACCGAAATTCGACCGCCGCGGCCGCGATCAAGCCCGCGTTTTTCGGGTCAGCAGCCGAGCGCCATAACCACTGAGCCACCGCGGCGGCTCGGGCAAATATATTGGGCGGTATACAAAACCCGTGCTCAGAGTGGCAGAACCTTAGGAACTCTAAACCCTGACGTACAACCCACGCTCAGGGAGGATGTATGCATGTACGAGGAAAGGCCGGTGTTTGGCTCACGCTTTTACGCCTTCACACATGCTGCGCGCTGCATTTCGGCGCGAGCGCTGCAGCGACCGGTTTTGTGCAACCACAGCATGAACAACTCGTGTCCAAATTCTTCCCAACCCCCCGCTCTCCCTCTGCGTCTGCGCCGCACACGTTCCCGCTCACTCGACAAATATTTATATCGCTGACGAAAACTGTGACGTAAAAACGGATATTTTAGGGGCGTGCGAATATTCGAAATTTTCCAACAGCGAATCGAATATCCTCCTATTCGATTCGCTGTCCCGGGTTCGAACCCGACCGCGGCGGCTGCGTTTTTATGGAGGAAAAACGCTAAGGCGCCCGTGTGCTGTGCGATGTCAGTGCACGTTAAAGATCCCCAGGTGGTCGAAATTATTCCGGAGCCCTCCACTACGGCACCTAATTCTTCCTTTCTTCTTTCACTCCCTCTCTTACCCTTCCCTTACGGCGCGGTTCAGGTGTCCAACGATATATGAGACAGATACTGCGCCATTTCCTTTCCCCAAGAAACCAATTATTATTATTATTATTCGATTCGCTGAACGGATCAAATAGCGCGTGTTCAAAATTATTTGACTGAATGGAATCTGTTTTCAAGTTTTCGAACAGTTTTCGAAAACAAGCATGCCGTATTCTTCGACGGCTGTTTCAAGAACAGGGCCCACCCCCTCGCAAGCCCAGCATTCTGTCGCGGGTGGTCTGCGCAGGATGAAAAATTGAATGACGCTTAAGCTTCGTTTTTAAGAGTGAGACGCGACAGCGTGTCGCAGCGTTGCCGAGGGGTACACGGAACGCCATCGCCCGTTCGGCGCGACGCGTGGCCCGTTGGACAATTTAAGGAAAGGACGCCTGTCTCACATATCTCGGCGGACACCCGAACCGGGCTATAAGGGAAGAAAAATTAAATGAACCATTGCTTTTTACCCGCCGCGGTGGCTCAGTGGTTAGGGCGCTCGACTACTGATCCGGAGTTCCCGGGTTCGAACCCGGCCGCAGCGGCTGCGTTTTTATGGAGGAAAAACGCTAAGGCGCCCGTGTGCTGTGCGATGTCAGCGCACGTTAAAGATCCCCAGGTGGTCGAAATTATTCCGGAGCCCTCCACTACGGCACCTCTCTCTTCCTTTCTTCTTTCACTCCCTCCTTTATCCCTTCCCTTACGGCGCGGTTCAGGTGTCCAACGATATATGAGACAAATACTGCGCCATTTCCTTTCCCGAAAAACCAATTATTATTATTAACCATTGCTTTCAAGGAAAGGAGATGACGCCTGTCTCACATTTATCGCTGGACACCCGGATCGCGCTGTAAGGGAAGGAAAAATCGATCGATCGATCAAGCAGTCAATCAATCTATCGAACAATCAATCAATCGATCAATCAATCTTTAGTGCTCTCGCGTTAAAATGTCTTCTCTTACGCCGCGGTCCAGGTGTCCACCGAGATGCGCCATTTTTCGCTCACGGCCAAAGACGCCGACGACACTGGCTTTTCTGCGACACGAGCTCCTTAACGCTCCTTCCCTCGCAGTCGTAATCAGTACCAAAAGGTAAATTTCTCACTATATACGATATGATGGTCATGAAGTTAAGATAGTGACTACGTGTTCCGTACCCGTCTAGTGGAGATAAGTGTTTCGTATTTCGACATCTATAGTTAATGTAGGTGTAGTATTGCGTTTCGCTGTTTCGCACAATCACTCGTTTTGTACCAATATTCACACAAGTGACGAATATTCGTAAAAATATGCATATACACTGCCGCGGTCCGTCGTTGCGCAGGCGACGCAATTTTTTTTAATTTCTTTCGCGAGCCCACAGAGTGCAGTGTAATTTCCCAAACAATGATTTGGTCCATAAATAGCACAGAAGCAGCCCATCCAGTCGAGCTAGGCACTATACTGTCGGAAGCTTATAGTGCAAAAGATGCTGCCACTACTGTGCGGAACCACTATTATTCCAGTTCCACCGACGATAACGCCCACTCAGCCTCACGTCGAGTTCATCACGGGGGAATTCCCGGGGAGGGGGGGGGGCGGGGGGGGGGGGGGTAATCGCTGTTTTTCTTAGGAGAATGTAGGTGGAGTACGATCTGGCATATATTAGGGCCCGCCGGGCGCTGTTGACCCTGCCTAAGCGATCTTTGTCCAGCTGCAAGCAGCACCGGTTATAGCAGAAAACTTGTGCTCCGGCACTTAGTTACCGCGCAATTTTAAACAACGCTGCTAATCAAGGTTCCAAAATGTTGGCCCTGTAGTCCGCGGGACGCCAGTGAATGCATCTCGGACATCATGCGAGGGAAGACAGCGGAGGCCGGAGCACGTTGTAAGAATAACATGGGTCGGAGTAAGCAGAATTAGCGAACTAGATGTCTGACAAAAGAGAAGCAGCAAAAGGACACGCAAATGTGCGTCGGTAAGCCGTTCCCGCAAGGGGGCTTGCTGAAATCAGCCAGCTTAACAAACAGCAGCAAACATTCGCTGCGCACTGCTCAATTTTACATCAGCTGCGTCCAGGTCACGGATTACTCTCTTTTTCTGCTCCTAGTTTTCTCGTGTTTTTCGCCGCTTTCAGATCTAGTTTGCGGCCTCATTACACGTTGCCAGAACAATCGAGCCAATGGCGCAACAGTACGTTCGGGCCTCGCCCATGCTACGTCATTCATGTCAACGCGGAAAAGGACATCCCTGAAATATGCCTCCACAAAGAGGGACTGTGAGAAATTATGGACGCAAAGCGCATTCCACTTTGTTTCTTTGCTCCATTCAGAACTTCGCCCGCCCAACTCCACCTCTTCCCTGATGACTTTCATTTTGCCCGACTCTCGCACTAATATCGCGACTCGCAGCCATTAGCGACTGCAGTCATTAGCTAAATTAACAATTACGTATCGCGCTGTAACGCGTGGCAAGCTCCGACTGCGCACTCGGCGATTCCAGGCGGCTAGGACCAGTTAAAATCTGGGAGGGCGCTGCTGTACCTCCGACAATACAGCAACACGGCACACAGCGCTCGTTCCGCCAGACGCTGTGCGGCTGTTATCAGGATTCATGAACCCAGAACCGCCTGCAGAGAGCGCTGCCCCCCACAGGCCGCGCCGGAGCCGGCAGCGTTTGCAGCTACACGGCTTAGGGCACCCGTGGGCGCGATAACGCGCCACATCCAAAATTTAGTGACGAACCTCGTGACGAAAGCAAGGAGGTGTGACGTAATTACGCCAGCTACGTCACGACAGGACGCTGGACGGGCGACGAAATCGCTAGAAAGCGCGACACGGTACGACGCTTCTGTCGTGCGGAGTTTATGACGTCCCGAAGTTGCGCGTGGGCTGCATGAGACGCCTTAGTGCATGCAGAGCTCCTGATTAATGCAGACCACCTGGGGGTTCTTTATAAAGCGCACTCGCGTCGCGCAGCACACGGGCGTTCCTGCTGTTCGCCTCCGTCGAAATGTGGCCGCAGAGGCCGGGACGCGACTCCTCATCCTCGGGCACACACGACGAATGCCATAGTGGCCGAGCCACGACAGTGGACCAGTATGGCGTTTTTCTCGGCGAAGAATGGCCTCGAGGCTTCATGTATTCCGATATATATAAAGCTCCATGCCGCACCTGCAGCCACCATAAGTAGCACTTATTCCTACGTTCAGGTGTAAAAGAAAAAGAAAGCCCGTTAAAGCCCCCAGGTCAACGACATAACATTCAAAAGAACAGAACTCGAGAAAGGTGGGAAAAGGGGGGGTCGGAGGAGTGTAGCAAAGTAATACGATATAAGCACTTCCCACAGAGGAAATGAAAGGGCCAAACTGCAGGGGTCAACCTGACAACTGCTGCTGACCACGCGAAGAGCAGGAACTAAATGCAAAAGAGACCACAACCTCTTGGGGACTTTCCGATGCTCAAGCTCCATGCTCTCAAATGACCAAAAACACCCAGCCATTTCGCTGCCTCTTGGGACGTAGAAATGACACCTGTACCACACAACAGACAGCCTGGCCCAACGAGCGTGCACTAATGATGAGCTGAGTTGGAGAGCAAGACAACAGCTGGCGCACTGTGCATAGTGCCCACCCTCAGCACCACACGTACCTTGTGGCACACGTTCACCTGAGCGACATTTCCTTTAGGCAGCTACAAACGAGAGAGTTTTCAGTTAGGCCACACTACGCCAGTGACGCCGTTAAACCCAGAGATGGTCCCTCATGGTTATAATACTGAACGGGCAACGCATAGCTTTCTTTTTCTACCCCAATTAAGAGTGTTAAAGAGGACAAAAACCAACATCACTTTTACATCAGTTGGTTCTCTTTGACTCCATTTCTCATTTTCTTTTTTCTATCTGTCTATTTCTTTATCAGCCGTACACAAGTCTGCACAAAGAAGCTCTGCTCCTTCCCAACAATTTTTCTCAACTCAGAGATATTTAGGCGCGGCTCAATGTTTGCTTGGTTCATGGGTTTTCCAAGTTATCAGTATAGTATAGTAGGCAACAGCGATAGCCTTTTCCACACTGCTACAACAGATGCACCTGCAACACACGCCAATGTTGGTGCAAAAGTACACACAATTTGAGTAAAAACCAAGACAAGCGCTACAGCTACTGAGCGTCAGAAAGACACATAATGGAATGGCGTAAACGACTGTAAACATTACACAAGATGCGTTGGAAACAAAATTCAGAGGTTCTCAAGAGTTGGAGAAGCTGCAGCACAGCCTGAACTAATAAAAATCTGCGCCCCGAACGTTATTCAGCCATGGTTTTTGGGGACGCGGAGAAATTTCTTGGTTCCCTCAACTCACTGAAGCTGTGATCAATATTGCCGAACATTTAAGCTTGCCTACATTTCCTTCCAGCTTTCAGGTCTTCAAGCATGCTTCAAATGTGGCTACTTGTGCTAGCAACAGCAGTACTCTAGGTGAACGGCGCTAGCTCTCATTAAACTTCGAGAACCACGGGATGCAAGCCAAAGTTGAACACTGTAACAAAAAACAGTGCAATGGCGCAAAACAAGGGAGGAATTCAGCATTCTTTATAGTGTAATGAGTAGAAGCACGTAAACTAGAATGATCGTCACCCACGCTGTGCAAGCAAAGACTGGCTATTCATCAGGGAGTAACAAGTTCCATCACATAAACTGCTCCGTTTTCTTCCTTGCAGGCTGTAAAGCCCGACCGTGAGTTGACAACCATTTCGAAACAAGACAGGCCAGCAGCTTCGCCGGCAACAACACGAAAGCAGTTGACACCATCCAGCCCTTGGCAAGACAGTACACCTTCCTCACCACTAGCCCGTACAAGGAGTACAACTTCTACCGGGCCCTGCCCACTGCGACATAAGTGGTGTCTGAATAGGTGAGTTCTTTTTTTTGTTCTTCCAGTTTCACATCACTCATGTTCGTGCTGTACCAACCCGTAAGCACGATTATTAAGCAGTCACTGTATGCCAGACTCGACGGTACTGTGTACATTTTGGCAAACATTATCTTGTACTGAGATGTGGCTGGTACTAGTGGAAGATCATCATCATCACCATCATAATCAGCCGGATTACGACCACTGTACGGCCATTGCAGGGCAAAGGCCCCTCCCATCTCTCTCCAATTAACTCTGTCCTATGAAAGTTGAGCCCAACACAAATAAGCCCGACTGAAGATAAATGAGGACGGACAGTGCACAAAGCCTAGCTACCGCACGTGCGCAGACAGGCCGGCTCCCGACGCCCATGGTTCCGAGGCAGCACGGCGCGCTCGCTGTCCTGGTCCTCGTGCTGTGCGCCTACCCCCAGCCGTACGCGGCGGCGGTGGCGGCCGAGCTAAGCAGCCTGCCGGCAGCCATGACCGCTGAGGCTCGCCCGGTGGCCGGGGGCCACGGGGCGGCGGCCGGTACCAGCAAGCGCTACGAGACGCATGCGCCCGTGCTGCTGTCGGCCCTGCATGCACCCGACAGCGCCCAGCGCATGATGCTGGTGGACCTGTCCGCACTGCATCACCACCAGGAGCCGGTCATGGGGTTCCAGCCGGACTACTACAGCTCCTCTTCGTCGGCATCGATGGCATCGGCCGACTACGGGGACACCTGGGAGGACAACAGCCTCGGCAGCGACGACAGGCTGTACAGGTGTGAACCGAGGCGCAATGCTGGCGCACTTCTTAATCCCAGCGCCCGCGCCTTTCTCATTTCGCCCCATTCTACTTCTTCACTGGTAATCCAAATGGTGGCGAACGCCCTGCACGGCGTTCAGAGGTCATGTAGACTGCCTTCAGATAAGACGTTGGATCACGCGCTTGGCAGCAGGCTGAGCTGCCAATATGTTTTTTTTTCGATTTGCTAATCGTATAATGAGATGTCAGCACAATAACATGCGAATATCTGCCTTTCTGAGGCACCAATCCTCATGAAAAATAGGTACAATGTGCAAGCTGATCGGAAACATTTTCGTTTTCCAAAACATTTCACAAACATTACTCGACTAGGCGACACCAACATTCCCGTGTAGTAGGCGTCGTATACTCGCCTTCCGAAAACCCCCGACACTCCGGTTACATGGCTCATAGGTTAGGTTTCTGTCACATCACTGATAAAGCATGGCAAGAAACTAATTACTGCCGGGCTTGCTTTCGCAGGCGCCACCAGCCGCACGAAGAGATGCACAACAATATCGGTGACAGTGACCAACTGCTGATGCCCTTCTTGCCGGAGAACACCGTGGGCCTGCACTACACTGGCTTTCCTTTCATCGAGGATGCCTTCCACTTGCAACGCCAGAGCAGCCGCGAGGACGCCTTCAGCGACTACCTGCGCGCGATGGTCGCCAGAGGAGACCGCAAGCGCAGCGTGTTCCTCTCCCAGAGCTGGCAGCCTGGGGGACACCCCAGCTCTTCTTCACCCAGACGCCTGTGGCAACAACGGCCGAGACAGCAACAGCAGTCCGGGAGGACGACCGACGTCGTCGCCCGCACTTTGACAGAGGCCAAGGAGCGGCCCGCTCACCCAGCCGTACCATTCATATTCTCGTCCAAGGGCTGGCACCCTGGCGGCCGCAAGCGGAACTTCTTCTTCTCCAGAGGCTGGGGTCCAGGCGGAAGACCGCTCACGCAGCGCGCCGACTACTTCAAGAAGCCACCCGCTGCCACCGGCGATGATGTGAGCGACAACGAGGCGCCAGGCCTGACTCAAGGCCACATCGCACAGGCCGGCAGCCACTCGTCGTCATCCTCGCCCACGGTGAAGGCGACTGGCGCGCGGCACGTGCACCGGCCGTGCCGAGCTAACTGCTGGCGCATACCGCATCTGTTCGGGCCCTACTGGTAGAAGAGATGGGCGGGCACGACTACACGGAGGCGCGCCTTTCTGCACCACAGCCTGCTCAAGGGGATGCAGCTGACAATAAAGATGCCACAACCAATGGCTCAGCAAGTGGGGCAACACGAAAATGGCCTACAGTTAGCGTTCGAATAAGCACCTTGTGCGGGACGGGGACAAACTTCGAAAGCCTGAAACGAAGGCAACTGCAACCAAATATTTAAGCGCACCAGCACCAATGACGGTGCAGTCGGCATATAAAAAACAATGGTTCCAGGGCGCCCCCATGATTTAATTACGCCATCCCGAGCACACGCTGATCACAATACACAGTCAAGGATATGTTAGCAAGCAAGTGATTTTGTCCTTGAACAGACTGAGCAAAGGAACTGAAAGCTCCAGTCTAAAAACTAAAAGCGAACTAAAACTAAGAACTAAGAACTTAGAACGACAGTTAAAAGAAACAAAACATTAGACATATATTGTCACAGCCAGGCATGCAGGGGCACTATAAGCTAACTGCAATACAATCTTGCTTCAAATGCTCAGAATCTACTCAAAAAGTCTATTTTTTGACACTGGAATTGGTCTTATCCAATTTCTCGCTAAAGCACCATAGCATTAAGACAAGACAAAACAAACATTCAATGAGTGAGGCATTAAGATACAGGTAAAGAAAAGAAGTTCGGATGATTTCTTCTTTCTTGCCAAAGTATGTAAGCAACATGACAGTGTCTACTGGCCAGTAAAGCAAAAACACAGATAACTTACATTCAAGTCACGAAAGCTACCGTAATTACGAACTTCAAGTCTGTCAAAGCCCCGCTGAAATAAAGGACCTGACTGTGTGTGTGCTATCTTCAGGCAGTACACACCATGAAACCACTAAGGAATGAGTTCAGAAAAATATTTTAAATGTTCTTTCCTTTACACCTGTCAGAACCAAAACATGGCAATAGTTCGTCCAACTAGGCCCTTGCCTCAAGAATGTGTGCAGACAGAATGCTTTCCACAGGATAGTTCTGAACAACCTGACAAAGCTGGGAAAGAAAATAAAACACATTCAAAAGCCTCAGAAGAAAGGCAAGGAGTGCACAGCAGATAGTAGAGAAGGAACCTCAGCACATTCAAAGGTTGTATACAACTCTATTTCACCCCTCACTATTCTTCAGTATACTGTCAAATGCACAATGCTCAAGATATAGCTACCACTGGAGCAAAATGGAATGTCTCCAAAAATAACATCGGCACTTCTGACAGAAGCACTGCTGTTAAAAACCCTTAGGTATTCATGCTTTCCTAATCCTTATTTTTATTTTAATGTTTACTGTAGTAAATCAAGTGTAAATTATCCCCAACGTGTTCATCAAACGTGCAATGAGTGCTCCATGTTGTGAATGTTATATGAATCTGTAATAAAGTATGATTCTCTGTTTTAAAGCAGCAAAAGCGATGTGTGTATTACATGAGCACAGGCACAACTGTCAGAAAGTTCAGTACTGTTTGCCCCAAATGATCCTGTACCAGGCAGGTACATAATTTTCTCCATCACCGATATAACTGAGCATAAAGGTCTCATAAGCTAAGCTAACTAGCAGAGTAAAGCTTCAGCAGAGACGTTATTGCTGCAGTAGTATTTGTACTGCAACTTTAGAATACATAGTTCTTGAAATATTCAAACAGCTACAGAAATAATAACTGCGCTCAAATAAATGAAATAATAAAAGAATTATCAACATGTGGGTGATATTCCTTGAAGCTTTGCTCAACTTAATAAGTGCAGTATGATGAAATGATTAAAGCACCGGTAAAAGAAGTGGCCCATGGCCCCTGAAAATCACGCTAAATCTGTAACTCTATCCGAAACATGACTTCAGCTTTAAGGGGCATAAAGAATAAAAGAAGGCACTGGTACACACCAGCAGAATGTACTAGTACGCTTCAGAAGAATGTACCTTTCGAAGCGAACCATGCAAACAGTTACATAAGGCAAAAGAGTACAAGAGTGTGTCCATAATTTCAGTTCCCCCTGATGCGTGCCATATGCCACAGCAATACTCTGGACGAGGCCAGGAAAGGTTAGATTAAAACAGATTAGCTTAGTTAAAGTTATGCAAGGCAAAGCTGGATGTGAATTTTGCTGAATCAAACTGCATGTGGCCCTGACAACTTTGTTTGCACTGCACACCTTATATTCGCCCATATGTATATTCTTACTGCAATGATCTCGGTTGTGCTAAGAAACTAATTTGTACTTAAAAACTATTGCAGGAAACATACCAGCCTGAAAAGAACATCGCAACAAGTACCGCTATCATGAGTGGTACTAAGCTAGAACTTGCCAATGAGCTTTTAAACTGTGCGGCGTAGGAACTGTAACTGTACAGGAACTCAGAGACATCCCCCTCAAAGACAACAAACATTAGTCAAATTTTTTTAACATAGTTCAAAATTTCTTACAGCCACAGAAACAAAAGTCAACTCAGGCCTCTTTGCAGGCAGTTGCTAACCACCAAAGAAGAACCCTAATCGCCAAGTCTCTTCCTTGTGGTAAGTAGTGGTGACAGGCCACACTTTCAAGAATTATGCACCATGTTTACAGTTCTTTTTAGGTCAGGGAGAATGCATACAAATTATGTAATGCAGGCACAGCACCCAAATGGGCATTGTGCACTAAGAGACCTCTGATTCTTATACCCCTGTCACACGGGACTTCTTCACGGCCTTTGCCGTAAAGTTGTCTTATTGCACTAAAGGAGGAAAACCGAAAAGGAGCAGCGGCGCTGCTACACGGCAAATCCAAAGGAGCTAGAACGCGGCCTCCATGAATGCCAAAAGTCAGCGCTGTGTGTGAAGCGGCGCTAGTAACATTATGAAATTAAAGCAGATGGTAGCACTTCAGCTAAGAGGATAAGAGTGCTTTTGTTTATGTCGAAAAAGTAGCTATCACGATAATAAACGAGCGTTCTGATGGTAAGAAAAGGATATTTTGAAACAAAGGTTTTTTTTGTTGTTTTTATCGTTCCAGTCCGACCACGGTAGGCGCACTTTTCCGTTCGGCTCCTCGTTGTGTGTGAGAAGCATATTTTTGTTACTTGTGTCATTGTGTGTATTTCAAAGAAATTAGGTTGTGCCTGGTTAGCGGGCTGCCGTAATCATGAGCGACAAACCGCAAGATGTTAGAACGAAGCGTGTAATTGCCATGAAGAGCAAACGAAGAAAAAACAGCAAAGCGAGAAGCGCAAGCACGTGTGTGTCGATGCGACTGCTGAAAAGCGTTCAAGTCCTTTCTTAGCAGTGTAGATGTCTTAAGTCATAGCCTCAACTAGATATTTTTTTATTTTTTTCAAAACTAAAAATTGCATCAATTTTTTATTCTTTGAGCTCACTAGCTGGCGCTGCCGTCTGGGTTGCTCCTTTAAGCGACTTTAAGGCCGCTGACGGCCGCCTTTGCGGCTACAGACCTTTTTTCGCAAAGGTCTCGACGCTTTGCCATGTAGACGCGCGCCGCGCGCCTTTGGGGCAAAGGACCTTAATTCCTAAGGCCTTACAAGTGCCCGTGTGACAGGGGTATTACAGTCATTATTTTGGTGCTAGTAGGAGGCTCAGGGATCTTGCATATAAAATTCAAAGGGGGCAACAAATAATAAATGACTTGAAAACAGGCCTTAAGGACTGCAACAGTTTGCCCCGGCATTTCTTTACTTTCACAATTTTTTCTGAAGCTCACTGCAAAGAATATCAACAACCACAATGTGGAACAAACAGCTCAATGAATGTGAAGACCATGAAGAGAAGTCCAGCTTACCGTTTATTTCCCTCATTGCCTTGATGAAGTCCTGGGGATCCTTGAAACTAGCAAAGCCATAGCCCTTGCTCTTGTTGGTGCGCTTGTCCCGAATCACTTTAGCCTTGAGGAAGGACGGGAACTTGCCGAAGACCCTAATCAAGACCTCGTCCGTGACATCATTTCCGAGGTCCCCGCAGAAAATCCGGAAGTCATCTGCATGCGGTCATGACAGACAAAACAGAACAAATGGCAAAACATCGGCGATATGTGCAGTTTTGTAACTCAAAGAGTCTTTCAGCTAACAGCTAAAAAAGACGTATGAGAAAGGCAACAAATGCAGCGACAACCACAGCCCTAGCCTCTTATTTCAAATATAACAAAAACTCGGGGTGTGCGAATATTCAAATTTCTGAATATGAATCGAATATGAATATGTAGAAAAAATTACTTCGAATATAAAGATAACAGGTAAACCTTGGTGTCATTTTTTTTTCTTGAGTGACTCAGCACCAAAAAAAAAAACATGATGTGCACAGATATGTATATTACTTGATTAGACACGATAACAGTATTTAATCAGGTATATGGTTGTGCAAAATGAGAAATAGAATGAGATCCATGAATTGATACCCGACTGGCAACTAAAAATAACATTATGATTAGTAAAACCTAATTAATTCGGGTTTCAAGGCATCGGAAGAAATGCTCTAATTATCTGAAGGTTGATTTATAAGATGTACCCTCCCCCCCCCCCCTCTCCCCCCCCCCCCCCCCCCCCCCAAAAAAACGAAATTGCTGAAAATGCAAAAATGCGCTCCATCCTTCTAAGGAGGCACTGTTGCACAAACACCAAAAAGCCTGTGACAAGCGCGCAGTTTTGGCGTGCTGGAAGAAGAACACGGACGTAAGCGACGGGAATGTACACTAGTGTCGGAACCATCAAGACTGCGTTTAGATATTTAAAAGGAAAAGAAATGACCAGTGATGTGCCAGGCTGCGTCTGAAACCGGTGCGCAGTTGGGTTCGGACGGCCAGTGAATCCGTACATAGACAGCTGCCATTGCCGCGGGCCTGCAGCGAAGCACAGAGACCGAAACTATGCGGCCAGGCTATTTTCCAGCCTAAGAGCAAGCGCCCACCGATTGTCGTCACACCTCTTGTTATGTGCATTTAAGAGGTGCACGGGTTACAATGCATCATGCAATAGACAGGATTTTTAAACGAGAGGTTGCCCTACTGTGACACCTCCACTCGCCTCTTCGTGAACCTCATGCAAAATTTTGCAAGTGGCTTTCCCACACATCTTAGATGACCAAAACGAGATGGCGGTGCACACGCTAGGAAAGTTACAAAGGAGACAGGATGAACAACATGGGTGAGGGCATTAAGTATGCAACACATTATGGAAGGATCCAAGAAAAAACAGCGTGCTTTTTCTTTGTGATTGTTCGAAGTGGGTGGCCAGCCATCTTGTTCTCATCAGGTGTCATATGTGGGAAAGCACACTTACAGAGTTTTGCATGAGGCCAAGCCTAGCAAGCCTAGCAGTGATAAATGACGGAGAAGAAATCAAAGATGCCTATTCCAATAATTTGATGTGATACTGTGGTTTTGCCACGGCAGAATTCATGAAAGTTGGCGCTGTGTATGATTGCTGGCGAATATGAATATTCGTAAATTCTCGAATGCAATATGAGCCAAATATCAAACATATTCGACTTGCATTAAAATTTCAAATATTTGCACACCCCTTCCAAGACCACAACAGAACTGCCACTCATCATCCACAGACAACAATAAAAAAAATTTAAAAGCAGTTTACCCTTACTGTAATGCCAAGTTTGGTCAAATGTTTAGGGGAATCCCCCACAGTGGAGTAGATTTGTAATAAGGGAGTAATTACTCATTGGCATTCACACAAGCGCAGCCATATGGCTACAAAAGAAAGCTGTACAGCTTTCTCAGAAAACTTCGTAGTTAAAGAAAAATTCGTCCTGGTCCGGGGTTCAAACCCGGGACCACCGCTTCACCGGAGCTAACCAGGACGGAAAACTTATGGTAGAGCGAGAATGAATTGATCAATAACCCGAAGTGGGAACAGAGTTGGTCAAATTTGTAGGGGAATTCCCCACGGTGAAGTAGATTCGTAATAATGGAGTAATTACTCATTCGCATCCACCCAAATGCAGCCATACAGCTACAAAGTAGCTTGCCATCCCAGTTAGCTCAGTTGCTAGAGCGACTGTCCGGTGAAGCGGTGGTCCAGGGTTCGAACCCCGGACCAGGACAAATTTTTCTTTAACTACGAAGTTTCTGAGAAAGCTGTATAGCTTTCCTCTGTAGCCATATCGCTACGCTTGGGTGGATGCCAATGAGTAATTACTCCCTTATTACTAATGCCATGTTTCAGTGACAGCTGGGGTAGCCCAAAATGCTGATGCCGGTCAGAGCATTTAATATTAGGTCTGGGTAGCAGTGCCTTTTGCTTGTCTAGCATGCTCGGACCAATCACTGATTGGAATTCTGGTCAAGGTGCTCCATTCTAACAATTCCGCGTGGCACATTGACATGTCATTCCATTTGACCAATCAGCATGGCATGTTGCCAAAATCACGTGTAACATTCCTCCACTCTGACCAATCTGTGTGGCCCGTACAATTTAGTTGTTACAACGACGACAACACCGCAGAAATAAAAAAGTGGCCTTCACAGCTGTCACTGTATGCAAATGCTGAGAGGTTCTCTCCTTGCTAAAGATGAAATATTCACAGTGAGTGACTTTACTTCATTTTTTGCTAAGCGAAGAGTTCCGTAGGTTATGTGCAATGCCGCTGCCCAATTTTTGTCAAGGCACCCACGCAGCTGTATTCATTCGTCACTCGTCCAAAGCTCCGAGTTCAAACGCTACATACAGCTGACCAAGAACTGAAGCTAGTAATTCATGACAAGACAAAGCGGCCTTTAAACCACACCAAAAGGCCTGGCTGCGCGTAGTCTCAGAAATCTCGCAGAATGAATATGGGCACTTTTATAACACATGGGAAAAAAGAATTTAAACTCATTTTTGAAAGCCAGAGTAGTGGACAAGTTTATTACATGAAACGAATATGTCAGTTGAGCGAGTTCTCCTATTATATGACACCCATATTACACGACGGTTCCACATGGTCCCCTGAGAGTCGTATAATCGAGGTTCTACTGTACGTTTAACCCTTGACCCAAGGACGCTGGCGAACCAGTCCGCGCCTTCTTTTCTTCAAGCAGATCAGCACAGAAACTATATATGTGCACATCTTCATGGGATTGCAAGACGCTAGCACTGCACCTAATATATCGCCCGCAGTTTGTCGTGTCATTACCTGAGGAAATGCACATCGGAGCAGAACAGCTGCTGCAACTTCATCCCGTGAGAATGGTGAACGAGGAGGTTAAATGCATGCGCAGTATATTTCAGTCCAATTTCCACTTTTCTTCTCCCAGTAGCACAGTACTGCCAATGTGATAATTAACGAGTTGAAGTGAACTCGCTAGAAGTGAGACAAAATCTGACCATCTTTCACATGATAACTCACATTAATTGAAAACTATTCTTTTTTATTACACAAGATAACTAAATACACATGAACCTGAACCACCCTGAATCAATCGGTGTAGGTGCATGAAAGTTCCATGCACACACACATACACATGCACTGGCTGTGTCCACAAGAAACGAATAAAAAGAAAACGGCTGGCTTCAACCTTTTACCCACACATTCATGAGTGAATCCAAGTAGGATGAAAATTAAGTGGGTGAAATACATTCCATTCTAGTCTATCTTACAAGGTAACCTGGCAGGGCCAGTAAATGATGCACCGCATTTCTACCCATAGTAAGGCTCAAGTGCAGTGACTTTCGGAAACTAGGTGAATGGCAGTGTGTCATCCCCTACCAATTGGCACAACAGCATAACAAAAAAGACATGTACAAGCACCGCAAGGCACCCACAGTGATCTTTGAAAAACAGTGACGCTCATGAATAATCTCAAATGCAAGGTTAAGCCCCCTAGCTGCAACAGTGCTGCAGCTTCATTTGAATAGCTCACAGGCATGCACTAGTGCTCTATTCAACACTGCCTCCACAAATTATAAAATAAACAACACTTCTATTATAAAGCATTTGTGTCCACAGCTCATACTGAAATTAAATTCAGATCTGTTCCATTCCAAGCAGTAAAAAAAAAAATACCTAGTAGACCTTAGGCAGTGGAAGTTTGTGCAACAAAAACATGAAAACTTTAACTCAATAAAATTTGTGAGTGAGAAAACTTTTCAGCAGAAAGTGCAGTGTCACCATACAGAGGTTTGTCTGCCATTGAAGTCAATGTTCTACAAAGTGCTGTCAATGCAGCATCTACATCCACAGCATATACTGCTTCTTACCTGTATCCCACTCATGCAGCGAGCTGTCTTCCCATGTCTGTTGACCTGCTGTTCGCAGCAGGCGTTTCTCCTTCTTCCGCTTCTTCGCAGAGCCTGCTTCATCAGACCCGGCTGGTGCCAACTTTTCAGCACCCTTGGTTTTCTCTGCTGACCGGTCAGATGACTTATGCTTGTCTGATGACTTGTGCGAGGACTGTTTGGCTGACTTGGACTTGGTCTCTTTTAAGGTCTCCACTTTGTTGCTGTCCACCACTGGCACCACTGCTGGCATAGGAAGCGCACCAACAGGTGGTGCTACAAAGGCTGGAGCCACAATTGGGACTGCAGCTGGAGCAGCATTCTTTTTGAGAGGTGGCGCTGAGTAGACGGCCGGCGCAGCAACAATGACGTTGGGAACTACTGGTGCTGCAGCAGAAACTGGCACTGGCAGGTGTGGCGTTGGAACAACGAGAGTCGGCGGCTCAGGTGGACCTGGAAGACTTGGTGCCGGCATCCTTGGAACCGTTAGGAATGAAGGTGGCGGTGGTGGCGGCACGAGGGGTCCACTGACAAATGGTGGGGGTGGTGGAGCCATAGGGGCACGTGGCAGCGGGGGCCGAAGGTGGCGCAACTGGTGCGGTATGAATTGCATGTGAGGTGCAGGTCCCTGGGGAGGCACAGGAGGACCTAAAGGAAAAAAAACTACAGGCTCTAACTTCCTGCTCCAACCAAATGTATGCATGAAATGTTTCGTAATTAGTGAGTGCATACCTTGGCACCAGCTGCAATTGCACACATAAGAAAAACCTTTTATACTACATTTTATGTAACATAACATAGGTATAGCCTTATTTTTCAAAGCCAGAGCCTCAAACCTTTTTTGAGCACAATTTTGATGGCCTCAGGCATGGACAGTCAGTTAACTGCACAACAAAGTTTTCTACATCTTTATTAAATTCACTCCGCAAAATAAGTGCCACTGCATGCTCCAGGCTGAAACCATTGTCCTGCTATTACACAATGGTTTGCAAAACAGCAGCAACTGCTTCCAGTGTGCACATCCTCATAGTTTTAAGCTTTTCTTCTAACAAGCAAACAAACCCTCTTCTAACCTGATCTCCACAGTAGATGTCAATTACTGCTATACAAACTCAGCTAATCCAAGGACATATTAAGGACACCAACCAAGGTGTCACTATCAGGCAACCAACATGTCAAAGAGCAAGGTGCTGCACAGCAAAAAAAAAAGAAAATGGAAGGGTATGCTAACCTAACCTATGAGGATCACCAGACTTTTTTGCCTGACTAACACAGCGAAATGACTGCAGTTAGTATTCCAGTCCCCTCCCACTTCAAAAGGAAAGTCTCCCAGGATACCATGACAACAGATGGCACAATTTTACTTGCTGAAAGATGAATGAGGTAGAGTGGTCACATTGTTAGGTTTTCTGATACTGAAATTCTGCAGTAGAATTCAATGCCTTTCCCTGCGCCTTATACTTTTCTTTCACTCAGTGACTGCTGGCTTCTTTGGCTAAGTCAGCTCTTTCATTGGTAAACATTAACGCAACATAAAACAATCACAGGAAAGGAAGACAGGATGTGATTGTTTTAAGTTGCACTAACGTTTAGCGATGAATATGCACCAACTCGCCCATCAACAAGTTTTACTTCAGCTCCTTCAGCTATCCTGACAAATTGGGACATGCTAAAAGTGCAGTCTCAATACGTCTGCGTGTAGCACTAATGATTCATACCTGTTAACGGAGGTGGTGGTGGCGGTGGAGGCACGAGCCTTGGTGGCCTTAAAGCAGGCCCTAGTGGCAGCCTTGGCCCTGGCGGCGGGCCTTCCGCACCGACAGGGTGCCCTGGCTCAGGCATGGATATCTCCTGCTCAAACCTGAAGGCAGCCATAAGGTACACAGAATTAATATGACTACCCGAACACTTCCTTTAAACTTGTACAGTCGGCTGCAGAAGGAGGCTCGTTACTAGTGCATGTTGCCGGGCCATGGGTAATTGCAATCACCAATTATAAGAGACCAGACATCTGACAATTGACCCTTTAGTCTCCTGCATTCGTGACATGCCTTTTCAATGCGATGATTATGAATTATGAGTTACTGAAAAGAGGGACACAATCTAACAACATCACATTTTAAACTGCTCACTACATTCTTTGTGAAATTTAGAAGGGTGCTTTATGTAAATTTCAAATGACAAAGCAGTGCCTGTCTTCTCTGTATGTGTGCTCATCTAAAAAAAAGAGCAGCGCTGAATTACTTTTCTTATAGTATGTATTTTTATATGAATACATATAGGCTTTTGTATATTTTTTGGATGAAAATACATATGTCTTCATGAGAAACATAAACGGCCTAAATTAATATTTTGCAGAGTGCTATGATTTAAATTATTTCCAACAACTAAGAGTGCTGCAATTTATAACATGCAATAGTTCTGCATATGCAAAACAATGAACCAACCTACTAAACATCCTAAACGTTAAACAGTATAAATGTGAATTAAAGTGAGCATCTTTTTTACAGCCCTGAATTATGGAATAAACAGGGTGGCTTTAAAACCTTCCACGGATAAGCTTGCACAAGGTATAATTTATATTAGTCATCTCTGATGTTTTTTTGCTGTCGTCATGTGTCAGTATTCTAGCGATATTTGTAGCATACTGAAAAAAAAAAAAAGAACACCTCAAAGGGCAATCACAGAGCAATGTAAGAAAGGACAAGTACTGATTCCCAACTGAAGTTTTATTGAAAACTCACCCAAACTTATGTGGAAATCAAGAAAGCACATTCATGCAGATGTGTCATGGGTTATGAGTTCAAATATGACATCTCGGTTTCATCCAAGGCTAAAATTGGCTGGCTAATGCTCTTATGACCATCTTTAGCTTTGCACGAAACAGAGGAATCATATTTGGATTCTAACTGGTCTTTGGCATAAGTGCACGTAAGTTTGGACTAGTTTCCAATAAAACTTCCATTGAAAATCAGCACCTGTCTATCTTTTGTTATTTATTTGCCTTTCAACCTGGTTTTTCAAAATCCCACCAAGCTAGCTCGTCCAGCTATTGATTTTGCAAATCAATATTTGTGTATATCTTGCAAAAATAAAGTCTTTTGTAAATATATTTCTACTATGCATGTTGTTTATACCATTCCTGCAACATCTCATGTCACTAAGACAGCAGCACAGGTGAAAAAATAAGATAAGATTAACAAAAGTGACTGTGCTTACTTATGAAAACCAGACCTGTGGAGTTAAAGGTAAGTGTTGAATTTTCACGTATCACTTTATTTTGAGGGACCAGATTGCACAGCAGTGGGGTCAATTCTTTACATTTCTACATGGAAAAAAAAAGGGGCTAGAAACTATCGCATCTCCGCATCCCTCTTGCCTTATTTCATTCATGAGTAATAGAAGACAAAATTCAAAAAGCTGAGCCTGTGTCTTACCGTCCTAAACTCAAAGTTCGGGAAAATCAAAAACAACATTTGATGGCGGGGAAATTCTAGAGGCCCATGTATTGTGTGATGTCAGTGCACGTTAATGAGCCCCAGCTGGTCGAAATTATCCGGAGCCCTTCACTACGGCATCCCTCATAGCCTGAGTCGCTTTGGACCAATAAACCCCCATAAACTAAACCAAACCAAAACGTTTTCAAAGAATCTCCCAGCACAGATGTCCAAAAGCCTCGACCTGACACCGATCAAAACGCTGTGTTTCGGATATAAATGCTGTCATCAGCGGTCTTTCAAGTGGTTAAAAGGCCTCGGTCAACATAGATTGACTATGCTTGTGTTCTGTAAACAACAGACTGGCATACTGCAGTCGTTTACGTGCTCAAAGATGCGACAGGTGTAGGAGTGGGTCGATTAGGCGGCTGATGCCTTTTTTTTTTAGAGCAGAGATCACCACTTGGCCTGTTTCCTAGCTACATCCAAATAAAGGACACATTGGTGCATGATATTGGCTCAATATTAAGCGAATTCCGCGATGCCTATTTTTGGCCACTCAATGTTTTAAACACGATTTCAAGTCCCTACTTCCGAGCATTATGAACACCTTGAAGCACTAGGCCGCATTATTCGCGTGTGCTATGCAAGCACACCAAAAGCTAAGCAACAGTACTGCGGTGATATCCCGCTAGCTTATAGAATGCCTGTTACGTAAGTACTACTTTCAAGGGCCTCCTCTTCACATTGACGGTTTGGAAACCCCCACCCCCACTCCCGAAGCGCGTGCCATTCATGCCGCTGTAATGCTCACCATACGCAACGAGCATCTATCCTCCTTTTTCAACGTAAACATACTAAAATCCAAAGGCGAAGCTACTAGTTGTTCATAACGCTCGACAGTCAAGCCAGACCTTACAGGCATCAACGCAGCAGTTTTGAAAGCCCGCGCCCTGATTTGAAGCCTGAACCATTCTATCATCCAGAGGAGGTAGCGGTCTGAACACACAAGTAGAAAATCTGGCATATAACCCGTCAGCTACTCAGAACGCTAAACAACGTTGAACGCAATATAATTACTTCGCACTGTTCACTTTTCCCCAGCCTCAGAAACGTTGAAATTGAGCGAAGCTCCACTCACCGGCTCATTTCTTCTTCCATCTCCTTGCGCCTCTCTTCGCTGATTCCAGCCATGACTGCAGTTATTAGCGCGTGTTAAATTCGTTCTACTCTTAGACTGGTTGGAGACACGCGATTTTTAGCCAACGGTACAATTTTATGAGCACAATATCAGTCACCAAGAACACGAACGACACAGCGACGATCACAAACAGGGAGCAGACATAACGGCGATGCGCGTGGCGATGCGCCTTCGCTAAGTAAACACAACACACAAATATTGCATTACCCTCATTACGTAAACGTTTGCATCAAAATATAGTAGTACATTTAAGTGTATCACTGCTGTAATATGTTTATAAGAAATGGTTTTGTTTTTCTTATCTATGCGCTGAAACCGATTCTTGTGCGATTTCTCTTGTACTGGTGCCGGCTCCACAGTGGCCGGCTCTCTTGATCTCCGCTGTCCGTCTTCGTCGCAGCAAGGTTACGACGATGGCGTCTGTGTTAACCGCAGCTGCAAGAGTTCTCCAGTCTAAACTACCAGCTGCTGTGCCAAAATATGGCGGTTCACTGTTTTTCGCGAGGTGAGGTGCCCAGTCCAGTTCCCGCAGTAGCAGTGTGTTCGCGTCGCGATGTGGACGACGATCGCGTCAATGCGTTACGGTGGTCACCCAGTATCGGCATGTGCCTCAGCTCTCCTAGACTGAATGCAAACATGTTATTGCTTTATGGATATGCATTTTGTTTGATTTCCTAGGTACCTTCGTACAAGGCTCGTTGATCTTATGCACCCCGAAGAAAGTTTGTCGTCACATCAGAGTGGTAAATCTGCTTATTAGGTCGTACTGTCCTGAACCGCGATCATATGAGTAGTTACTTCACTGTGCTACAAGATCGACCTTCAGTACAGTAGTCATTGCTTGCAATGACCTCATAATGAACCTTGTGCGTCAAATTACTCTGCTTCATCACTGTGCAGGGGTTCGAGGTACTCTCCCGATTTGGAGTTTGTCAAGGATATGAGAGGAATGGTCTTCGTTCCTGATGAAATCTCTGCACAAATGACTGAAATTCCGCCAAACGGTAAGTTTAGCAGTGAATTTTGTTGTCACCTTGCCCATGTTCATGGCCGTGATAAGCACTATTGTTGTTGTTGTTGTTGTTGACCTCACACAATGGCACATACCCACAAGGGGGATTGGCCATAACCAGGCGGTGGCTATTTAAATGACCAGTTGCATGTGGCAAGCATGGGATGACCTACCAAAATTTGGATCGCACAGTTTTCGTAGCCGAGGAGGTTGCAGGAGGTTAGGGGGGCATACAAACTAAAATTTAGGCAAAGAAGGGGTAGGGATTACTATAAGTGGTTGTAAAAACCGAAATACAGAAGCTGATAATGGCAGGGGCAGGACGAAAGATCATGAAGGTAGTCGTTTTGATTCCAGTAGATAATTTTGAACGGCAGAGCAAACATTCCCATTGGTATGGCCAAGCATAGAAGCGCCAAGAGACAGAACAACCACAGAAGACAGGCGCAAACTGAGATTCTGTATTGGAACTTCTAATAGTCGCCTCCTAATCGATGAGTAACGACGGCAAAAAAGAAGAAAGTGCTCTATTGTTTCCGGCTCCGCACAATACGGACACAATGGGGAGATCGCCAGACCAGGCCTGTATAGGTAAAAATTTAGTTGCGGTACTCGGCAGCGAAGCCTCGTGAAGGAAACTTCAAGATTGCGCGATCGCCAGACTGAGCTTCTCCATGGGAACAGTAGGTGCTGGAAGTCGTCCAAGGAAGTAAGCGCTGATGCACCCAGTTCGTTCATTACGGTGTACCGTCGGAAGCGTGCCGCCGTGATGTAAGCAGTTTTTGGAAGCGGGTCAACAATCGGTCCACTCAGGGCTGCCTTCGCTAAAGCATCAGCTGATTCATTTAATAGAAGACCCCTGTGCCCAGGAACCCAAAGAAATCGAATTAATGTGATGTGTGGAGGGATCAGGAATTTTAGAATGCGAAAGAGCTGCGATTCAGTGGACGCCGAGAGGGAAGTGCATAAAGATAACGAGTCTGTAATTATTATTACTGCTGATAAAGAAATTGGTACCTTTCGCAAAGCGAGAACCACTGCTAGAAACTCAGCCAGATAGATAGGAGTGAAATCTTGGAGACGGAGAGAAAAAGACCAGTCAAGGGACTGGGAGTAAATACCTACACCTGCCTTTTCTGCACACACTGAGCCATCAGTCGCAATTACAACATGTGAGCTGAAGGTCGACAAATAATCCTGCAACATACCATTTAACCATGAGAAAGGCAGTAATTTTGCATTACGTGGATAAATATCATCGTAGATGATAGACACATTTGCAGGGATGGACCGCACCGGAACAATTTCAGGTATTCGCACATTCAGTGGGCCCAGCAAAGATTCAACGAAACAGATTTGGGGAGTTTGAAGGCGAGACCATCCGACACCCAAGAACTCCGCTCGCTGCCTTAGGAAGATCAACGCGGATGCATGCTGGTCCGAGTCGCAAAACTTTAAAAACGTTTGTACTGTCAAAAGGCGAAACCTTGCAGTAAGAGACGGCACCCGCGCTTCCAGATACAAAACATTGTTTGCCACGTATTTACTACTCGTACAGTATCCGTACCTGTCCGGCACGACAGCGTAGAAATCCACGACCGGCCCGTCATAACTAGAGGCCAGTGTAACCGAGTTAAGGCCAATCTGGGAACTGCCATGACCTGTTTGCCTGAACTGGTTGTAATATTGACCCGAGCCGGGTCGAAATAGGAGCCCGTTTGCTATTTATGGGGGGTCTACTTGTACAGGGGCATCACATGACAATCATTCGCTTGAGAATGTCACTGAACATACATGGTAGCATGCACTGTTAGTACATTGCTGTGATGACAGAACTTTCAGTGTCGACATGTCAGTTGACACTGAAGCCGTACAATATAACGTTGATCAGTGCTCATTATTACTCTTTTTGGAAGCAAACATTGTTTTGAATATGAGCGCTGTGCCACATCGATCATGCTCAGAGGCTGTCTGCTGTTTGGAGCAGGAAGGGCTAGAGCACTGCGTCTTTTGCTGCTGTTGAATTTGGTGCACCTCACCCTTTTTCAATGCTAATTCATTTTATTCTTGCCTGCTTGTATGCACTTTGTAGGTGTAACCATATGTCGCAGCCGGAATAATTATATATCACATGTGCGGGTATCACTGGGCAGATAGTGTCTGCCGATTCAGAACATGAGAGTGAAATAACTTGGAGAATAAGAATGGGGTGGAGGGCATTCGGCAGGCACGCTCAGGTGGTGAATAGCAGTTTGCCTTTATCCCTCAAGAGGAAAGTGTACATAATTGCTCTATCTTAATAACCTACGGGGCAGAAAAGTGGAGATTAGTGAAATGGGTTGAACTCAAGTCGAGGACAGGGCAGTGAGCTATGGAGAGGAAAATGACTAGTGTAATTTTAAGAGTCTGGAAGAGAGCAGAGTGAGTCGGGGAGGAAATGCGAGTTAATGATATCCTATCGTATACAACTCAAGAACGAAGCAGCAAATGGCCCTCAAAGGAGGCCCCCCCAGCCCAGGGGAGCTAGCGCATTCCCAGATTATGTGGTCGAGGATCCCTCTCGCCCCACAGTGCTTGCAATTATCGTTTTGTCTCTCATCTTTCTGAACATGATATGCCCAGACCAGGTTTACGAAGTTCTCAACTTGGAGGCGCCGCCTTGCGATTGCCTCCCTATTGTTTAGACTTTTATCCAGTGGTGGCACCAGTCTCCTCTGTAACCTATAATTTTCTACAATCTCCGTATAATTTTACAGGCACTCGTCCGTGTTCCAGCAGTCGGGCAGCTCCACAGTTACCCGGAAATAGAGAGCTCGGACTAACTCGTAGGCCGCCTCGTTGCCAGGAATAAACTGATTTTCATGACATCAGGGTTAACTTGTGGATGACCCCCTGTTATGCTAAGGTCGAAATCAACAAGAAGAAATGGGCATGGGCAGGGCGCGTAATGCAACGTCAAGATAACTGATGGTTCCTTTAGGTAACAGAGTAAACAATTTCAAGAGAGGGCAAGCGTAGCTGGGGGCATCAGAGCAGCTGGCGGGTGGGTGAGATTAGGAAGTTTTTGGGGATAAAGGGGCAGCAGCTGGCCCAAGGAAGCGTTAACGGAGAGGCCCTTATCATCATCATAACCCTATGATGATGATAACGATCACATGAGTATGTTGTAAAATTGCTTTTGCATTAACTGCATGCAGCAAAATCAGGTTATCTTTCTTTCCTTTTGCTATCTCGGCAAGAACGGGCAATTCTTTCTGATGCCATCTGCTTCACACATATTTCAGAGTACTTTGAAAGGACTGAGAAACAGGTTCGAAACATGCAAATCAATTTTGGGCCTCAACACCCCGCTGCGCACGGAGTGCTACGACTTGTATTGGAACTGGAAGGGGAGGTAGGTAGCACTGAGTACTCAGCAGGCGCTCTCTGTAGCCTCGTTGGTGTGTTATCCTTCAGGTACTATCACGCTCAATATGACTTGCGGTGCCCGGCAGCATGGCAGTGGCACTTATCGAAAGCAGAGTGGGGCCAATAAGCGAAGCACTTGGAAACGGAAGGGAAAGGGTTTTGCAGTTCCAGCACTCAGTCTTCTCCCCTGCGTTGTCTGCTCTTGGCAGTACCAAAGCGCTCCATGCGGGCCAGACTTTATTGCATCACCGACGCCTACGTTGTCTGTGTGACAGTGCAAAGCGCATGTTGCAGGTGATCTTGTTTCCTATCATGGGCTGGTTGAGCCCGTGATGGTGAAAGTTTTGCCACACAGCCACGTGCGTTCAACACACGGCGGGATTTCACGTGCAAAAACGCTCCATGCGGGCCAGGCTTTAAGCTTTGAGATTGCGTGTTGAGTAGACAATGCGGCAGACAAAGTTGACTGCTGGAGCAGTGGAATCCTTTCCACTTCGTTTTCAAACGCGCCACTTGTTGACACCACCGTGTGTCTGGAAAGCGTTGCGGCCGCGCTGCCAGGCTTTGCAAGTTATATTGAGCACGATAGTACACATTACACTGGCTGCAATAGAAGGAACCCTGAAATGATTTTGATGGTCATTTTAATGTAACAGACCTGTAAATGTTGTCTTTGTGACTATTCAAATCAAATTTAAAAGCTCTGTGTAGACCCTGTAGTTTAAAAATAATTTTTCAAGATCGCTGCTTGCAACCATATAGGGGGACACCTCACCGCGCATTCTTAGCCCCCTTTCACAGAGAGTGGGGTATCTGGGCGAGCCTTCTCATTGGGCATGCCCAAGGGACCTGGGCAGGATGGGGCATGGTGGGGTGCAGTCCTGATCTGTTTTCTTTATTATTTGTTCTCTAGTGCACTGTGTGTATGAGTTGGGGAAGGGGGGTCGAAGCATCATTTTTAATTGCCGCTCTCTGCGGCGTTAATGAAGCTTGCTTAAAAAATTTGTGGTGCAGTGAGCAATGGAATACTGATCACTCATGGGCTTTTTCTAACCTTAGTAATTATAATTTCCTGGCCCCTTTAATGGGCAACTGCAAAGGTTGTAGATTTTGGCGGTCTTAAAGGGGTCTAATGTTTGAAACTTGCCGGTAAAGCATGCGAAGCCCTTCTGAGCTAGCATTTAGAATGGTGACATAATAATTGATTAAAAACATGATGGCCTTCAAGCTTCTCCTCAGCACAGAGCACTAAGTGAGGGGCACATGATGACATCATCTATAGTACCGGTACATGTCCAATGCATAAACGCTTGCTTCGAAGGAAACAAATCAATTCCACTGAAGGTAAAGACCACCGAGCCTTGTTTGGCAGAATTCAGCGGCTGACTGCAGGGTGTGGTTGACGGTAGAAGAAATTTGGAATCTTACTGTCCGTGACGTCACACCAAGTATCTCTGTGCTTCTCCGGTGCTGTGAAGAGAAGCCTGAAATTTAATTGTTGCTTACGTCACCATTTTAAACGCTTGTGCAAAAAAACTTTGCATGCTTTATCTACAGTCTATATAGATTTGCATCTTTGAATATCATGGAATCATCAAAAAGCGGCACAGTTGTCCTTTAAGAGATCTAAAGCTGCATGAAAGATGTTACGCAAGCTGGTGACAGCAAACTTGAATTCATTGTCAGCAGTACACAACATTTAATTTTTCCGAAAGTGAGGGCAAGGGTTGACCTTACCTTACACAGATTTAGAGCTTAAGGGGTACTATAAGTGCTCCACTACATGAATAAGAAATAAACCACGTTGCTTGGTTACTTTTAGCAAACATGGTACTTAATGTATTCACGGTTGCGAGGTAGAAAGACCGGTGCAGTTTGCATTGCTGCCAGTGACTGTCAATATCATCAGCATCTTGCAGCATTAAATGCATTCTTTGAGTAGTCTCGTGCAGGAGGGGGAGTAAGCACACCAAGCAGAACAGATAGACCGTGCCAGTGCGGAGCGTAGTACTGGCCTTTAATATTTTCTTTTTTTTTTTCTGGCCCACTTCAGGGTATGACTTGGGAGAAGAAAGGCAGAGGGTCAATTTGAATCGGCAGTGTCTCTGGAGCTACATAAGCTGAATCAAATTTTTGCGGAAGAATGAAGAGAGGTCCAATACCTCTCAGTCTTTTGCTTTTCAAAGCCTCGGGGCTAAAACTTCAGGGGCCCTTTTAGGTGTTAGCTGCTTTTCTGCCATGCGTGTGTGCAGATCAGCATCTTGACGAAGGTGTGTTTAAGTTTTCCCTTCTCATATTCCTCTGTCTTTCTCTTGCAGACTGTGGTGCGAGCAGACCCGCACATTGGCCTTCTACACCGTGGCACCGAGAAGCTGATGGAGTACAAGACATACACACAGGCACTGCCCTACATGGACCGCCTGGACTACGTCTCCATGATGGCCAACGAACAGTGCTACTCACTTGCCGTCGAAAAGCTCCTCAACATAGACATCCCCAAGCGCGCCAAGTACATACGAGGCATGTGTGGACAGAACTGTCAACCAGCGGGTGGTGTTTAGTGTATGGTGGCGTCAAGTCTGTGGTCTATACAGCCCACCTGCCACAGTGGGCCAGTGGAATGGCATTCAGTTGCTGAGCCAAATGTAGTCGAGAATTTGAATTCTTTGCCACAGTGGCCACGATTTGGTGGGATCAAAATGTACAAATGCCCATGCGCTGTGCGATGTCAGTGCATTTTTAAGAACCCCTAAAGGCTGGAATTAATCCGGAGCTCTCCATTGTGGCGACTCTTTCTCTCTGCTTCCTTTCCCTTCCCCATAGTAGGACTGAGAATTCCAGTATGAGTGAGAGTTAGTGTTCCTTTTTTTTTTTCATATCAATCTCGCCACCACCTGTGCAGCAAAAACTTCGCATGGTATGTGACTGACACATGATTGATGGTACTTAGTTGATATGGCGGCATGGCACATGATAACAGTTGTCATGAAAGAATACAGTTCTGAGTGTTCTCATTGAGGAGGTAGCTGTAACATCGGCATAATGCAGAAAAATTTTTGTGCAATGGATGGTAATGCAGGTGTGCGTACTGCTAACAATTTACATTGACAATTGCTCTAGGCAGTCAGGTATATTACAGTTATTCTTGTCATATTATCATAGAATATTGGAGGAGCATGAAGCTAGCTGGGCTGTGTTTTGTGGAGAAATGCAAAACAAATATGACACAAAAGTTGTATCATCTTTGGAAACTTTAAAAGGATCATGAAATGGTACTTACTGAGGTTAGGAAAAGTGCAGGAGGTATCAATATTCCATCACTTGTCATTGCACCGCAGAAATTTTTAAGCTAGCTTTGTTAACACCGAAGATATTGGCAATTAAAAATGATTCTCCTCCTCACCCATCTGAACTCTTACATGCAGATGCACCATAAAAAAAAAATAAAGGAAACAGGCCGGTACTGCAACCTTCCGTGCCCCATCCTGCCTACTCGTCCATGCTCCCTGAGCGCATTCCATAATGTCAGTGGGCTCGCCCAGGCTTCCCACTGACGTCATAGGGGTAGGGGACGCGTGGTGAGGTATCACCCTAATCGGTTGCAATCTACTGTGAGCAGCAATTTTTAAAAATTATTTGTAAATTGTAGGCTCTATGCAGAGCTTTTAAATTTGACTCGAATACCCGCATAGACCATCGCTATAGGTCTTTCACACTAGAATATGACCTTTGAGATCGTTTCAGGGTGCATTTGAGAGAAGATGAATTATTAGGGTTTACATGGGCTGGCCCGTGTGAATGTACACTGATCCTTTCGTGTTGTAAATAGCAACAGTCTGCCCCTTTTGAGCATCACCATAATACTTCTCGTATCTACCATATGACACATCATTCAAGGTAATGGGCACTTGTAGCATTTTCTTGTTTTGTTCTAAAAAGGAGTAGAGCTCATGTTGTGCTCAGTTAAGCTTTCAGGCTTATTAACAAAGTGCAAGTACTTTTCTTCTACATTCTACATGGTAGCTGGCTTGTACACACAGCAGTAGATTGTAATATAAATACCAAAATATGCTTGGGTACACTGCAGTATGTAAATGACAATTACGAGTTAGCCTTACAAAAAGATAGAGACAATGCTGCGTTAACTGGCATCTTATCCAGCAATTGTGTGCATTTATAAAATGAGGAAATGATAATCTGAAGCCTTCTGTATCGGTCAGTTTTCAAATTTTAGTGCAGCTTCATTTTTATCTTTTCATCAGGCCAACCGTTGTCCTGCTTTCATTTCATTTATTTTACCCTCAGGGCTTTCGCATTAGAGGGTAAAGTAAAATTCGCTTTAACTTCCATATCATACCTGAGCTTGCAGCAAATAGCACAGCTTTCCTTCTTGTTGACCAAAATCTGGACAAGGATTTGTGGTTTCTTTTGAACAGTATTTTTGTAGTAGCGTCAGTATGACATGCACATTTTTCTCCAAACCGTGCACACTGATGGCGCAGCTGTATGATGACAGTCGCACATTTTTCTCACTGCAGTCCTCTTTGGCGAAATAACAAGGATTCTCAACCACATCATGGCTATTGGAACACACTGCCTGGACATTGGTGGCCTGACTCCATTCTTCTGGCTTTTCGAGGAGCGAGAAAAGGCAAGTTGCAAGCTGTGACAGCTTGGAATTGAAGCCTTATATTTACTCAGAGACCTGGGCGGGGCAGGTAATGGGGGGACAAGGTCGGCGATTGCTCCTAGGGTAAACAAAGTAGATCCCTAGTAAGGTCGGATATTGCAGTGGGCAAAAGAGAGTCTAGTGGTTGTATGAGGTAAGGAAGCTTGCAGGTGTACGGTGGCCGCAGCTGACGTAGGACAGGATTAATTGTGGATCAGTGAGGGGGTTTTGTCGTGTGGTGGTCGTTGCTGGGATGATGGTGATGATGGTGATTTACTAATGCACCTGTGCTCCATCTCATACATTACACTGTGAAGGGTAAGGAAATAGTCTGCATGAAAAAATTCGCCCGAAAAAGGGTGATGATTACAAACTTCTTTGACAAATAAAGGTACGCCATGCTGGGGCATATTTTGTTTTGTTTTGTTTTTCATTCGATATTCGGATAATTGGACAATTTCTTGCAGTGTAATCAGTGTCGAATTAACGAGCTTTCACTGTACGCATTACACCCCCACAAATAGCTCTGCTTACCTTTGCACAAAAGTGCGGGGAAGCTGCCTTGCAGGGCACACTTTCTTAAGGCGAAGCCTTCTGGCCAATTCGGGAGAAGGCGGGGCACCTTCTCGCTAGCCTGCCCTTGGTGCAGAGATCTAACATGGTCTGATTTCAGCATAGCATGCTTGTCGCGTGCCTCTCGTTGCCTCCAGCAGACTGAAAGGCACGTATAGGCACAGAGTGTGCCCACTCTGACTTGGGGGGCTTAAAATTTGGACATTGAGTTTTCAACTGGCGTGGTGT
Source organism: Amblyomma americanum (assembly GCF_052857255.1). NCBI lineage: Eukaryota > Metazoa > Arthropoda > Arachnida > Ixodida > Ixodidae > Amblyomma > Amblyomma americanum. Next base: position 42,375,401 of record NC_135502.1, read on the forward strand.
CGCAACACGCATTAGGGGTCGGCGCAGAGTTGGCCATATATCGGCGTCCTATTATCATTGCATGGGCAGATGAAAGTCACGTGGTGCACCTTGTAGAGTTAACAGCTGCAATGCAGTTGGCACGGGGGAAACACGCAGCTACCTAACGGGACGAGAGGGAAAGCAAAATATCAGAAAAAAACACATACCAGTGACTGTGGAAGAGAGAGAAAGAGTGCCGGTGAAAAAAAGAAAACTAGATTAATGTCATTTTCAAGTAGAATACTGTAAGCTTGTTTTATGCCCTCAGTCTTCAGCTCACTTCATGCATAGGGCAAAAAATGCTGTATTTGCAGTTATGCTCTTGCTGAAATGCCAGTTTATTCACTGTTTTAATCAATGAATAGTATAGCAATACAGTAGACTTCATTTAAAACTAACCCGAAGGGGCTGCAAAAATGTGTTTGTCTTATCAGAAGTTCATCTCATCAGAGGTGCTCCAAAAAAGATATGTGAGCATGCTATGCATCTCCAAAAATGTTTAAACTTTGAAGCAGCTCTGTTAGGATGAACTTCTAAGACAAACACATTTTCATGGTTCCTTCAAGTTTGTTGTTTTTAAGGGAGTCTATTGACTTTCCATGCGGTTTGTGCCACATTATGTCCCAGCAGTAACTCAAGCCGGCATAAAAAAATTTGCACTTAATACAGGGGCACCGTGACTGGAGGGACCATTAGGCAAGGTTGACTATGCTTTCTTTTATTATTTGTTTATACTTTTTTCCTCTTATTTGAGTTGCTAACTCCTGGGCTTACCTTGTTTGTGCAGCTGATGGAGTTCTACGAGCGTGTGAGCGGTGCCCGCATGCACGCAGCATACGTGCGGCCAGGGGGTGTTTCGCAGGACATGCCATTAGGCCTCATGGACGACATCTATGACTGGGCCACAAAGTTCGGTCAGCGGCTGGATGAAGTTGAAGATCTACTCACTGCCAATCGTATTTGGAGGCAGCGAACTATCGACATTGGGGTCATCACAGCAGAGAATGCGCTCGACTGGGGCTGCAGGTATGCCTAGAGTAAGAAAGCATATGGTTAACTAGCATATAGATACTAGAAAGGATCTCAGTGGCATTCTTAATTGAAGTAAATAACCTATGTGACCACTGAATACTAACAGCATTTATTAGTTTCATGATTTGGAGGACATGAGAAGCCCAGCAAACTTGTGGCCTCATCAGTACTTGCACAGCACAGTACAGTGGAACCCCATTCATACGTTTTTCACCGGACCGGGGAAAAAAACGTAACAGCCGGGAAAACGCAACAGTGAGGAAAGCTCCGAAAATGAATGAAAATGTGCAGTTTCGACTATAGACAATTTATTTCCACAGAGTGCGCTTAGGACTTTAAAAAGTCCAGTATGGTGGCTTGCCGTTTTTGCCACGAGCCTGCTTTGCTTTCGGGCCGAAGAGCGCGGCATTCCCCTCTATCTCGGCACGCTTCGAGATGATGCTGTTAAGCGTCGAGGGTGGGAGACCAAGGTCCTTGGCAATGTCGACTCTCTCCCGCGCTGGCTGCCTGTCGACTGCATTTAATGCGTCCAGCTTTTCCTCAAGGGAAAGTGCCTTCCGCTCGCGCAACGCCGTCTAAGCACAAGTTCGACGTTCACGAGGCTTAAAGGGACACTGAGGAGAAATTGAAGTTGGCTTGTATCGATAGAATAGCAGCTTCTGATCACAAAAATGCCACTCTTACTGAAAACAAAGCTCTTGTAATGTAGAAAATAGCAAGAACCAAAATACAGGTGTCGCCGCCACAGGCCAATCTCGCAAGTACAAGCGTGATGACTTCCTAGGACAAGAGGCGGCACCCTGGAGGAATTTTCCTTACTTCATGGATGTCACTAATCTCTGAGGCTGGCAAAGGAAGGTTGCGCACCGCACCGCTACCCGCCAGAAATCACGGAGTCTGCGTTTACGTCACGTATCACGTCACTCCGTTCTGTGACGTCATAAGAGTTCTCGAGTTTGAATCAGAGCGGCGGAAAAAACTTTCTCAACTTCGAATCCAAATTTCTTTGAAATAAATGCATCTTTCGCTCCCGGACAAGCGGCAACAAAGCCATGAAATGCCGAAGTATCAGATTTTGCTAACAAAAAAAAAATGATAGACTTCTCCTCAGTGTCCCTTTAATGCACAATGACGATAGCATGATAGAAGAGGAGTCGACCCGTTCAACAACCATGCGGCGACCGTAAAAGTGAGAGCATTTTTCACGAATGGCCACCTAGTGGCGGCCTCACGAACTGGCGTGCGGCTTCTTGCAGCCAGTTCCATAGCCAAGCTCGGCCAAGCCCGGCCAAAACTCGCCAAAAGTCAAAATGGCTGTTGCAGCGCGTTGCCTACTTCAGCCCAGGCGTGTTTGGGGTGCTAAGTTGCGACGTGTCATGCGGAAACGTTTTCACAGCTACTGTGTAACAACGGGGTTCCTTACACATTGGATCCTATGGAAGCTATGCCGGGACCGGATGAAAACGACGTAGCAGCCGAGAAAACGCAGCAGTGAGGAACGTAACAGCGGGGTTCTACTGTACTTGTCAGACTATATTGGCCCTGTAAAATGCAAAGCATTAATGGATGCTTAGCTAGCTTAGTGGTGTCACGATTTACAGCTGTTTGTTGCCATGTGCATGCCCTCAGTGCTTTATGTATTATTACTATTATTGTTATTATTCAATTATTATTATTCAGTAATATCAGAAAATTAATGGACTGGTTTTGATATGAATTCAGTTGATATAAATTAAATTCTAAATCAAGGTTAGTTTGCTTCCACAGCCCACTCAGGAGTGTCTCACTTTCTTACTCCCTTTATTTGCACACATCTCGATGTATGAACTGCTCTTGCCGTCCAGTACATTTTTCGGATTCAGTAAAGTATTTGGGAATTTGGTTTGATTCTGGTCTTCTTTTTTCTTTTCACTTATCCTTTGTATGTGCAAAACTTCTTAAAGTCGTCTGTTGTATCGTATTAAAATGTTTTTACCTATTTTGGTCAGGAAACTATTGGTTCATTCATTAGCCTACAGTGTACTCAGGCATGGAATCAACATTTGTTCATTGTTCTAGTATCGCATTAACGTCTAAATAGGTTGTTAAAAATGCATGTTCGAAAGTGTCACCGCGTGTGTACTCGACAAAATGTGAACCATTTTCAGATGCTAGAGGTGCCCAATTTTTGATTCCGTTTTGTTCATACAGTGTTACTCAAACATTTCTGGAGCGATACATTTATAGTCCCCACTGTGCTTCCCTGGCCTTTATGTCATGTGCCCGCATTTTCAATTGCTCACACACGTACCAGATTTTACAAATATACTCGAGCTTATTATGTGCCAGATATAGTTAAAGCTCTTCCCCCAGATATTAATTCCTGTAAGTCTATATGTGATATTCGTATAAACCTGAAGAAATTGTATTTAGAATAATTATGTTGCATAGCTTCATTTCTGTGCCATTGTGAAACTTTTTGGTTTCTACCTGTTTTGTGCCTTGTATTGTTCACAATCTGTTTGGTTTCTTTAGTGTTTTCTTTCTTTTCTATCCCTACAAATAGTCAATTTTGCGGCCGAATCTTGCTGTTGACTGACAGGCTTCAGCGAGCCTGATTTCTGTAATTGTATTTGTAGACTTGTGAATAAATTATTATTATTATCATCATCATAATCGTCATCTGCTAGAACTTTCTCCTGTGTACTCAGCTGGCACTGTTCCCTTTTGCATTGAAACTGGTTTAGTGGTATCATAACCTTTAATCATTTCAGCTGTATCATGTGAGCCGATTGATAAACTGTGTGATGCCAGCTACTAGAAGTAGTACTGTGCCAAAGCAAAATGAAGCAGATATTTGAGTGTCCCTACCACCTGTTTTAGGAGAGCCTTGGTTCTACATGGTGCTGTATCATTGGAAGTCATTTGATGTTTTTACCATGTTAGATAGCTCAGCTCTGAGTGATTGTTTAGCTGTCCTTTTTTGTTTGTTTGTTTCTCTTGCCAGTGGTGTCATGCTTCGTGGCTCGGGCATCAAATGGGACCTAAGAAAGACCCAGCCTTATGACTCCTATGAAGATTTCGACTTTGAGGTGCCTGTCGGCCTAAAGGGTGACTGTTACGACAGGTGAGGGCCTTCCTTCACATCGCCTGAGGAGGGGCTGAAATTGTGTGCATAGATTACTGTATTTACACGCATAATTTGCGCATTTTTTATTCAGAAATTAGGGCTCGAAGAAGGAGGTGCGCAAATTACGCGGGGATTTCGCGAGCGCGACTTAAAAAACTCTAGAAAGGTCACAACGCGCAACATAGTTATAGTGTATGTTGCTGCGTATACGTCAGCACCCGGACCCGCACCCCACGCTGGCTGCCCCCCGAAAAAAAGTTCACTCTAAATGAAACGCCGCGCACCCCACCCCCCTCTTGCGGGATGGCATGAAGGTGCATGCATGAAGCTGAATAAGACGCTAAAACAGCGTCATCACTTGCGGCCCAGCAAATTGTTCGGTAGTTCCGAATTCCGTAAGTTTGCTTTCGCAACTTCGTCCGGGATAGCAAGCGCGAATCTATAAATCAATTATCACACCCCACAATTCTTTAACAGTACCACGCGAGCGTCGACCAAACTGCTTGTCGGCGCCTTATCACGGCATGGAGCTGCGAAGCCAGCGAGAATAGCCACATGCGCACAAGTTTGCCGACACAACGATTGTCGTCTATGGGTAAACTTGTGTGCACGCGGTTATTCTCGCTGGCTTCGCCGCCCCGCTCCGTGATAAGGCGCTGACAAGCAGTTTGAAACTTGCTGTATAGTTGTGATATCTCATCGCAAGGCACGACCGAACAACCAAACACAAGCCGCCAGAGCCACCAAGAAAAGCGTAGCCAGCAGTCGAGTCACATGCATCAGCCAAACAAACAGCGGTGTTGGCTCTTCTATCAGCTGCCGATCCACCCCGGAAGCGCTGCTGGCCGTTCCGAGTGGCGATGCCGCTGGTGCCGCCGCGATTGTCACAGCGGCCTCTGACACCACCATGAACGCCCAGTGTACAAAAGATTCAAAAAGCCTTCCGAACAAACACGCGGAATAGCCAAGTGCTACTGGGTAGAGCCATAGGGTAGAGCCCGCGTGCATGATGGTGGTCTAGCGCAGTGCGGTGTGTAAAATATGCGAGTAAAAATTATTTTTTTTGTAAACCCGGGTGATAAGTTAAGGGTGCGCAAATTATGCGAGGGCGCAAATTATGCGCGTAAATACGGTATTTTGTGTGCGTAGAGGCCCACTCCATGACAAAATTCAAGATTCAGTGTATGTCATTGCGCTTTGTAGTATGCTCCTCTGTTTTTGCTACCACAGCAGGTTTGGGTTTTGCAAGCCTGCTATGTCAGACCAACATTTTTAATTTTCATGCAAAAGTACAGTTGGATGTCTTTGTGTTTAGAAAAACATATTCGTGCTTGTTGCATTAAGAAGATTTTAGATTTTCCATTCGTACATTGCTTGCTTTTAAAGGGGTGGAGACACCAAATTTTTGGTTGGCGTGTTCTTTGTTTCAAACGTTGCGCATTACCCCAGGACACGTGGTACACGCTGTGCAATTCATATAAGTGCGGTAAATAATTTATTATTGCATTATTTATACTGAGCGATTTTGGTTTCGGTTTCTGAGCGCCGGGGTGTGCTGCGACGTCACAGTCGGGGAAGAGCAGCAACCCTGGTCACATGGGCCCCAAAAGTTGTGACGCGTGTATTGCTCCGTCGTCTGCTCTCGTACACTTGCTGTGCATAGCAGCGCCTTTCGAAATCATAGGCCGACAAACTTGGTCGGTACTGCGATGTGCTGAGAAAAGCCAAGCGAGCGAGGAACTTAGTCCTGAAACCAAGTGGCTCGCTTCGGCCGATCTCAGTCGCCATACCGCGTATGCCAACGCGGTTTTTGCGCTGTATTTCGCTTTGCCACGCCGACGCCGATGCTTGACGGACGTCTGTGTCAGTGGCCCGTAGCTGACACATTACTGCAACATGATGCCTCGCTTTTTCTATCGACCAATACCCATCTCTGTCTTCACTTCGCGCCGCCCGCGTAGCCGCGCTGCGAGACATGCTCAGGGTCCCGTGGCTGCTGATTACGATATCTGCTGCTAGTTTAGCAAACAGTGCATGTATTCGCTAAATGAATGCTTCCAGACAATTGTACAGGGTTCAGAATTAACCGCACCGGTACGTAACTCCTCCAGGAATGCGCCCTTGACGACGACTGCACCTCGGTCGCTACTTTTGTTCACATATATATCTGCATCTGTATACAGGCACCAATTGCGCGTTAGTTCGACAAGAATTGCAAGCTGCGTTCCACTTAGGTTAATCAAGCTCATCTCTTTTGCACTGGTCGCGGGTTTACTTGTTTGCGCACTGCGATAACTTTGCAAGAATCGCCGAAGAATGCGAGCGCCAGCTTGGGGGATGCTTCATAGCCAGGTTGTTGACAACGCGCAAGACCGCCGTTTCTGACTCGTTGTAACTGCTTTTTTGGTTTTTTTTTTCATGCTGTTCTTTGCTTCAGGCGTCCTTGCAATATTAAAATCAAAGCATCTTTCATTATGCCTTCTTTCCTCTCATGCAGGTACTTGTGTCGAATGGAAGAGATGAGACAGAGCCTGCGTATTATCTACCAGTGCCTGAACAAAATGCCACCTGGTCCAGTCAAAACGGATGATAACAAATGTGTGCCCCCATCAAGGGAAGAAATGAAGGTCTGTGGCAGGCCACTTTCGCATGCCAACAGTGCCGTCATTGTTCTCTAAGTTAACAATGCAGTGGGCATGTTAATCATGGCCATACACTACTCTTAGGCTTGGTGGGGCGTGTGCCTGACCAATGCCAGTGGGCCTTATGCTTGTGCATTTGATTCGTTTAACGTTAGCTAGTGCAAAATAAATAAATGCCACTGCTTTTACGATTTATTACTACTGTTATACATATATACTCCACACGTCTGTGTCCCATGTGCCTTTCATTGATTTAAGGTGGAGAAATCTCAGTGCCTCTTATGAATGGACATTTAGGTAGCTGCAGTGGTTGATGTCAAGACGGCGCGGAAGGGACAAGAGAGGCACAAGAACACAACAGTTAAACAATGGGCAGGAATGTAGTTCTGCGTAGGGAGCTCTGTACAGTAAAATGCAACTTTCGAACTTGTCTGTAGGCCTTTCGATTGCCATGTTTACTTGTAAAGTGAACACACATTTTTGTTAAAGAAAAACATTTCTAATTTCGGAGACGCATTTATTATTCAGATAAAATTTATGCTACCATATTGCAGTCATTAGCGTAATGGGCACATTTATTATGCAAGTAAGCACTGTATCAGGCTGTTCTATTTTGCTCATGCTTGTTTGCTAGAAATGCGGTTCGTGCATAATAATGCACTGGATGTTCACATATATAAGTGACAAAAAGACATCATCATTACACCACTCGATTTCTGACACACAACACTTTGGTACGCAACCACTTAGAAGTTATATTTGTGGAACAGGGATGTCACAGTTTGCACCAGCGTTTACTATTGTTTGTTTTGTTTGCTTGAGTATTTTCTGCCATGTTTTGCCTTCTCATTTCTTTGATCTTACATTCTTTCTCTTCATCCCTCCCCCACAGACATCGATGGAAGCCCTAATTCACCATTTCAAGCTTTTTACCGAGGGTTACCAAGTTCCTCCGGGTGTAACATACACCGCTGTCGAAGCACCAAAGGTTAGCCACGTAGGACCAACTAGTATACAAGGACAGCGAGTTGAAGTTTCTGAATTAGTACACACTTTCTCGGACACTCTGCAACCTTTTAATTGAAGGTTCTGCCCTAAATTTATGGCCTAAGAGGTTAATTAAACACAATAATCAGTTTATTAAACAATACAATGCTTATGGGTTGCTGTAGTGAGTGGCTGACAACTTGCATTAGGTTGTGTCCTCCCATAGTGCTCTGGTATATATTTTTAAACCTTGGCTGAAGTTTTCTCGGGCACCCTGCATTTTGCATGTAATGCTGTATCGTACTGTTTTGGTGTTTGGGCGAAGCCCCATCCAATTGAAAGTTGAAGTTTGGATATCGGTTTCGAATGTCACCATTATTTAAATGTCACTGTGTCCAGAGAGCCGGTGCATAATATTTGATGGTATACAAGTTGACAATGAAAGTAGACACTAGAAACATGGCAGGTGCACATCTGCAAACGATTTGGGACACGAATTTTGTTAACTTTAATTTCTTTGCAAACAGTTAGGCACATCACTCGAGGCTTAACCCAGTAATTCCTTGGCATGGAAAATGTTAAACAAAAGTTACGAACTTAAAGCATTTTGTGATTACTGGCCCGTACATTGCAAAAATATAGAAGTGTTAGATTTTTCAGTAAAAATATTATTAGTGCATAAATATACTTAGTGCAAAAATAAATCAGTCACAGAATTCAAGATTATTGTGTGACGTGGCATTGCAGCAGTATGCCCTGCTGAAATTTTGGGCTATTTTGCCAGTACGCTTAGCTTTTGCCATGAGTGATGTTCCAACAGGTCTCCTGCATCTCTGAGAAATTACTTTTCGATCCTACTGTAATAAATTAGTTGGGGAATGCTATTTTAAAAATACTGCGAGGAATTAATGCACTCTTGCAAGCAAAAGTGAAAGCTGTTCACATATTTACAGTCTGTACTGCACGTTACTGGCTTAAGGGTGCACTGTGTTATTTAGTACACAGTCCTATTGAGGTTGCTGTATTCCAGGCTGTGCACTACGACAATGAATTAAATTCTTTCTACTAGTGTTGTGTTCCATAAACTTTTGACTGTGGCTGTACTTGTGAGCGTATGTGCCTGTCCTCATTGGTCGGCCATTGTGATCTTCTCTGTCCATTTGTCCAACTGCCAATATCAAGTATCAGGCAGACCTCTCTATTTTTCTTCCCTGAGGTCACTCTCTGATTTAGCATGTCGAATACAGTAGAACTCCACTGTTACATTTTTTGTGGGACCACCCCCCCTGTTTTTTACTTTTCTTAAGGGCAACATGCTTCGCTGGAATTTGCAGGTCTTTGTGGCTGTCATGAGTGTTCTCATGCACAGAATATCCTGGGTGCTCTGCTGTCGCTCTCCGTCTGCCTGGGCAGCTATTAGTTTAAGGGATAAGGGAGGCAGCAGCGAAGAGGGGGGCGTGTGAAGCGGAAGAAGTTTGGGCATGTGTATGCTTTTCTGCACTGTTTTCATGGCTTTAATCCTGCACAGTCCTCAGCTATTGGAACCTAGAAATTGCATTTTTATGTGGCACTGTGACAAGTCAAACAAAAATAACAGAAGCATGCCTTGGAACCAACCCATGCAACTGCATCTCGTGCAGCACTTCCCGCATGACGTTTGCATGGCAAAGTTTCGTTTTCGCACCTTTGGTCCTTCACGCTTGCATTTCAGCGGTGGTGGAACTGCACCAATAGCCAGAAGATTCACGTCTCCCATAAGCATGCTTGACATCGGCTTGGGTGCATCATACCGAAAGCCGCTGAAAACAATGGCGGCCACCCGCTTTGGCTGGTGTGCAGTCTCCGTTCCACGTGCGCTAAACGTAGGCTGTCACAAGTCACCTTCGCGACGTTGCATGCGGGAACACTGCCACAATTGCGACCTAACAGCTGAATCTGTATTGCATGCATTTCTGTGGGAGCTTGGACGTGACTGGCTCATGAAAGCATAGCAGCCAGGAAAACGCAGCACCTGAGAATGTAACAGTTGGGTTTTTACTGTAATCATATAGTAAGGTACAGTCAAGCAGCAGACTGTTGTTAGCAAGTGATTGGATCATTTTGAACGTGTAGTTGTCCAAGGCAGTGAGGTTTGTGCATCCATGTTGCAGGGAGAGTTTGGTCTGTACATGATTTCGGATGGAAGCAGCCGTCCCTACCGATGTAAGATCAAGGCCCCCGGTTTTGCCCACCTTGTAAGTACCTTTCCTGTACCAGACTGCTGCTGAATGCAGGTGTATGTGATGAGTGTTTAGATGACTCAGCCAAGGCTAGGAAAATAGTCACTAAATTTTTTTTTGTCAGGACACCTTTACGAGATGCATGTTTGGAATGTTTGACATCAAACCTTCATTGAGACCAGAATGTTATGTACAGCCTTTGCCAAAAGTCTTCTGTCTGCTTAACAAACGTATAGTGGAGCACTTGCAGCAGCCTCGAACCACACTGGGTCTTGAAAGGGGAGAACGAGCGTTCTTGCCCTGCAAAAATTTCTGGCCTTGAAATGAGAACTTTCGAGCTGGCAATCAGCAAGGGCATTTCTGCTGACTAGTGGTAAACTGCATGTCTCAAAATAAGTGGCCATGGTTTTTGTATTAAACAGAAGGCAAGTCTTTGTGGGAAATCTCAGTAACTTCTTTTTTTCTTTGTAGTCTGCCTTGGACTTTATTGGAAAGCACCACATGCTGGCGGACATTGTTGCCATCATAGGTGAGCCCTTACCCTGTGATGTGTGCTGCAGCAAATTGTGACCCTGCACCTCAAATGTAATACAGTTCCAGCTCACAGTGTTATCAGAGCTAATTACCTGATGAGGATGGTTGAAGGGATAAATTTAAGATCAGTTTGCTGTGGAGCTTTACACAAAATTAAATAATTCGTTCAAAGCTTCATGCTCTGCCTACATGGTAGTTACTGTACCCTGACAGTTTCAAGGTGAAATTGTGCCTTTGACCTCGCTTTTGCAAAGCTGTTTGTGATGTTCATGACGTTAGCATCAAAAACAGTAAGTTGGTGGTTGGTTCAGCATCTGGCACCATATCTTTCGAGGGGCATGTAGCCATGTAAGTAACGAGGCCCCAATTTGGGGTAGTTTATTTGTAGTGACTGGAAAGTGTTGTGTTCATTGTTCAACATCCTCACATATTCTTTCGTTAAGGAGGGAAGAGCATAAAATTAGATAAATTTCGACTGCGAGCACTTTTGTAGATTGCCACCGCAAGACAAGCCATTAAATGACCAGGTGGCACAAGAAAGTTTAGAAACTAAAGGTAAGGCTTTAATATTGTACTTCAACTTTTTCAGGTACTCTGGACATCGTGTTTGGAGAAGTTGACCGCTAGGGTTCAAGGATGTAATCTAAGTCTACAAGCATCAACGGCTCTTTAGAAATGTCGACACCTTAATGCCTGTTTGCGTGGCAAATAAATAATGTAAATAGTAGCTCTGAATTGCTGCATCGCAGGCTTCAATAAAGAGGTGTCTCTGAACTCTGTCTTTTGTGTCACTGAAGGAATACTGAAGCCAGAGCGATGGAAGAGTGATAAGCGCCCCCTTCCTTGCTTGACCATGCCCATCCTTTCTGAAGGCTCCAGTGCCACTGGATTTGGTGCTGGGCCATGTGTGGTGGAAATTGGTTTTTGAGGAGAGGAAATGCCACCGCACATAAAGGAGAAAGTGAAAGAAGAAAGTAAGGAAGAGGTGCCGTAGTGGAGGTCTCCTGAGTAATTTCAACCACCTGGGGATCTTTAATGTGCACCTGCATTGCACATCACAGGTGCCCTTTCCTTTTGCATTTCCACTGCTGCTGGGTAGGTACTCCGGCCCTATAGGGGAAGTGTTGTAGCATCCTGGCAACTAAAAGGGATGAGGAGGAAAGTGTGCTCATTTGGAGCACTGGATATTGGTTTGGTTTGGTTTTTTTGGGGGGGAAAGGAAATGGCGCAGTATCTGTCTCGTATATCTTTGGACACCTGAACTGCGCCGTAAGGGAAGGGATAAGGGAGGGAGTGAAAGAAGAAAGGAAGAATAGGTGCTGTAGTGGAGGGCTCCGGAATAATTTAGACCACCTGGGGATCTTTAACATGCACTGACATCGCACAGCACACGGGCGCCTTGGCGTTTTTCCTCCATAAAAACGCAGGCACTGGATATGGAGAATCTGTTTCTGAGCTATCTGTGTGTAGTCAAGTCTTTACACTACTAGAAAAAAAAAAAGCCTGCTGCTTTCCTGTGCAATTTGCAGGTGAGGTTTACAAGCCACAGACAGGCATAGACATTTCTTTTAATGTCTTGTTTGGCACATGTGGTCTGAGCAAATTCTTAAGTGTTTTGTCTATTCTTCTTGCCACCTGTTCCATCCATTGTTTTTATGCATGCAGCTGCCATAATGAGGATGCACGTGGTATGCTACTTGGTTATGTGAGGCATTGGGCGGTGCAGTGAAAATGGGCCTAGCATATTGTATTGGCGTCTGTCTCTGAGGCAAGAGCGACATTTATTTTTAATTTCGCTGCTTCTGTTTCCTGTCATGGCCGAGGCATTTTAAAGTGAGAATAATTGTTCAGCAACTTGGTGTGCTGAGCCTGTGCACAGGCCCATGCAGAAAGGTCCTACTGAGTAACTTGCACTTGGCTGTAGTAGGACAAACAGGCTGCTCAATTTTCATTTCTGACAAACACAGTCTACAGCTTTTCAGAAAATTTCATTCTGCTAATTGTTTTGCTTCTCGGTGTGTGAACCGTGTAATTTTTTTTCTTTGTGTGTGTGTGTGTTGCTGCTGCGCGTAAGGCACGGCGGCGTGCTTATCGTGAACCCGCAGTTTTGCCACCCGCGCGCCATACAGCCATGCAGGCTTACCAAGACATCAGCGAGCGCCAGCGCGAAGTGTAAGAAGAAGAAGAACGCTGCATCCAGCCTCTTCTCACAATGGCCTGGCTGCTGGGGACCACCGTAAAATCTTTACGCTCCGCAGTGTTTCGGCGCTGTTCAGGAACGATCTTCTGTAGCGCCAGGTAAGGGTACGGCGCTGAGGAGGTGCCGGTCGTGTTGGATGCACCCGAGATGTGAGAATCTGTCAAGTTCGTTAGCTGTCATGTGTTTTATGCGGGTTTCTAATCAGATTGCTGCTATGGACTCGCTCACACACCAGAAACGGTGGCACTGAAGTGGGGGAGAGGTTAAGTGTTGGCTGGCATATATGATGCCGAATTGCTCTTCATAAAGATCGATGCCAGCTTTGCACGTTCGCTCACTAGCCATAATTAAATGCAGTAAGCGAGACGTTTAAGTCACCCGCAGAATTAAATATCATTTAATTCGTCCGGGGGTTAAGGACGCGACCGGCATATATTTGACGTTGCGGGCCTCGATCCCCATGCCGATCTCACCGTACCACACGAGAGTCGCACAAGAATTGCACAGCCCTCGAAGCTGTCGGCAGACGTTGGCAGAGAGGTATGGCATCGAACTTGGCATAAGATGGCGCCGGGAGCGTCAGTAAGCGGGACCCGTGCACCCCCAATACGTACCACATGTTTCGGCGGGTGTCGTGCAAAAGTGGAAGGCAATGGGGAAAATGGCATGGTTTTCCGATATCTTAGATTTGAAGGAGTGACACCAAACATTGGTTTCATGTTTTAAGCGTAAAACATTACTGGAGACGAAACTCTAGAAGCCCGTGTTCTGTGCAATGTCACTGTATACATTATAATTAAATATCTCCATAGAGTTTGGTGATCGAAATTTCCGGAGCCCTTTACTACGGCGTCCCTGATAGCCGGAGTCGCTTTGAGACGTAAAACCCCCATAAATAAATATACATTATCAAAACGTGGTACTCTATGACCGCTAAATAATTTACCATTGAATTTGCTGTCTGGGTTGCAGTTGCTGTGAATTTCTGTAACTCTATATGTAACATATTGCCACGTAGGGCTGACGACAGTCCAGCGAGCAGGAAGACAGCGAAAATGACTTTCAAACGAAACTCTTTATGGCTGACTTCCGTCATTAAAGAAATGAATGACTCGGCGGCGGCGTAGCAACAACTTTAAGCGTGCTCGGCGGTCGTCGAACAGACTATCGTGCCTGCCGCTCTCAGCAGCACCCAATTTAAAGCGGATAGCGAACTTTCGAGATACGCGTGCAAAGTTTCAACATTGTGGAACAATTGGTTCAGCCTGGATGCAGTCAATTGAGATAAATCTGGTCGCGTCTACAAATAAAGCGATAAAGCGGCGTGCCGGCAGCTTTGAAGAATGAACAAACACTACAAAGTTTCGCGGCAATATACAAGTTAGCGCTCGGCACTGGTTGTATGCAGGGGTGCCAGGTGGAGCCCCGACCTTGATTTCGTCAACGACATGAAAGGCGTCGTGTTTGTACCAGACGAAATCTCGAGCACAATGAAGCCGCTTCCGCCGAATGGCAAGTATTGCACTTCCAGAGAGTTAGCTTTACTGGATATCATGATTAGCCTGTTTTTTGATGCATAACAACATAGGTATTAGCAAGCCACAGAACACTTCTCTTTACCTCACAAACCCTATTTTTATGGCTAGTGGTTAGGGCGCTTGGCTAGTGATCTGGAGTTCCCGGGTTCGAACCCGACCGCGGCGGCTGCGTTTTTATGGAGGAAAAACGCTAAGGCGCCCGTGTGCTGTGCGATGTCAGTGCACGTTAAAGATCCCCAGGTGGTCGAAATTATTCCGGAGCCCTCCACTACGGCACCTCTCTCTTCCTTCTTGCACTCCCTCCTCTATCCCTTCCCTTACGGCGCGGTTCAGGTGTCCAACGATATATGAGACAGATGCAGCGCCATTTCAGTTCCCCCCCAATATATATATATATATATATATATATATTGTAGGGGTGTGTTTATTCGGTGAACCCAGATGATTCCAGCCGCTCAGGGGAGACTCGCAGCGAAGCGTCAGGCGTGGCGAAAGAGCAAGGCAGCGAACAACTTCTTCGTCCTTGAGAGCGGCAGCACGCGACGCATGTCAGTGGTTATATCGATGAAGATTACCACACTACAGTTTCCCCCCCGGGCAGAGAAGGAGCCATCCTGGCGACTCATGGTGCCGAAAGGACAGACGGATCGTAGTAGGGCTTGATTCGGTCCACATGAACTATTTCGCGTCCACGGCGACGCAAGTCCGCAGATGGCGTAACGGGCTCAACTACGTAGTTCACAGGAGATGTTTTTTGAAGCACTCGGTATGGACCGTGATACCGAGCAAGAAGCTTCTTTGACAGGCCGGCGGTTGTGGCAGGAACCCAGAGCCACACCAGGGAGTTGGGCGCATATGAAGGCGCCTCACCAGTGTCACGATGGTGTTTTTGTTGCCATTGATTTTCCTTTGTGAGCGAACGAGCGAGCTGACGGCATTCTTCTGCATACTGGGCGGCGTCCGAGAGTGGCGTCGATTCAGAAACATCAGGGCGGTAGGGAAAAAGCGCGTCCATTGTGCAGGTTGGCTCGCGCCCGTAAAGAAGAAAAAAGGGAGAGAATCCAGTGGTGGTCTGTATCGCAGTGTTGTACGCGTAGGTTACGAAGGGAAGAACGTGGTCCCAGTTGGAATGAGCGTCGTTGACGTACATGGCCAGCATGTCACTCAGAGTACGGTTGAAGCGTTCTGTCAGGCCATTCGTCTGAGGGTGGTAAGAAGTAGCGGTGCGATGAATGATGCGACATTCTTTCAGTAGGGCCTCGAGAGCGTCGCACAAGAAAACGCGTCCGCGGTCACTGAGCAGTTCCTTCGGAGTCCCGTGGCGAAGAATCAAGTTGTTGAGAATGAACAAAGCAACGTCTCTTGCAGAGGCAGAGGGTAACGGTGATGTTTCAGTGTAGCGAGTCAGATGGTCTACTGCCGCAATAATCCACCGGTTTCCAGCAGGAGTAGTCGGAAGAGGGCCATAGAGATCTATGCCAACGCGGTCAAACGGACGAGCAGGGCAGGGTAACGGCTGCAACGAAACAGAGGACTTCTGAGGAGTTTTTCGGCGTTGACAAGATTCGCAAGCGCGCACGAAATGTCTTACGAAGCGGTACATTCCACGCCAGTAAAATCGCAGACGTAGGCGTGTGTAGGTTTTCAATACGCCACCGTGAGCACATTGTGGGTCACCATGGTACGCAGCACAAATGTCGGCGCGGAGATGACGCGGGATGACTAGAAGCCACTTCCGTCCATCAAGCAAATAATTGCGGCGATAGAGAAG
Organism: Amblyomma americanum; assembly: GCF_052857255.1. NCBI lineage: Eukaryota > Metazoa > Arthropoda > Arachnida > Ixodida > Ixodidae > Amblyomma > Amblyomma americanum. The sequence goes on from NC_135502.1 coordinate 42,391,454, forward strand.
ACCGTCACGAATGGAGAAGTGGTGTGCTTGGCGGACGAGCGCTTTGGAGGAATGACCGGGAGTAGGACTTGAGAGAAAATTCAAAAGTGCATTGATCCAGGGGTCATTCCGCTGCTCGGTAGCCATGTCGATAGTTGTAAGAGTCGACATATCGTAGGCACAGACGTGGTCAGACGAATTATCTCTAGGCAATGGCGAGCGGGAAAGAGCATCCGCGTCCGTATGCTTCAGCCCTGATCGATAAATGACATGAATGTCAAACTCCTGGAGACGAAGAGCCCAGCGAGCAAGGCGACCGGATGGGTCTTTCAGAGAGGCAAGCCAGCACAAAGCGTGGTGATCGGTCACAACGTAAAACGGTCGACCATACACATAAGGACGAAATTTTCCGATAGCCCAAATAATGGCCAAACATTCCCTTTCTGTGACTGAATAATTAGATTCTGCCTTTGTCAATGTTCGGCTGGCGTATGCCACAACATACTCGCTGTAACCAGGCTTACGTTGGGTAAGGACGGCACCAAGCCCAATACCGCTGGCATCAGTGTGGATCTCCGTAGGCGCAGCCGGATCAAAGTGGCGTAGAATGGGCGGCGAAACCAAAAGGCGGCGTAAAGTGTCAAAGGCTTTATCGCAGGCTGGAGTCCAGGCGGAAAGGTCGGAGCTGCCGGCAAGGAGCTGGGTCAGAGGAGCGATGATAGAGGCGAAGTTCAAGATGAAACGTCGAAAGTAGGAGCAGAGGCCGATAAAGCTCCGAAGCTGCTTCAGGGAGGTTGGCTTCGGGAACTCTGCAACTGCGCGAAGTTTGGTGGGGTCGGGAAGAATGCCGTCCTTAGAAACTACGTGGCCTAAAATTGTGAGTTTTCGAGCGGCAAAGTGGCACTTCTTCAAATTCAACTGAAGCCCAGCGCCGGCGAGACACGTGAGGACATCCTTTAGGCGGAGAAGGTGAGAAGAAAAGTCGGCAGAAAAAACTACGATGTCGTCCAGATAACAAAGACAGGTCTGCCACTTGAGTCCACGAAGAACAGTGTCCATCAGGCGCTCGAAAGTAGCCGGGGCATTGCAGAGGCCAAAGGGCATAACGTTGAACTCGTATAATCCATCCGGTGTTATAAAGGCAGTTTTCGAGCGGTCATTATCAGCCATCGGTACCTGCCAGTAGCCGGAGCGCAAATCCAAAGAGGAGAAATACTCGGCTCCCTGTAAACAGTCCAAGGCGACAAACACTTGAATTACGTTAGTGGGAGAACACCGAGGACTTGAAGAGTTCGAACCAAGCGCAGTTCTTGCCCCGGGAACTGCGACTGTTAGTTTCCCTCAACGGTGCCGGTAGAACGTCGGAGTGGGGACGGGGAACGGCGACGAGGGGAAGGTGATCGGCGAGCTGTGTACGTTTGATTGTCACGAGATACAAATTCGGAACTGGGCGGATTTCTCGGCGAGGGCTGGTCTGTATTGTAGGAGTAGTTCCATAGTTCAGGTCGAGAAGGTGGAAGGCGTTGGCGGCAAAGGCGTGCGACATGGCCCGGCAGCCCGCAAGAGTAGCAGATTGGTCGGTTGTCCGCGGTACGCCAAGGGTTCGTAGGGCGTTGGCGTACCCTTGGAATAGGGACATGGAATGCAGACCCAGGCAAAGGCGAAGGAAGGTTGGAAGGAGCGGCCTGGTAGGAAAGAGATGCTGATGGCATGAGCTGCCTGGCCGCAACTTGGGCGTAAGTCAGTGGTGCCGTTACTTGCGCTGGCACGGGGCTGGGCGGCAGCACAGGGCTGGGCGGGAGCATGGAGCTGGGAGGAAGAACGTCAGCGATGTGATCTTGAACGGCACGCCGTATGGTAGGGGCCAAAGACGGAGCCATGTCAGGAACAAGGCGGCCACTATCCTGTAACTGAGGGACCAGCGATAGCTGGCGGGCGACCTCTTCTCGAACGAAGGCTTTGATTTGCTGAAGTAAAGGGCTGTCCTCTGATGGGGTAGAACCGCCCAGCGCAAGTGTAGAGATGGCGTCGTCTCTAACACCGGACCGCCGGGTAGAAGCGCGCTTCTTACGAAGCACGTCGTAGCTCTGGCAAAGCTTGATCACGTCACTCACCGTGGCAGGATTTTTTACCCAGAGCATTTGGCACGCGTCGTCAGAGATGCCTTTCATGATGTTCTCGATCTTATCCGCTTCAGTCATTAGCGGATCGACAACGCTTGCATAGGTCCACGATGTCCTCTATATAACTAGTGAACGACTCATCGACTTGCTGAGTGCGCTCACGCAAGCGTTGTTCTGCCCGGAGCTTGCGAACTGCAGGGCGGCCGAACACTTCTGCAAAATTCTTTTTAAATGCAGACCAAGATGGCAGGTCTGCCTCATGGTTGCGAAACCAGAGGTTCGCCACGTCAGTCAGATAAAAGATTACATTGCTTAGCTTGATAGCGTCGTCCCATCTGTTGTAGCTACTGACGCGCTCATATGCCGCCAACCAATCGTCGACGTCCTGGTCGGCTGTGCCACTGAAGAAGCACGGATCACGCTGCCGTAGAGCTCCAGAACACAGCACGGTGGTTGGGAGGGGCGACGATGTCGTGGCAGTGTCATCCGGCATGCTGGAAGCAGAGGGTAACGTGCGGCTTCTTAGTTCCAGGGTGGACGGGAACGTACCCAGCACCTCCACCAATTGTAGGGGTGTGTTTATTCGGTGAACCCAGATGATTCCAGCCGCTCAGGGGAGACTCGCAGCGAAGCGTCAGGCGTGGCGAAAGAGCAAGGCAGCGAACAACTTCTTCGTCCTTGAGAGCGGCAGCACGCGACGCATGTCAGTGGTTATATCGATGAAGATTACCACACTACAATATATATATATATATATATATATATATATATATATATATATATATATATATATATACACCTGGGCCGGTGAGCACCCTGCCACAAAACAGGCTTCAGGCAGAGACAAACGAACAACGGCTAAATGCAGGGAATGGCCACTATGATAGCTAGCGCACTAAAATAGGATTTCTTTCGAAGGTGCGGGAAATTGTACCAAAGGCGTCCAGATTGCGAGGCGAGCACACAACCCATAGGCCACAAAACCGCGTTGCCTCTTGGCGAGCAAAGGTGAACCCAGTATATGCGTTCCCTTACGACTGTATGCTAATGGGCAGGTGTTTGTCATTAGAAAGGAAAGGGAGAATTGAAAAGAAATTAAAGGGAAATAAAAATAAAAGGGGTTTCGCATTCAAAGCACATCCCCGCCGCGGTGGCTCAGTGGTTAGGGCGCTCGACTACTGATCCGGAGTTCCCGGGTTCGAACCCGGCCGCGGCGGCTGCGTTTTTATGGAGGGAAAACGCTAAGGCGCCCGTGTGCTGTGCGATGTCAGTGCACGTTAAAGATCCCCAGGTGGTCGAAATTATTCCGGAGCCCTCCACTACGGGACCTCATTCTTCCTTTCTTCTTTCGCTCCCTCCTTTGTCCCTTCCCTTACGGCGCGGTTCAGGTGTCCAACGATATATGAGACAGATACTGCGCCATTTCCTTTCCCCCAAAACCAATTATTATTATTATTAAAGCACATGAATAGTGTTAAGTGCTCCCCGTAATTTTTGAACCGCGCGAACAAACGTAGACAAAGGCGAGTACTTTGTACGTGACACGTTTCCCGGGCCACGATGAAAGACCCAAATAATGGGGCTTGTTGGTATACTTCATGTTGTATCGGGCGGCGCTAACACTGAATAATAATAACTGGTTTTTGTGTGGAAAGGAAATGGCGCAGTATCTGTCTCATATATCGGCGGACACCTCAACCGCGCCGTAAGGGAAGGGATAAAGGATGGAGTGAAAGAAGAAAGGAAGAAAGAGGTGCCGTAGTGGAGGGCTCCGGAATAATTTCGACCACCTGGGGATCTTTAACGTGCACTGACATCGCACAGCACACGGGCTCCTTAGCGTTTTTCCTCCATAAAAACGCAGCAAAAACGCTAAGACGCCTTAACACTGACTTTTTGCGCCAACACTGAAAAAGAGACGAAATCAAAGCACGACCAGGACGAGCGCTTACTTTCAACTGTTCGTTTTCCGAGTCCGGAAAGGTTTTAAGAAGGAAGGGGAGGAGACACACGCAATGACATTTTCTCCTAGCAATCACGTGGGCGGAGAGTTGGGCATGTGTCCTTTGGAATCTTGGAGGATGTCTTTGGGCCACGAGGGCTCGGCAATTCCTGCATTCGTTGTCCAGTACCGGCGCAACTTGTTACGCAGAATACTTCGAGCGGACGGAGAAGCAGGTGAGGAACATGCAGATCAACTTCGGACCGCAGCACCCGGCTGCCCACGGCGTGCTCAGACTTGTGCTCGAGCTCGAAGGTGAGGTAAGCACGTACGCGCCCCACCTGGATGTGCTGCGCGGAAAATTTGAATCAGCGCGGTGGACCACGATTACGACAAAATCGGACGCAGTGAATTACGCCCCGTGTTATACCAAGCATTAAAGGACTATGGTTGAACTGACGACTGTAAAGTACATCGTGTGTATCCCGGTGCGGATTTACCCCGCTCCCAGACATCGGCGAGAAAATATTTTCTGTGAGAAAACTGGTAGAGCCCATCTTTTTGGGCTAAGTAAAACAAGAAATCAATTGTGCATGCAGAAACTTCCTCTCACCCGCCCCTGAGCGCTACATATAGACCTTTTCACGACCCTAGAAGTAACCGGTTTGGTTTGCTGTGGGAAGAGCGCGGGGAGCTTAATCCTCAACCCTCTCATCCTCGATCCTTGATGGATGCGAAATGCTAGAGGTCCGTGCAGTGCACGTTAAAGAACCCCAGATGGACGAAATTCCCGGAGCCCTCCACTATGGCGTCCCTCATAGCCTAAGTTGCTTTGGGACGTTAAAGGCCTGTAAAATCCTAAAATCCCTATCTTTTGTTCTACGAGTACAGGAAAATGCCCAGTATGCCGGCGTCCTTCGACGACTTTCTGAAAAGGTCTATAAATCTTCCCCTGCCTCTGCCCGTATCAAACAATCCATTGGAGATTTTCAACTCGGTATCTCTGGACTCACGCTGCTGCCTCCGAAACAAGGCATTCCCATCTAGATGCCTCAGTGCGCGAAGATGTAGGTGCTTATCGCTTGCCCGGATGCTTGACCGTTTATGTTGGCGAATATCCGATGACCACTACACGGAAAATATCGTTGCCCCTACTTGCGCCTCTCGTCGCAGACTGTGGTGCGAGCGGACCCGCACATCGGTCTGCTACACCGCGGCACGGAGAAGCTGATGGAGTACAAGACGTACACACAGGCACTGCCCTACATGGACCGCCTGGACTACGTCTCCATGATGGCCAACGAACAGTGCTACTCACTTGCCGTCGAAAAGCTCCTCAACATAGACATCCCCAAGCGCGCCAAGTACATACGGGGTGCGTGCGAACCAGCGTTGCAGTACCTATACAGTCATGGACAAAAGTTTGCGGGATGCGGGTTATACGCAAAATATTTATTTCTCTCCGGCATTGCAAAGCAGACCAACGAAAAAAAGTGGTAGGGTATTAACGTAGTTAAACCGAGTAGACGCGCAAAAACATGTGTTCACCCTTCACCCCTCCTTTCTGGCATCTGTATCGTCACACCCCCTCTCCACTCGGCCGCAGCTGGCGCGCCGCCCTCCTCCCATTGGCTACAGCTGGCGCGGCGCTCCCGAACTAGCCCGAGCTTCACAAAGATTCTTGGTTTGGACCGTGTTAAGTAGTGTTTTCGCGCTGAAATAGAAGCACCAGGGAGAATGCGTGCTCCATCTTCTGACCAGAAGTTCAGTTCACTGGCTAACGAGACAACACAGAAAACTTTTTCCCGCGAATCCGCACCCCGCAAACTTTTGTCCATGACTGCACACTTTAGTCGCGTAACGTTGTGCTGCGTTTTATTCCTTGTTGTGTCCGTTTTGTTGGAGATTTTTCGTAGCTGCGCAAGCCACTCGCACGATAGCAGAGCGGCGTTTGAACTTAGTCGACCCCGTAATGACTGTTTCATACATACCGGCGTAATCTATAGGTTGTATCGATTATGTAGCGTTTTGGGATCAGTGCAAGCATGTCTGGGAAACTTGACTTGAACTCACCATTTAAGTTCTACAGTTTTGCGACGGACGTCCTGGTTTCTAATACCATGTGCCCATCAGCAAAGCAATACTCTAAAAACGAGTGCAGCGGTCGATTGTGGTTCTCAGTTTTCATGCCTGTGCACGCATTGGTCAAAAATGTACCAGGTGTTTCGGGAAAGGCTGCTACCGATTATTAAAATTAGGCTTGTTGAGATATAAAAGATGTCTTCTGCGGTATATATGTAAACATCAGTGCCGGCGGACATCAGACTAAAGGTAAATCATGTGAACTATTGAGACGGTTAATTTCTGATGGTAAAGTTTAAACCATTGCAGTTAGATGCCTAAGTGCAACTGAATATTGTAGCGCGTCGTTAATAATAGCAATGTCGGTGTTTGGATTCAAAAATGCCATTACCCTCTGCGCTCTCAGTCAACAAATTTCGGTCATATCACGCCAAAATACGCGCGCTTTCGAAATTCGCAAATCTTTGGAGAACGCAAAACAACACCGCAGCGCATATCATTCCGAGGCGCGTAACCTCCTCTGACCCACCAGAGCTGTACGCTGCTGCAGCGCAAACGAGAGTGAGAGAGAGAGAGATCACGTGACACGTGTGCCACGGAGTGAAGTTTCTTTTGTGCACGGTTTTTCGCTCGCCAAAGATAGATTTTCCTCAAAATGGCCTAAATTTGTTGACTGACAGCGCGGAGGGTAATCGTGTTTTCGAAATAACAAAAAAAAACTTATTGTACTAGTAGCGGCCCGCTACCAATCTCTGTTTACAACCAAGTGCCTAACAAAAAAGTTGGTTATTATAAATTACTTGAACCAGATTACTATAGTTAGCATGATACTATATAGTTAGCATCTTGATTTTCGCAGTTCTCTTTGGAGAAATCACGAGGATACTCAACCACATCCTGTCTATCGGAACTCACTGTCTCGACATCGGCGGCCTCACACCTTTCTTCTGGCTTTTCGAAGAACGAGAAAAGGTACCTGAGCAATTTCCTCTTGCTGTCGTTGTGCGCATTTGTTTCGCTATGCATTAGAGTGGCAATGAATGTATACCTCACGCAATTCCGTCCTCGGCAACGAGGCGGCCCCGCGAGTTAGCCCGAGCTCTCTACTTCCGGGTGACCGTGGAGCCGTCCGACAGCTGGGGCATGGACGAGCGTTTGCAAAACTATACAGAAATTGTGAAGAAAATTGTAGATTAAGCAGAAGGCTGGTGTCAACACCGGACAAAACCTAGAACAACAGAGAGGCGGTTGCACGGCAACGCCTGCAGGTTGGCAACTACATAACCCGGTCTGGGCACACCATGTCCAACCGGGGGATAGGCAAGATGATAACTGAAAAAAAAAAACTGTGGGACGAGAAGGACCAGGCCTCGACCACATAATTTGGAAATGTTCTAGCTCCCCAGGGGCTAAAAAGAATATCGGACGTAGAGAAGCCTGGGAAGCCCTGATGCGGAGCGAGGTTCCTGCTCTTAAGCGCCAGGTCCTCCACCTGGCGGAAGAAAGCCGCGAGAGATCAAGACACCTCTACGCCCTGCTTTTAGCCGCGGAGGCCTCGGCCCCCATCTCTCAGGCCTCCGGCGCGGAGGCCCCCTACTCCGCGCCGCCTCCTTTATCTGGTGGAATAAAAGTTGGCAGTTGCTTAACTTGGCTAACCCTGGAATTCCAGCGAAAAAGCAAGGACGCCTTGCTAAGCGTCTGAGGCTCGGTCCATGGCAGCAGCTCCTCTACACGCTCGCGACATCCGTTCTATATATACTCACACGACCACGGTGGCTATGACGTGGAATCACATGGTCTTACGACACCCCATCGGATGTCATCACGTGGCTTCACATCACCCCATCGGATGTTCTTGAGGTCAAAGGTCAACCTTAAGGTCACCCAATATCGAAGGTCAATGGTCATCTAAAGGTCATGGGTCAAGGTCAAATTAAGGGTTCGACACCATAATTGTACCACATATGGTCACACGCGGCTAAGGTGGTTGGGCTGAATGTCCGTTCAAGATCATTGTCCGGCCTACGCGACGACCTGCTTTACCTAGCGTAGTGAAACTTTTCGCTTCATAAAGTTTATAGCAATCAATCAATCAATCAATCAATTCCACTCATCTGTGGCGCAGCTGATGGAGTTCTACGAGCGGCTGTGAGCGGGAGCGGCGCCGCATGCATGCAGCCTACGTGCGGCCGGGAGGTGTGTCCCAGGACTTGCCAATAGGCCCTGATGGACGACATCTACGACTGGGCCAGCAAGTTCGGCGAGCGGCTGGACGAGGTCGAAGACCTGCTCACCGCCAACCGCATCTGGAAGCAACGCACCGTGGACATTGGCGTCATCAGTGCCGAGGACGCGCTCGACTGGGGCTGCAGGTCAGCTGCATGGGTCGCACGGCTAAAGACCCCCCCCCTCCCCCCCCCCCCCCCCCCCCCCCCCCCCCCCCCCCCCCCCCTCCCCAAAACATCGCACACTTGTGGACAGTGCATTTGCGTGGATTAGCAGAGAAGCAGAGTTCAAAACTGAAACGCTCTGTCAACCACAAAAAAAAAAATGCAATGAACATCCATTTTCTTCCAACCCAAGACTGTGTGGGCGCTGCCGCGCTCGAAGCTGCAATCACCGTGGCTGCGATTGCACATTATATACGTAGGCTCTTCGTTTTCGGTAAAACTCGATTTTTCCCTTATTCTTGCGTCCCCGTTAAGATTTATTAAAAACCGTGTTAAACCCGATTTCCATCCTAAGATGTGTCTTTACAGAACGTACAGTCGTAAGCAGTATGAATGAACAAAGTTTGAGACTTCGTATATGTTTAATTCTCAATTATTTGGGACAAGCACGATTTTTTTTCTAACTAGTTTTCCTCTCGACGTATTATATCCAACAGTCGTCCTCAAATTTAGTGGAGAAATAAGAAAATTCGCAGTTGTTCCCTTTCATATTGCTCACGACTGTATACGTATCCCAGAGCACAAAGCTGAAAGCATCGCATATAAAATTTAACAGAGATGGTGTGCTTATTCCAATGGTGTGTTTTTGGTCGAGTGGTGATCTTAAAACCTCTTTTAACGATTGTTATTCACGTTGCAGTTTAATTTGAGGACAAGTTTGAAAAGTACGCCTTCAGAAGCAAGAGGCCCAAAACACAGGTACTGACTAGATGTCTGAATTGTATCGCTGTGTGAAGCGCAATTCACGCTATGTCCTGCTTCAAGGCTCTCGCGCGTTCAAAATGGCCGCAGTGTTGTTGAATGATTGTTTTCGCAGTGTACAAAGGAAGGCATGTCTTGCACGGGCGCGGAAGTGCTGCGTACGACATTGGTAATTTACTCGACAAAATAAGTGTAGAAGATGAAGATAAAAATCTGATTTAATAAATGGTTTTAAGTGCAAGCTGCCATTTTCATGTTTTTTTGTTTAAATAATGAGCAGAAATATAGGGCGTCCTAACTCGCTGACAAAAAAACGAGAGCTTACAGCAAAACGTCTTTTACTGCTTAAAATGAAAAAGCCCGAATTATGGAACGTGTTGCTGAATAACCGGATTTTTTACCCAAATTTGAGCTGAAAAACTATCGCCCCATTTTGTCCCTCGAATTTGTAAAAAAATAATAAAACCCGAAAACGAAGGACCTTAAAATGTGCGCTGTAAGCCTGTATCGACGCTTTTCCACTCTTCGCTGCATGCATTTAGTTGGTTGCACTCAGTGAGTCAATTTTTTCGCGCCAGAGCTGCTTGTCTGTGATGTGGCGCGGCACGCGGTAAAGTGGAAGAGTTCCGGGCAGTGTTGCCGCATTGGCCAGTTGGTTTTTCCAGTTGTCGGCTAAAAATTTCCCATTTTTTCCCACAATGATAATTTTGTTCAAAGGATAGTAATCTTAGAGTGAATACAGCCAAGGTAATAAATATAAGAATGAGAGAAATAAAATAAATACAAAGCCCATTAATAATTAACATCAGGACTGGATTGTTCTTGATCACATCATCGTCAATCACCACTTTGTTTTTATGTTTTTATTAGTTTTTGCATTGGACGGTTACCAGCTCGGCTACTTCCATTTCCTTTCTATAGCCTCTCCTGTATAGACCGTAGAAATTTTCTGGACTTCCCTTTACAACAACATGCGTACATGAGGAGATTGTGTGACTATAGAGCTGGGAGTGGTAGGAAGCAATTAATGGAAGGGTCACTGCCACTACAGCGGGAAGAAATCCAGGACGCAGCACTCGAAGCCTGAATGAACCTGAATGGGCCAGGGCTCTGTATCCAAGGCTAGGTAGCAAATTGAAGGGAAACATCAAGCCAAATTTCTTCTCGCGACACTAGTCAGGCCGCCATGATAACAGGATTTTCCCTTCATCTCTGCACATTTTCCCGAGAAAGCACACCGCTCTTTAGCGAAACCAAAATTTCCCGCGTTTTCAATGGGCTATTAAACAAAATTCCCCTTTTCCCTCAGTGGCTTGATTTTCCCACGATATCGGAAATCTCCACGATTCGGCAACACTGGTTCCGGGTACGCTATGTTCGGATAGCTGCGGGCTTCTTTCGACTCGCAGCGAAATCGCATCACACTGGCGCGTTTGCAGTGTCCTCCATCTATATGCGGACGGGACTTGAGTCCGCCGTGAATTTAACGTGCTTTTTGAGCAGGGCTCTGCAGAGAAGGCAAGCTGGTGAAAAAGCAAAGCTGTCCCTGTACCTCTGTTGGGCAAATCTGCGTCCAGCAGGGAAAGATTATAGAGAGACATAAGCTGTTATGGGGACAACCCACTGGGGGGGTTCACCTCGTCTGTGGTTAACGTTGGTTTCACACGACCCACCATTGGCCCGTGGAGCAGGCGTCACGTGACAAACGTCACGTGACGCCGGACAAACGTCCACATAGCCAGAATAAACCAGAGAATAAATTTAGACTAAGAAAAATAATTAGATTAAGTAGTCCCAGTGTCCCGCTTTGAAGCCGAAGTTGAACCCGAGCGAAAAGGTAGCTTCTTCCGAGTCATCAGATGCCCGCGACGTTCGCCGTTGTGTGGAAGCCTTGTCGACCAGTTGATGGAGCATATGTCACGGTTGTCGCTCGCGACTTTTGTTACGGCCCGGGTTGAAAGTCTACCGGCTTCCGTTAATTTCATTTTTCCTTGCCGGAGAGGAATCGGGATACTCTCCGATAGTTTTCTGGTCGCCTTTGCGCTCCCACAGCGGCGTGATGCTCCGTGGCTCAGGCATCAAGTGGGACCTGCGGAAGGCGCAGCCGTACGACTCCTACGAGGAGTTCGATTTCGACGTTCCCGTCGGCCTCAAGGGAGACTGCTATGACAGGTACGTTGTCGCGTGCCCCTCCCACGCAGCAAACGTACAGTCTTTGTCAAAAGTAAAGAGCCTCCGAAAGTTAGGACTTCCACACGGATGCTACAAGAGCCTCATCACACGGCTAAGAAACGAGCCTTTTGGGCTCTTTAATTTCGACAAAGGCTGTACGTGCCGACCCAATGTATCAGCGACACATTAAATGCCGATGCCCCGGTCAAGAGACTGGCCGATTTTGTGTTTCTGGGTTGCACAACCTATAACAAATTTCAGTTTCTGGAGGCACACCCTGTGCACATGATTGCGGAATGCAATGTCCTTGGAATGGAGCTGGCTGCATGTGTCGCTTTTAAGCGAAGAGACGACGGTATATAAAGGCAGTCGGAGATCCTTTACTGTATGCTGCTGCCATTCCCACTGTTCTGAAATTTTCAGTCGTGTCCTCCGGCCATTTAACTGATTTAGGGCTGAATCATATATCGCCTGCCCGCGCAGGGAGAGAATATGACACGTATTCCTACTTATTACAAAGGTGTCCTAGATTGAGGAAACTTATTTAGACAAGAGACTGTCGCCATTTTTTTTAACATACCCACTGTGCCTTTTTACATGTTAGCAAGATGATTAATGCTCTTAAGAAATCGGTGAGTTCATTCGGTCATACTGACAGCCCGGGGTTGTCGTATAGTGACGTGCAGTTTAGGCAGGCGCTCACGTAGAGATATAGTTTCACTCTATAAAATAATAAATATGGCACTGATCCTATGCCGGACCAATAAATGAGCCTGCAGTGCAGCCCGACGCGTTACCTCAATGCTTCGCAGGTACCTGTGCCGGATGGAGGAGATGAGACAGAGCCTGCGCATCATATACCAGGCATTAGACAGGATGCCCACTGGTCCCGTCAAGACTGACGACCACAAAGTCGTGCCGCCGTCTAGGGAAGAGATGAAGGTATGGTCTGTACAGCTGGCGTCAAACTTCTATAGAACTCCCGAACGTCGCAATGCCCTGCGTGCAAAACAATACCTAGCCGCATGTAGGTTATGCAACGCGCAAAAGTATAGAGTCGAGTACAATACCTGCAAGACAGGTGGACGCGAACGCGTCACCTGAAAATCATCCGCTGTTGTCCAGTTTTGCTTCTACAGCGCAGCTGTGTTAATTATAGTAATATATGTTCGCCGAAATAACGTCGTAGTCGGTGTCGTCCGTGCTCTCCGTCTTCGTTCCCCTCGTACGCCCCCCCCCCCCCCCCCCGGTGCGCCTTTTACTCCTGGTGCACACCTTATATATAGGATGGGCGAGCGACCAGGAAAATTCTGTCGTTTGTGTGAAGCCTCGGTGTGAAGTAATTATTGAGGGTAAATCCAACTGCTTTCGCAGAAATGTCGCATCAGATGTCTGATCTTCCCGTAATATTTTTTTTAAGCAGTTGAAATAAGCCTTGCATGTCCCTCATCCATTTTGGTCCGCAGACTTCAATGGAGGCCCTGATCCATCACTTCAAGCTGTTCTCGGAGGGATACCAGGTTCCTCCCGGTGCTACGTACACGGCCGTCGAAGCGCCAAAGGCACGTGTTAAAAAGCTGAGCTCGCAAATCGGTGCAAGTCCACGGCTGTCTGTATTCGTGCTGACAGAAAAACGCGTGGCAGGCTCTCCAACAGTAATAGTAGTAGTAGTAATTAAAAGGATAAAATACTAACGTGCGTTTTAGACCGCTAGCATGCAGTAGCGCAAAAAATTATGAAAATAATGCAGTCGGATACAGCTCAAGAAGGAGGCGGCAAATGCCCCACAAAGGCGGCCCTCCGCGGCTAATGGCGTCGATTTATTGTCATCACATCGCAGTTATTCCGTGGTCAGTGCCCCTGTGCCTGCCAGCCGACTGCAATGCCATGGGGCAGGTGCAAGATGATTGACCACAACGTCATGACGATAGATCGACGCTATTGGGCGTGAGAGGCATTTGCCGCTTCTTTCTTGAGTTGTGTCGTAGTATCGTAGTTTTATAGTTACTCACCTATGGGGCAGAAACGTGGAGGCTAACGAAAACTGTTTAACTTAAGTTGAAGACAACGCAGCGAGCTACGTACGGAAAGAAAAATGATAGCTGCAACTTTAAGGGAAAGGGAAAGAGCATAGTGGGTAAATGGTCATAAAAGGTGAAATGGTCATGGGCAGGACATGTAATGCGAAGGCAAGATAGCTGATGATCGTTAGAGGTAACGGACTGGGTTCCATGAAAAGTCAAGCGTTGCAAGGGGCGGCAGAAATTTAGGTGGGCGGATGAGATGAGGAATGCTGAATATTCAGCGCTATAGGCACAAGACAAGGGACAGAAAGAGTGAAAAACACACGGGCGCCGTGTTTCTGTTCCTTGTCTTGTGCCTAGCGCTGTACTATATTCGCCATGCAGAGCCAACCAACCCCTCAACTCGCTTTTGTAGATTGGGAAGTTTGCGGGGATAAGGTGGTCGCAGCTGGCACAGGGCCGGATTAATTGGGGAGACATGGTGGGGGCTTTTGTGCAGTGGGCATAGTCAGGCTGGTGGTGGTGGCGGTGGTGATGATGGTGATAGCAGCATATTTCATGAGTTGCAAATGGACGCAAGCAAACGCATCAGGACATTGTGTGATACGACACCATACTGTACCACATCGCATCGCACCGCACCGCGGCGCGCGCTACGTCAAGCCATGCCATGCCATATCATACTATAGGAAATGCAATGTCTAGAAGCGGTGTGGTGCATGACGTCCCGGAACTATGATGTACCCGAACTGTGAGGTTATGAGATGCACGGTGAGGGCTATGGATTAACTGAATATCAGCCGTTCTTCAACGTGCGTAAAACGTACACGGGCGTTTTAGTATTTCACCTCCATCGATACGCGGCCTCCGCAGCCGGGATTCGATCTGGCGGCCTTTGGAGCCTTACGCCAAAGCCATTAAGCCACCGCGGCTAGTGCGCTTGATACACATTGGCTATAGCTCAGCAAGAAACGAAATCAAAATGCGCCGAGAACGAACTAACCAAAAAATTCATAAAATAAATGACATGAATTGTGTGTCCTCAGCAATTAATGATTTCTACAACATCTACATACGAGGGTGCTCGTTTGTTTCTCGAAACTGCAAATGGGTTATTAGGTGGGCCTAAATCTTAGCTCCACCTGGGCAGCCAGTTTTGCGCAGGAGTTTTCAGTTACGCCATATTACGACATTGGTGAACGCCTCCATTATGCTGCTAAACACTGTCACTGTAAAAAATAGTGGAAAATACCGGAGACTCGCCCGCAGGGCGAGTTCGGGCTGTACATGGTGTCCGACGGTACGAGCCGCCCATATCGTTGCAAGATCAAGGCTCCCGGCTTCGCCCATCTGGTGAGTGCCGAAGGGCTGGTCGCTTAATAGAGCTTTCACATACATGTAGTAATCGCATAGGTTGGCGTCAGCCGGGCCACGAATGTATGCTTTCAGAGGTTGCTCCGCCATTATGAAAGATATCAGCAAATGCTGCGATAATAAAACGAACCCTGTTGGCTGTAGCCTGTAGACCAAACATAATATATTCGCTTCATACCAGAATGCACTTACTGTCAACAACAAATGAAGCTCGAACGAGATAACTGAAACGCCAACACAAAAACACAAACATATTAGCTCATGAAGAGGAAATACAAGAAAGGTTGATTAACATTTCCAGAGGACGGTCTCCGCGCCACCGAAGCGAAGTTAACCTGTTCTAGTATGGAGCTTCCCCCTGCTAAGATCTTATCATTTGGCGGTTGGTACATTTCTCAATCGCCTTCGCGTTTCGTTTGTAGCTGATAGTATAGGCTTGATCAGATGTCTTCGGGTCTCACGGGCGCTACTCATGAACCGGCTCCTTAGCGTGCAGTTTCATGCATATACTGGGGAATGAAAATAAATAAATAATAAGTTAGGCACTAAGCGTAAAATCACCCTCCCCATACAAGCTATGCGGCTAAAGGGACACGTGAGAGGTTGTCACCGTCAGGCACCCAATTAACTAAAGTATATTAACTTCTTCGCCGCTTCGGCTGGCGTGAATTTTCTATTGGAAACACAGAGGCGATCGCATTTCGAGACTACTCCATTTGGTGGAATAATTTCAGAGAATGCGTGTTCCGAGACATTCGCTCCCAAAGTTAGCACTTATTCCGCATAATTACTCATGCAAGGCAGTAATCGCGAAACTTTTCCTTAACGTGACCCAGCTGTTGCGTCAAATGTTTCTTCCATTTCAGTAGAATAACAGCGTGTTTACAAACAAAGAAGGAGTTCGTGGCAGCCGGACTAGCCTGGGAGTGAAAAGAAGGCTTAGCGCACTTAGGAATACATGGAAGCCGAAGTTTTCAAAGCAGTTCTCAGATTCACAGTGCACCTGTGATTTCGCCCCTTCGTAAAGAACAACCAAGTTCATCCTAAAACAAGTTCTGAAAGTAGGAAGAGTCATTTAATTCACACACCCACCCCAAGCACCTGGGAGACAGCCCTTCTGGCCATACGAGCTGGTGAACAGCTCAAGCTGACTGACTGGACTAGATGGGGGGGGGGGGGGGGGGGGGGGGGGAGGCCATAGGGCTCTTGGACTGAGGAGCACTGGCCGGAGGATTTTCTTCTTTGTTATTAAATATTATCCTTCTCCCAGCTTTGCCCCAGGCGTCCCGTCCCTGCCGGCGACAGGAGCGCCACCGCATCTTGCTTACGTCACAGATGGATGTACAGCCGAAAGTTGAAGGGCACAGTTATCAGCTCCACCGGCAGACGAAACACTGCGTCACGCAGTAGTAGTTTCGCGCCAGTCGTCACCGCCTTGCATGCGAAATTACGCGGATGAAGCTGAACATTTGGAAGCGATTATCTCAGAGCATGCGCGTGCTAGGAGCATTCTACCAAACTTAATAGTACAGAATATGACTGCCGCTTTGTTCCCAGTATAAACATGCGCATGTGTCGTGTTCTTTCTTGTGAGGTCTTAGTTGAACCGCTGTTCTCTTGCAACATGCGCGAACACGCCCAAAAATCCGTTATTCTGATGTCCGCTTACATTCAGACGCTAAAAAGTTAATTAATCGGTTTTAGTTAATTAGGTGCCTGGCGGTGACAACTATCATCCGACTCTGTGTCCCCCTGGCCGCATAACTTACGTGCAGAGGTGGATTTCACGTACCTCTCAGCGCCTGTACAAATTTAAGAAACATGTAAAGCGTAATTTTGAGTACCCTGTATACATGCCTATTCGGACGCGCTTTCCGCTCTCTGAAGAAAGCGCGCGAGCATGGAACTACTCAATTTTGTCGCCGCTCATCCGCGAACATAACGACTGTGCCATATCTTTGTCGCGCCATTAGCATTGCAATGCAGGCACGGTATGTACAAACGAGCTTTCGCTGCAGACAATTTCAATACTGCGCGCTCTCTACAAGTGGGAAATACTTCGGCGTTGTACGAATTTCTGATTAACAGTTTTCACGCACTTGCTGTTAATTTCCAAGTAGGCAAATTATTTTTCTGGACAACGTAGCATGCAGTGCCCATTGCACTACCAAAGGTACGCCAGCTGCGCCCTTCGCAGTAAGGATGCGCTTTGCAGGGCACCCTGGAGCTCTTTCGTATACTACCTCTGTGTTCCTCCTAGTCTGGTACTCTTCGTTACCAATTCTTAGCATGATCTGCCCTTCGTATAATCTATCGCGTAGCCTTTTTTTTTTCAGCCGTGGGATTTAGTTCAGGCGGCCACAGTTCGGTGAAGTAGTTAGCTGCCGATGCCAATTTCTCTTATATATTTCATAAAACAACCGTTACTACTACTCTTGATGACTCCACTGTGAAGTGAGAGATAATCTAACGTGATAATTTCCGCAGCGGGATGCGGTTTAGTACTCTACCATTAGCAGTGAAAGGGAAATTCTATATTTGGGAAGCTGAGGCCTGGCATAAAACCTAACTCCACTTAAAGCCAGTTCGCCAGATTATTGTGTGTTACGACATTACCAGGCCAGGGTTCACGAAATACATGCAATAACGCTGTCACCCGTTGCTTTCTTTTTTTGCTTCCTTCCCGAAGTCCCTCTTGGACTACATCGGCAGAAGGCACATGCTTGCAGACATCGTGGCAATCATCGGTGAGTTCTCTGCCGCGCTGCGCTCCGATCTTCGAACAGGGCGCCTTTCGGTACTGTATATGCCTCATCGCAGTCAAGCATGTTATAACTGTAAAAATATGCAAAATTTTATGGTAGAAAAATGTCAAGCTCACAAAATTTTATATACAGCCGGATTTCCGTAATTGGAACTCGAAACAAACCGAAAATTGTTCGACTTGCAAGGCGCTCTAATTAAGAGAGACAGCCCGTTCGGAACAATGGGCTGATGCGATGCACCGCGCGGTAACCGCGTTGGAGGCGCGTCAGTGTGCGCTAGGCATTTCCTTCTGTATGCAGCCGTTGTGGGTCGACGGACAGCAGCATCTTACCACTTAAAGGGTCTCTGAAAAGGGCGTTTGAGGTTGGCTATAAAATGCCTGCATTATGTGCAGTACAGGCCACCGAGCGTTCATGCCGCGTACAAGACCTCAAGAGGGAGCCGATACTTTAGAATACAATTTTAAAAACTCCCGCTTCCGCGCCTCGCAGCGACCAATGGTGCCGGCCATTCGCCCGAATCCGCGCGCATTGCGTCATCTGGCGATCGTTACTTCAGCAGCGGGCTGCTATCATTTGTTCGCCGTGCCAATTCCGCCAACGCCAAACCAGTTTAGGGGGCGTTGGCTCTGCCTCCTGGGGAATTCCCGCGCGCTTCGGCGGCCGGCGGAGGGGGCCGAGTGCGTGGGGCCGGCTGACCGACAATTTAGCCTGCAAAAAGTGACGAGGAAAAAGGCGCGAAGACACGGAAATTCAAATTTTGACTACAGATAACTCGGCTTCCACAAAACGCTTTAAAAAAAATTTTTGCAGGAGGATATTTTTGACGCTGCGTGCTTTAGCATCCTAGGCGTATTGCATCTTTGTTGAGACCCCCCTTTCACAGCCCCTCTAAGTCTGCAGTGAAGCTCCACCCACAATCAGGAATGCCACACAACTCCATGACGAAAAAGTAGTCCATTGTAGAAACCTTTCTTTTTACCTAAACAAGATGTGTACCACATGAAAATATATATATATATAAGCTCTATAATTTTGACACCTGGCTTGTTTAATGTGGTCAAGCATTAAAAAGTTGATTTCGTTCACTGTTACGATTGGCCAGCGAAGTAATACTAGATGCGTCATAGGTCACGTGACCTTGTGACGTAATCACAACCTGCTCACCAGATTCTGAGCAAACTGACCACCGTGGCAGTTAAACGACTGTAGACACCTAATTTTAATGCGCGTTTCCTTCTTTCAAATAATGCGTCAGACAGGGCAGTGGCGCACCACTTAACTGGTGCAGCACTACGCTATGTAAATATGGACTCCCTGGGATATATGAATGTAAAGTCGAGAATGACCAAATCCGCACATATGGGCACTACCATTAACCCTAATTAAGGCGAGCCCTAAGTGTCCTCTCCAATTTTTTCTTTTTGTGAATACAGCTGGACGTAAGAGGCGTGCAGTATTGAACGCCAGCACAGGAGGAAAGATTTCAAAAAGGGGGAAGGAGGAGGCTTTAGCAAGAAATTCATTGAAAAACCAATCGCAGTGACACTCTCTTCCACCTTTATTTCCCAGCGATAGTACAGTTTCCTCCATGACTGCGGTAGTGCTGTTCCCAGTTCAGGGGTGTCGTTAGCGAACGGTAGGGTGCCTGAATGTCCGCTCGCCTTCACGCTGGCCATCGAGGCACCCTAGCGAACGGTGCATTCGGCACCGCAGATAGAGGCCGAAATGAAATCACTCCGAAATCATCTCACTTTGACAAAAAAAATGTGATATGCAGCTTTACTTCGCTAGCTTGTGCTAAGTATGGTACGTGAAGAACAAAACCGCATGGAACTGAATGCCCATGGCGTGGAGAAGCTGACCAGGGGAGGGGTGGTTTATGATGATCAAGCAAAATTAAAAGTATAATAAAGCCTCAGTAATTCGGGCTCGTCAATGCCTCATGCACCATTACAAAGACACCGGCGGTACTCAGACTTGCCGCGCAGCACGGTGACGTCACGCCGGCCAAGGCAATTCTCTAAAATTCGCTGGCGCCTGACCCCGATTCGCCGATGGTCTGAGACGTAAGATCGTACCAAGCTCGTTGATTCAAAATACATTGCGCCACGCCCGAACTGTCCGAATGGCACATTCCCACACTTCTCGCTCCTTTTGGACCGACAGCCGCCCTTATGCACGTGTGCATTAGGCTCCTTTCACATGCTGCGAATTTCACTGTCCGGCACTGCAAATTCGTTCGGTCTGCGGCTGGAGAGGGCCGCCACTCTTGCCGCAGACGGCTTGCGAACGATTTCCATCTGATTGGAATTAATTTGCAGAGTCGGTGTGTTCGCTCTGCGACTGACCAATCGGGAGCATCCTCTGCTTGGCTCCCTGTCCGGCTAGGTTTTGGCCAGCATCAGCCAGGCTTGGCTTTGGCCATCATATACTTTTCGAATAATTCAGAACTGTTTACTTTACTAAAAAGATACGAAATGTTATCTTGTATCTAGAAGTGCGCATGACTACAACATAAACACATTCCATGTTGCATTACTGCCGCATTTATTCACAGGTTGCATAAGCAGAATCTAGCAACCGTGCCGTCACAATCGAACGAATTCGCAGGTTCTGCGTTGCATGTGAAAGCACTGAGTAGCAATCGCACTGCGGCATCAGCAAAGGCACCGAATTCGCACTGTCGGTGCGGCAAAATTCGCAACATGTGAAACGGGCTTTAGAACTGTGCCGCGCCAATAACCTGATGCATTCAACCTCAGCTGCCGCACTTATGCACGCCAAGAACATCGCAGTAGGAAAACACTTGTAAATGGCAAAGCGGTATGCCAGTAACCAATTTACATCAAGAGAGATGCGTGACCATGTTCTGTGGACACCGAAACCGGCGTGGCCGGATTTCGGGCAACCAGCAGTACATGTAGTCCCGCTCAGTGACCCGCAGCAGTGACACGCAGTGACCAGCAGTCCAAATGCGCTCCCGCTGTAGGAGAACCTAACTGTTAAATGTCGACACCAAATCTGTTGAATGAAATGGCAGAGACTATAAAAGTGCTGCACGCATTTGAATGCTTCGTGCTTGCTTTCTCCTTATGCTTCGATATCGAATAATTCGAAAACCCGTTTCATTCGTATATTTTGTGCTGTCTGACGGGCTTTGGATTAACAAGGTTCTATTGTATGCTTTTTGCAGGCACTCTGGACATTGTCTTCGGTGAGGTCGACCGCTAATTCTTATAGATGCATACTTCAACAGCAGCCAATGCATCAAACTGTCAACCCCAGGCCATAAAGAGGAGTAGGTGCATGCAGCTCAGTCAAGTTTTTATATAAGAAAACACC
Source organism: Amblyomma americanum (assembly GCF_052857255.1). NCBI lineage: Eukaryota > Metazoa > Arthropoda > Arachnida > Ixodida > Ixodidae > Amblyomma > Amblyomma americanum. Next base: position 42,412,412 of record NC_135502.1, read on the forward strand.
AGCCACAAAAAACTTTCTTTCACAGCCCTTTGTATATACTGCTCTTCAATCTATCCTGTGGAAGCACACTAAGCACATTGGCTTGTTTCTCAAGCTGGACAGTAATGTGACACAAACACACAGAATGAAGATTGCTTTGTTTTGTAATTGGTTGTGTACTCGAGAAGAATGGGTAAAGAATCCTGCCATGACAGGTGCTTATCATGCATCACACAAATGCATCAATGTGTATAACAAGGAACATGCATGCCCACATGTCTTGTCTGGTATAACAAAAGCCAGCCTTCAGATCTGCTACAATTAATGTATGCTTGAAATCAACATCTTGCCTGGCAGTTTCCTACAATACATTATGCTGCTGGTGAACTGTCCAAAAACTGCTTACTCTAATGCTGTTCAGTATGAATAAGTTTACACTGAAAGTTGTGGTTGTGATAGCAACAGTCCATTAACAATGGAACTACTAGTAGTCTGTAAATAGTAACGTCTGATATGAAAATTGAGCACATACTTTAGATTACTGCTCTAAGAGTATTTATTCAACAAGATAAATGTTGTACAAGCAGGTGGGGAAACTTAAAATGTGTATATAGCACTCAATAGATGCATTTATCACAACGCATAATATTATATGGTTTGACTGGGAAAACCATCACTGGCAACTGTTCGACACATTGCATACGTATAGTATTTAGTTAGTCTGAAACATTGTTGTTCTTCTTGTGGTGATGCCCTGTAAAAAGAAAACCATTATAAATATGTATGCTGTACAGTGTATACAAAACAAGCCCTTTATTATCAGAAACCTGAAATTTCCTGATTTTACCAAAGATGTATACACTGCATACAAACTTCTACAATAAAAATGTGCAATCTAGAAATTGATGATACAGATTGCCAAAGCATGAATAGAGAACTAATAATTTATATCAAAACACACTGCAAATGCAATGAAAAAACTTTGCAAGTAATGAATGGCCAGCCTTCCAAACATCATTCACCACCAGAGTAAACAGTAATCTAAGCACACCCTCACCTTTCTTGTGCTTTGGTGTCTTGAGTTCACATGGAAAACTGGCACAAGACCAGTTCCCACCAGCACAGACACTGAAATTTGCATAGAAGCTTTTAAACAAAGTGCATGTAACATTATTGTCTAATTCCACATAATTTTAGTGTTGCATTCTAGTACTTCCTAGCATGGAGAGACCATTTAAAACAATGCAAAGCTCAGTTCTCTGCTGCTGCTGCTGATGCTCATCTCTCACTACTGTCAAAGTTTGAAACTTTTGTCAAAGAAAACGAGTATAAACTGCATTTTTCATACAATCTTGAGCACTATAATACCCGAGAGTAAATGTTGCTTCCATCATAGCACTGGCTCTTCATAACGAACATCACTACCTTTTCGAGACAGTACTTTCTGTTCCAGTGAATGAACAAAGTGGTCTTGATGTGATTGCTTAGAAAACAAGTGCGACTGTAAGTGTTTTCTTACTTTTACTAGTAATATGAAGCATGGACTGTGAATATTGCACCACTCTCAAATAATTAAACATCATACGTTTTAGAAAGAATGTGGTTAATTCTGAACAAGGCTGTCATACCAGTTACTGCAGTCGATCATTATTTCATCACCATCTTTATAGTACCGGTCCTCCAAAGGGCAGCCTGGAATGCAAATAAATTGTGAGGTTTAATGTCCCAAAACGACACATGGGCTATGAGAAGCACCGTAGCGGAGGGCTCCATATTACTTAAGACTACCTGGGGTTCTTTATTGTGCACCTGGCACACACATCGCAGGCTAGGCGCATGTTCGCGGGCCAGGCGCAACGTGCGGTGGTGCCTGGCCCACATACTGCCAACACCCTGAATGACAATTATGTGGTATGAATCGTGTGTGGCTGCTGCACAGCTATAAACAGATCTGTGTGAATGCACTTCCTGAGCTTCTGCATACAGATTTTGTTCGTTTTAGGTCATACGAACTTTGGATGATACAAATATTTCTCGCAACAGTTGGAGATTCATATCATCCAGATTTTACTTTAATATCTAGGTGATGCAAATATTCTATATAAAGAACAAATTCTCTTGACCAAGCTATCATGCCATCAGAAAGGTGTGAAACAGCAAACTATTTTTAGAATTTTCTACCAAAATATACAGCAACCCCAAAACAAAACTGCTGCATACTACAGTAACCTCCCCATCCATTTATTCATTTGCCAGCATTCACCAACTATGAAACTTGTGAAGAGCTGAAATCGGAAGAATAATGCAAACAGCTACCCAATAAGCATACATTTACAGTATGCGTAAAAGCATCATATTAATGACAGCCTTGCAATATGGACTTTCCTGGCAACAAAAGTGAAACAGCTGGGACAGAGCTTCTCTGCATGCATCACTTGGAAATTAGATTCACAGGTTTGAGCTTATCTACAAGCTACTTCTCAGTCATGGTTTTGCTTTTATTGATACAACATTCCCCTTAGTGTCGATGACCACAAACCTACTCTTGCGTGTGAACAAAGTTGACATGACCTCACAGTTCCATGCACCCGCAAACTATGCATTCTGGACCACCTCTGGTGAAGTGAAGTGCTGGCAAGTGTCAAGCCTATGTGCTTGCAGTTATGTACTATGTGCAAGTGGACTATGTGCAAGTTATGGACTATGTGCAAAACAGCCCATTATAAATGCAGTGCACTGTGGCACTTCATTTCCCTGCAGGCCACACCAGCATTCATCCTCTGTCCACAGATGGACAACAATGTACCTCACTGGAAACAATGCACCAGTTATGCGGCCCAGTGGTAGATGTGGATTTCATATCCATTGTCTAGGACATGTCAAGAAGATTTATGGGTGAAAAAAAGAAGTGGCATCTTGCAAGAAATGAAAGACAGAAGCAGGAAAGTATGGTGATCTTCAAGTGGGTTCAGCAGGAACTTACTCTTGATAGGTGGACGGTACGATGGCCTCATGAAATTTTGGAACTCCCGCCTTGAGAGTAGCCAATCTGAATTTCTGTCAGCAACCTCCACCATGGCATCGATACACAGTGTACTAAAAATAAAAAACAGGACCGGAGGTAAAGGCTCACATGTGCTACTTATATTTACACCCATAGAGCTCTTTATTTCATCACCTTCAAGTGAGATTCATTGAAGCACACAATTCCGAACACTGCAAAAAATTACAAGATATTAAACATTAATACTTTACAGAAAGTAAATATCAATCATCAAAAGAAAAAAAAAGGCTCTGCACTAGATGCCTTTTCAGAATATGCCAGTTACTCTCCAGCCCCATGGTCAGTTGTGTGCACTGGCTTAGTGCATAAAATAGGGGTGCTATACTGAATAGGATTTACTCAGTGGCGTCCAGATGTGCTATGCTTTGAAGGTTTCGACACTTCAACTACAGGAACTAGAAGGCGTGCTTTCTTTCTTGCTTAGCGCAGCTAAAGCAGAAAAAAAACTGCACACAACAGAGCTGTACTTCTGTACAGATTGTAGCAGTGTTGTGAGAACTATAAAATGAAAATGCTTTCTCTTACGCTGCCAGTTCACTTCTATGTTTCAGCCATGTGTGGAACATCGTGTTGTTCCTCCGGACACACTTTGAAAGCTCATGAGTGCTGAGGAAATCGTCACCGTCATGGTCACAGTCATCAAACACATCGTCAACCACTCTTGGGTAATGCCTGTCGTGAGAGACCTGCCAACCAGAAAAGAACACGGCATTATAAAACAAGGCTTTTTACAACAAATAACAAAAAATTTTCAATATCTGGGCCTCAAGAACCTAAAGATGGTTAAAATGCAAGTGTTGCATGTACCATACGGGATAAAATTAAGTATATATGGGCATGTTCAGATAAGAACGGTAATCAAGGTCCCATGACCATTTTTTGTTTTCAAATGAATTTTTATATGTGATGGGTAAGTGTGTCCACACAAAGGAATGAACCTTAGTTTTGCAAGGAACTTCGTAGTTTTCTTGGAAAAAAATCGTATGTCACAAGAGGTGGAGAATGTCGTTTTTGCCACTTTGCAAAGTTGCAAGTTTGGAGCATCACTGCATGCACAATAAATTGTTTCCGTGCATAAGTATTTTTTCAGTACTTCATTACAACTTGTACTATACGAACAAACAAAAAAACGTTTTCTTGCTGTGTAAATCTTCTGAGTAAAAAATCGCAAACTTCGCTTCCGGAGCTGTGCGGTGCCAAAAAGGCACTTTTCAGGGCAGCATTAGGGCAAGATGTGTAAAGATCTCCCGACTGAATCTTTTTCTCTGTATTTTTCAGCTACTTTTAATCACTTCAGGCAAGTTTTGTAGCTCTACACTTGACCTATATTTTTCAATATGGCCTCGAAATTGGCAGAAGTTCAAAAACGTCAAAAAAGTGACTACTTTGACATGAATTTAAAAAAAAACATCATCATCGAATTTTATTAAAATTTGCCCTAATTATACTCAATACTTCATAATTTTAAGGCACCTAAAAAGTATTGCATTATATTGTTTCAAAGTATGAAAATAAATACAAAACGGACTTCATGATTTCAATCCCTACGACTGCTCAGTATTCCCTCTTAGGATGCGCAATCGTCAGAAGCTGGTTTTAGTATTGGTTTTCTTTAAGTAAATTTTAAACGCTACAGTTGCTGAGTTCATAAGTGTAATTTGTAAGCATTTTTTTCTATTACAATCAAACGTCTAAACCTCCTATTCGCTTTTGTACTGTTCTAACGGAGGGACCTAAATTACTGTAAGCATATTTGAGCACGTTATTTTGGAGTGACGTGTGTGTAGGGGTAGTTTATGCAAACAATTAATGCACCCGTCGCACTCTCAAGGTGACTTTAACTGCTACCGCCGCTCCAGGGATGAACCGCGCTTGGCAGCCGCTCCTATAGCTATATAACGCCCGGCGCGACCCTGAAATTCACAGCATCATGTGTGCTGCCGCCGCACCACACCGAGGCTTTAGCCGCCGCTATCATCTTTCCATCGCAACGCACTGAACGTCTGGCAGTTATGCCTCAGCCTTCGACCTTCGACCAAGATACCCCTTGTGAGCGGATGTTGTTCGGATCTCGAGTTTTGTGTGTCGTTTTCCAGGCCTGGTAGACCCAGTGGGGTCGTTTTCTGTACTCGCGTGTTTTCTCTACGCTAGAGCGCTCCCTCGACAAGCATACTTGGCATCTCAGTCTCAGCTCCTACGCCAGACCGAAGCAACATCAGTGTCGACGGTGGGCAGCCTGTGTTAAAAATCCATTCATCTGTCCATCTCCTTTATTTTTGGAAAAGCAGCTCTGGGCCCTGCATTCGTCACCTGCTCTTCTGTCTCGCAATAATCTCCGGAAGCGGTGAGCTTTTGCATTCATGAAGAGATTTCCGCGGCGAACGTTTTGTGCCGACTACTCAAAAAGGCACAAACAGAGAAGTGAAAAAGGACATAATTTTCGCAGTGTAAAGACACTCAATGTCGCTGCTCTCGAAAAAGTCCTACTTCCCGAAGAAGCTCTCAGGGTACGAGAAAGTGACTTCATCTGTCAGAATTGTTACCGTCGGTTCAAGGAAGACATAGATAATATGCAGGCAGAGTCAACCGAAACATTAGAAGAATTCCGCCCTGGGGAAGAAATCGTAGAAAATTTAAATTCAAGTGTCAGCCTTACCTCCGAAATCTCGCCCCTAAAGCCACCGAGCGCTCTAAAAAAACGCCTCAGACTTTCCTATGCAAAGTGAAAGCAGGAAGAGGTGGCAAGAGCTATGGTGACGAAAATACGATCGGGGATACAGGCAGCATATAATGTCCCAGAGACTTCGCGTGCGTCAGAAGAAAAGTGTGCGCAATGCAGCAGTTGGGAGGACAACCTACATGCTGCCTACAATAGATGTACGTCCTTTGCGTACGCAGTGAAGAAGAAGAAGACGCAAGATGGAAGGAAGAAGGCAAGAGCGTTGCCAGCTGCTGACACTGCTACCACGAAACCTAACCGTGAAATATGTGCAGGAAGTTATTCCAGAGGCAACGAGGTACGTTATCCAAAAATCGAAGAAGATGGTGGATGAGGAAGGTGTATGGTCAACACAGGAGAGATATACAAGATGTAAACTACAACAGGAAGACATTACCACCGTTTTAGAATATTACACCATGGATGAACTCGATTGCTCCAGACAGACTCCGAACAAAAAGGATGCTGTGAGAATCGAAAAGGAGGGAGAGAAAGAATGGATACCTAAATGCTTCATGACGCAATCCTTGCGAGAAGCATTCCGCCTCTACAAGCAAGCTCACCCTGCCTCCCAGGTTGGCCTCACAAAATTCATATCCTTGTGTTCTAAGTGGGTGAAATGCTCGCCACAGTGTGAAGTGTGTGTTTGTGTGTGCTGTGCAAACTTTCAGTTGTGCCTCGTGGGACTGCAGAACGCGTCCGGAAGGTCGCTTTCTCCCGAAGATATGCAGTCTCTGCGTATGCCAGGAACCTATTGCATCATGTTTCCTTAGGAATTGTGAGCACTGTCCACAAGATGGCATTTTCAATTCGGAAAATTTTGAAATGAGCAGCAAGGACGAGGTGTTGATTGCTTCATGGGAATACGGTGAGCTCGTTAAAAAGACTCTGACCGCTTCATCATTTATGGGAGAATTTCTAAGAATGACCATGAAATGGATTCCCCACAACTATATTAGATCTGTGCAAGCAAGAGCAATACATACAAGAAAAACACAGCTGCAGGAGAGGTGCAATAGTTTTGCATTTTGATTTCGCCGAAAACTGGACAGTTGTACTTCCAGACGCAGTACAAGCGTACCATTGGCAGAAAAAGCAGGTGACCGTGTTAACCTGCGTTGTCACGTCAAGAAAATCGACTCGGAACTACGCCGTTATTTCCGACGATATGTCTCATGATTCAGCTCATGCATGCTAGGCTCTGTCGAAAATCAAAGCACACCTCGAAGACAACGCGCCAATTTACACCAAGATAACATATGCGAGCAACGGGCTCCCGCTCACTTCAAGAATAAATATCAGTTTCATGAGCTACAACGCAGTGAATGTCAAGAGACGAAATGGATGCTTTCGGCCACTGGACACAGTAAAAATGCTCGCGACGGCGTTGGTGGGCTTGTGAAACATCGAGCATCACACCACAACTTGCGGAAGCCTGCAAGTGAGGCCATACAAACAGCCAGCGGCTTCGTAGACGCAATTCAAGGAACGCTAAAGAACATCACCATTCTGGAGCTCCCACAGAGGGAGCTTGCAGACTTTCGCAAAACGAAGAAGGAAGAATGGAAAACGGCAAAGAAAGTGCCTGGAGTTCAGTCGCTCCATATGTGGAAGTACGTTCAAACAAATGAAGGCAATGCATCCTACGTGGCCTCCACCGCTGCTTCGGAATGGAAGAGACTGTGATCTGGTTTGTGCTTCGTGCTGGACAATATACTGTGCGCATACTGACTTCAACTGCTGCCGTTTATTTCTTGTTACGATTTTCTGAATTGCAATCTGCACATAAAGCGGCATCCCATTTGTAAATTGCGTCCCTATTAAAACTCCTCCTGATTAAAAATCTTGCAGGTAAATTGTTCCTCTCAGAAGACGACGTTCTGTCTCCTGACATTGCCCTGTAGAACCTTAGAACACAGAGGTAAACAGATGCAGGTACGGAAACGTCGGCTTCAGAAACACATTAATATAAATTTTTATATATAAAAATTTTTTTAAGAACCGACAAATGATCTAATATTTTTAAAGAATCAATTACATACCAATGTACCTTAAGATGATAAATTAGAGAATACAAAAAAAAAACGTTTGACCGCTAGCAGCCAGTTGATCAGGTGAAATAGCAAATTTATTCCCATTTTGACGCATTAAGAACGCCGCTAACAAGCGAGTAGAAGCTGTACAAACATTCAGGATGGTTTGCATATTGTGGCAAATGAAATGTAACCACGTTCAATGAGTGCTAAATCAAATTTCTGACAGTTGCTATTTCTAAGAGGCAGTAATAAGCAATTCTAGGTAACAAAAACATGAACTCAGTCTTGTATTTATTTTTATACTTTAAAACAAAATAATGCAACACTTTTTTGCTGCCTTAAACTTATGAAGTATTGAGTATTATTAGGGCAAATTTTAATAAAATTCGATGATGATGTTTTTTTTAAATTCAAGTCAAAGTTGTCACTTTTTTGACGTTTTTGAACTTCTGCCAATTTTGAGGCCATACTGAAAAATATAGGTCAAGTGTAGAGCTACAAAACTTGCCTGAAGTGATTAAAAGTAGCTGAAAAATACAGAGAAAAAGATTCAGTTGGGAGATCTTTACGCATCTTGCCCTAAGGCTGCCCTGAAAAGTGCCTTTTTGGCACCGCACAGCTCCGGAAGCGAAGTTTGCGATTTTTTACTCAGAAGATTTACACAGCAAGAAAACGTTTTTTTATTTGTTCGTATAGTACAAGCTATAATGAAGTACTGAAAAAATACTTATGCGCGGAAACAATTTATTGTGCATGCAGTGATGCTCCAAACTTGCAACTTTGCGAAGTGACAAAAACGACATTCTCCACCTCTTGTGACATACGATTTTTTCCGAGAAAACTACGAAGTTCCTTGCAAAACTAAGGTTCATTCCTTTGTGTGGACACATTTACCCATCACATATAAAAATTTAATTGAAAACAAAAAATGGTCATGGGACCTCGATTACCGTTCTTATCTGAACATGCCGTGGCCGTGGCCTAGTGGGATGGGCGCCCGTCTCGGCTGCGGGCGGTGATCGGTTCGAAACCCACCGACGGACACCCACAGGTAAAAATGGGTACAAGCGTCCCTCAGCCTAGCGCCCGGCTTTCATTAGGGGTGTTCGCTTGGGAGAAGCTCCGTAAACCCCGCTGCGCCCCTCGCGGGCGAAGCCCCAGTGTCGGACAACCTCGGTGCCTGCTAAAGGTGGTATCACTGCCAACGTGGCTCACACCTTCGTCATCTCGGAGGTGCTGGGTTCGGGAGGTGCTGGGTTCGACCCCCAGTGCCACCGGGTACCCACCGGTTTTTAATGTGTACAAGATTTCCCCCGGCCTGGTGCTCGGCTCTTCTGGGTGAGATGCTTGGGAAAAGGGTCTTGACCACAGTTGCTATGATGGATCAGCGATAAGTTCCGCCGTCAACAACGTTAAATCCGCCTCGTGCGATAGGAGCCCATTTGTGGCCCTTCCGAGCTCATTCCGACTGCGGGTTCCACCGCTTCTAGTCGTTTCTTGCCCACAATCGACGGGACTTTGGCAGCACAGGCTACCTTTCCCATGCGGTGCACCCCTGAAAAGCCGAGCGCTATGGCCGGGGGACCGCTTGTTCCCATTAGTTTGACCGGCTCGGTAAGACCGGCAGCCGCGGGGATCGAACCCCCGACCTACCAAAGCCGAGGCGAGCGCTCAAACACAAGGCCACGGCCAATTTAATTGAAAACAAAAAATGGTCATGGGACCTCGATTACCGTTCTTATCTGAACATGCCCATATGTAGCATGATGCTTCGGCAGTTCCTATGGATATCTATACCTCTACCAGTCCTTCACAAACCTTCACGGTGGAATAAACGATTCTAGCAAGACGAATATGCACTGGACAGTGCTGATATTTTATTGCACACCTGTCTGCTTGGTTTCCTTTAAGGAACAAAGCCTATCATCTGTTTCAAATGTGCCCACAGTACTACTGTATTTTGCTTACATAGAGTAGCTCCGCTACTACTCACCTTAGATTCGAGAAGCTCCACAAAGTGCCTTCGAATGCGATCCCTCTCATGTTGGAAGCAAACAACTACACACCAAAAGAAACAGATACACAACCATAAGGCACACAGCAATCTTAAAGTATGTATACTTAACTACAGTGCCACTAGCAAACATAGCCACTATCTAATCATAACAATACATGTCATTATGGGAACTGGGTGCTCGAACACTTAATATTACTAATGACCTAGAGATTATCATTAAGATGCTTCATGCACTACCATTTTATGGTGAATGTGTCTCATGCACTGTTGGGTTTGGAGTTCACGATGTGTGTTGCAATGAAAATATGAATTCCCACAAACAAACTCCTTATGCAGTGATGAGTATACAAGAGCTATAGCTGTTAAAATGTTGCCAAGAACCTTGTAACTTTGCAAATAAGAGTTAACGACTGCTACAGAAACTGCACGACATAAGAGACAGTGCCAGAACAGAGCTGAGCAGTGTACACTACACTATATCTGATATGCATCAGAAGCAGATAATAGCAAGCAGAAAATAGATGACATGACAAGTGCAAAAGGTTCACAAATATAGCGATGCATGGCTGCTTGCCTATATACCTAATCAAGACTGCTTGCTCACCAAAGCAATGCAAGTTGAACTGCTCAGATTTTTCTAAACATACTTCCAAAATAAGATGCTTGCTCCACAGATAGCATTAAACCTCTAATAGACACTGATTAGCCAGGCTTGTCACAGGCCAACAGTCATTTCTGGCTCCTGAGGTGTCCAGCTCGTCATGTGCTTTGTAGCAGTATGTGTCCAGTTTACAGCAAGCAGGGCTCGTACAACATGCGTTTCTTTGCTCAGATGATGGTATGCGTTCTGTAATACTGCTGATCTGCCTGAAACTGGAAACTTTTCACTGCAGACAAGAACAATAAGTCACAAGTGGCAGCTGTGCGGCTAGTTTTGATGCCTCAGTGTTCAGTGATAGTGATGACATCAATGCTTATGTTCTTCAAGTGAAGACAACAGTGACGACCTCCTTGACAGTGTGTCAGAAGATAAAGAAAGTAGAGAGGAGTTCATTGCCAGTAGCGGTGAGTGGTGCCAAATCCCTGTAGTAGAATGGATAGTTGGGCGAGTTGGTATGTATTCATTTTGGTTAGAAACAGCGTGAACGAACGGAGGACCGAGAACGAGGAAACACACAGACAAGCGCTGACCCCCACTAGAGCCTGTCAAGTTTGTGTTCAAAATTTTCGTAGTGTTTTCTGTCCTTTAGATGCATACTATCATTTCCTGAAGTAAAAAAAATGAGCATTACGGTGAAAATTTGACAAGTACACTGAGCCGCAGCCAGAAGAATAGCCTGCACATTAAGTCGCCGGCAGTTTCCCTCATCGGCTGGCTGGCTATGATCATGTGACTATACTGCTGGTATATCCCATAGGTGTACTCGAGCAGACAACGACTGGAAGTGCAATCATATTGTCACGTAGTGGTGACGGCAGTCGAAGCAGCGATGAAGACGGACGAAAGGATCTTCTAAAAGAGCTGTTTATTGGGCTGACTTGCACCCAAAATGGACTGAATCACTCGGCGGCGGCGAAGCGACAAGCGTGCTCGGCGGTCGTCGAACAGAATACCCGCCGCTGTCGGCCGTGCTCAATTTAAAGCTGATAGCGAACATTCGAGATAAAGAGCGCAAAGTTACTAGAACATTCCGGAACAACGTAGAATCAGCTTTGCCTGGCTGCGATCAATCGAGATAAATCTAGTCGCGTCTTGCGTCGCAAACAAAGCGATAAAGTGGTGTCGCGGCAGATTTGAAAAACGAACACTGCAAATATTCGCGGCATTACTCCCCTCTCAAAGAAGCATCGGCCCGATGCATTAAAACAAATAATGCGACTAGTAAGGGAAAAAAACGGATCTTGCGAAAATAGAGCATGGAAATGCAGCGGCCTTTAGCGTGCATAATACGGCTTCAGACGGACTACATGGACAACTTCTGGTCGTACGCGGCGTCGCTGGGATGCAGTCATTGCGTCAGGGATGACTTCATAATCCAGTTCACCCAGCCGACGAAGAACCTTGTATGGGCCGAAATAGCGGCGCAAAAGCTTTTCACTCAATCCACGGCGGCGAATGGGCGTCCACACCCAGACTTGGTCTCCTGGCTTGTATTCCGCGTTGCGTCTTCGTAGGTTGTAGCGTCTGGCGTCGGACCGCTGCTGATCTTTGATCCGTAATCGGGCAAGCCTTCGAGCTTCTTCTGCGCGTTGAAGGTAGGCGGCAACGTCGACGTTCTCTTCTTCTGTAACGTTGGGCAGCATGGCGTCTAGCGTGGTCGTGGCATCCCTGCCATGGACGAGCCTAAAAGGCGTCATCTGGGTGGTCTCCTGCACTGCGGTGTTGTAGGCGAAGACGACGTAAGGCAGGATGACATCCCACGTTTTATGTTCGGCATCGACATACATAGCGAGCATATCGGCGATGGTTTTGTTCAGGCGCTCGGTCAGTCCGTTGGTCTGCGGATGGTATGCAGTTGTCCTCCGGTGGCTGGTTTGGCTGTAGCGTAGGATGGCTTGCGTGAGTTCCGCCGTAAATGCTGTTCCTCTGTCCGTGATGAGCACATCGGGGGCGCCGTGTCGAATAAGAATGCACTCCACGAAAAATTTGGCCACTTCTGCTGCTGTTCCGTTCGGTAGGGCTTTCGCCTCGGCGTAGCGGGTCAGGTAGTCGGTCGCTATGATGATCCACTTATTTCCAGATGTTGACGTTGGAAAAGGGCCAAGCAAGTCCATACCAATCTGCTGAAAGGATCTTGAGGGAGGTTCAATGGGTTTCAGAAATCCTGCTGGTCGTGTGGGAGGAGTCTTTCGTCGCTGACAATCTCGGCATGTTTTCACATAGTGTGCGACATCGGCAGACAGTCGGGGCCAGTAATACTTGTCTTGAATGCGGCGGAGGGTGCGAGTAAACCCGAGATGTCCAGCTGTCGGCTCGTCGTGTGAAGCCTGTAGAACTTCTTCGCGGAGACAAGTAGGTACAACAAGGAGGTAGGCTGTTTTGTTCGCTGTAAAGTTCTTCTTCACAAGGACCTCATTCTGCACACAGAAAGAAGACAGTCCTCGCTTGAATGAAGCGGGGGGTGAAGAAACCTTGCCTTCCAGGTACTCGATGAGGCCTTTTAGGTTGGGGTCCAAGCGTTGCTGCTGAGCAAAAGAGCTTGCGCTGATGGGTCCCAGGAAGGCGTCCTCATCGTCGTCCAGCGGCGGTGCATCTACAGGGGCTCGTGAGAGGCAATCGGCGTCAGTGTGCTTGCGTCCGGACTTGTAAACGACGGTGACGTCAAACTCCTGGAGACGCAGACTCCATCGAGCGAGTCGGCCAGAGGGATCCTTCAAATTGGCAAGCCAGCAGAGCGCGTGGTGGTCGCTGACCACCTTGAACGGCCGTCCGTAGAGGTAGGGGCGGAATTTCGACGTAGCCCAGATGATGGCAAGGCACTCCTTCTCAGTGGTCAAATAGTTAGCCTCGGCCTTAGAAAGGGAACGGCTAGCGTATGCGATGACCTTCTCCAGCCCGTCACTTTTTTGAACGAGAACGGCGCCTAGTCCCACGCTGCTTGCGTCGGTATGAACTTCAGTATCGGCGTTTTCGTCAAAATGCGCAAGGATCGGTGGGGACTGTAAACGACGCTGAAGTTCTTTGAAGGGTTCTGCTTGCGGCGCTTCCCATTTAAACGGCACGTCTGCCTTCGTCAGTTGGGTCAGGGGCTCGGCGATGCGCGAAAAGTTTTTCACAAATCGTCGGTAATATGCGCATAGTCCGAGAAATCTGCGCACTGCTTTCTTATCGGCCGGCGGTTGAAACTGTTCAATAGCAGCTGTTTTCTGCGGGTCTGGGCGTACTCCTTCCTTGCTAACGATGTGGCCTAGAAACAGCAGCTCTTCGTAGGCAAAGTGGCATTTCTCTGCTTTCAAGGTTAGGCCAGACGACTTGATTGCGTCTAGTACTGTTCGAAGTCTTTTGAGGTGCTCTTCAAAGTTCGAGGCGAAGACAACGACGTCATCTAAATATACCAGACAAATTTTCCACTTCAGGCCTGCCAGCACTGTATCCATTACTCGCTGAAACGTCGCTGGTGCGGAACAGAGACCAAATGGCATCACCTTGAACTCAAACAGCCCATCCGGAGTTATGAATGCTGTCTTCTCGCGATCTCTTTCGTCGACCTCAATTTGCCAGTAGCCGCTCTTGAGGTCCATCGATGAGAAATATTTGGCGTTGCAGAGGCGGTCCAGTGTGTCGTCGATGCGGGGGAGGGGGTAGACGTCCTTCTTTGTTATGTTGTTCAAGCGGCGGTAATCCACGCAGAATCGAAGTGCGCCGTCTTTCTTTCTCACTAGGACAACCGGTGCCGCCCATGGGCTGTTTGAAGGCTGGATGACGTCGTCGCGAAGCATTTCTTCGACTTGGTCCCGGATGGCTTGTCGTTCTCGCGGAGACACACGGTAGGGGCTTTGACGGAGAGGTAGGACGTGTTGATCCGTTATAATGCGATGCTTGGCAATTGGCGTTTGTCGCACCTTCGGCGATGTCGAAAAGCACTCACTGTAGTTTTGAAGCAGATTGCGGATCTGGTCTTGTCTGTTCCGGTGCAGGGCTGGGTTGATGTCGAAAGTGGGCGAGTTCTCTTGGTCAGGCGGATCTTCTGCGGAGGGGCCGGAGAGGGCGAAGGAATCTCGTACGTCAGATATTTCGTCGTAGAAAGCAATCGTCGTTCCTCTGTTAATATGCCGGTATTCCTCGCTGAAGTTAGTCAGCAGTACTTCGGCCTGGCCATTGCGGAAATGTGCGATGCCTCTTGCGATGCTGATTCCTCGGTCTAGTAGCAACTGCATGTTCCCCTCGATGATGGCTTCAGTGTTTATGGCTTTCGTGGCGCCTACGGTCACGATAACGCTTGAACGGGGTGGGACGCTCACTTCTTCCTCCAGGACACTTAGGGCAACGTGATTTTCCCGAGTTTTCATCGAAGCGATGGCTTCGTCCGTCGAAAGCGTGATCAGCTTGGATCGCAGGTCGATGATCGCCTGATGCTCATTAAGGAAATCCATACCCAAGATCACTTCGCGGGAGCATTGCGGTAGCACAACAAAGGTCGCAGGATAGGTATGTCCTTTGACAGTCACTCGCGCTGTGCATTGTCCTGATGGCGTAATGAGGTGGCCCCCAGCGGTGCGAATTTGTGGGCCGTCCCAAGCCGTTGTGACTTTTCTGAGCTGCGCAGCGAATGTTCCATTCATCACCGAGTAATCGGCTCCTGTGTCGACTAGAGCGGTAACTTTCCGGCCGTCGATAGTCACTTCTAGGTCGAGGGTCCTGGCTCTTGCATTGCATGTCGCTCTCGGCGTCGGGTCACGGCTTCGTCGCGTATGCGAGTCACGGGTTGGGCGTGTGGTCGAAGCTCCTCTGGGTGGCGGCGTCGATTTCAAGGTAGCTTGCGTCGTGGTCGAGGTTCTCATTGTGTGCGGCGTCGGTGCAGCGAGTGTCGGTTCTTCATGCGGCGTCGCGGGTGCAGCGTCTTCATGGGGCGTGGTCGGTGGAGGATCTTCGGCATTTAGATCGTGAGCAACCTCACCTCCAGAGGTTGCTGCCTTTAGTTTCCCCTACGGGGGCTGGGCGACCTTCCTCGTACTGCGGCTGCGTAGCTGCGGCGTGGCGACGCAAAGCGCGAGGTTGACGGCGATGGTGAGCGCGAAAAGCGGTTCGGCGTGTACTCTTCTCGACGCAGGTACTCATCGATTTCGTGCGGACGTTGTCCGAAGCGTGGTCGTGGGGCGTTAACGGCAAATCCTCGAAGACCGATACGTCGGTACGGGCAGTGACGAAGAATATGGCCGGCCTCACCGCAATGGAAGCACAACGGCCGGTTGTCGGAAGTCCTCCAGGCGTCGCATTTCCTGGGGCTTGAGGGTCGGTCATAGGCTGGGCGGGCGGGGCTGGGAGGCGGCGTTGTGGACCAAGTGGCTCATCTCGGGGAGGACGTGGGGGTTGTCATTGGGGCTGAGCAGTCCTTACTGCAGTGGCGTAGGTCATGGCCTGGGGTTCTGTGGCCGTCGGGGTGCCAAGTGCCTGTTGCACTTCTTCCCGTACCACGTCCATCAGAGTCGATGCTTGTGGCTGTGGGGAGGATGGCAGTAATCGGCGTAGCTCCTCTCGGACGATTTCGCGGATAACGTCCCGCAAGCTGTCGCTGGTGGTGGCCGGCGTGTCCGAACGGATTGCATAGGCAGAGGAAGGGCGGTTGTACTGCCGAGCTCGGACGTCGAGGGTCTTCTCAATCGTGCAGGCTTCCTGCATGAATTCCTCGACCGTTTTTGGCGGCTGATGGACGAGGCTGCCAAAGAGTTGTTCTTTTACGCCGCGCATTAAGAACTGAACTTTCTTTTCCTCGGTCATCCCGGGATCGGCGCGGCGAAATAGGCGCTCCATCTCCTCGACGTAACTGCGGACGGGCTCATTCGGAAGCTGGATCCTGGACTCGAGGAGTCGTTCGGCTCTTTCTTTCCTCACGACACTGGTAAATACCTTCAATAGTTCTCTCTTGAATAGCTCCCATGTCGTAAGGGACGACTCGTAGTTTTCGTACCACGTGCGTGCGGAGCCATCCAATGAGAAAAAAACGTGTCCAATCTTTGCCGCATCATCCCACTTGTTGAATGACGCCACGCGCTCAAATTGATCCAACCATTCTTCAGGGTCTTCGCCTAGGGATCCATTGAAAGTTGGCGGCACCCGCGGCTGCTGCAGTATGATCGGTGTCGACATCTTCGGCGAGATTGCGGTGCTCGTAGCCGCGTCTTTTCGCTGTCTTGTGCGGTCTGGATTTTTCCCGAACTCAGGCTCCTCTCCTTGGAGACGTCGGCTGGCTCGCTGAGCTGCTGGCTCGTCCTCGGGTGCGAAGCGCTCAGGGCTGGCTTCACGACTTGAAGGGGGCGTCCGGAACATGGAATGCTACCCAGCACCTCCACCAGATGTCACGTAGTGGTGACGGCAGTCGAAGCAGCGATGAAGACGGACGAAAGGATCTTCTAAAAGAGCTGTTTATTGGGCTGACTTGCACCCAAAATGGACTGAATCACTCGGCGGCGGCGAAGCGACAAGCGTGCTCGGCGGTCGTCGAACAGAATACCCGCCGCTGTCGGCCGTGCTCAATTTAAAGCTGATAGCGAACATTCGAGATAAAGAGCGCAAAGTTACTAGAACATTCCGGAACAACGTAGAATCAGCTTTGCCTGGCTGCGATCAATCGAGATAAATCTAGTCGCGTCTTGCGTCGCAAACAAAGCGATAAAGTGGTGTCGCGGCAGATTTGAAAAACGAACACTGCAAATATTCGCGGCAATATGAAGATATTTGGTCTAAATGTGACTCAGAATGCAACCTAAAATATAACACGCACCTAGGGGAATTCGTAAATGCTTTGCGGGCTTGGAATTGTTTGTAGCAAAAAATGAAAGGCAATCATTTGGAGCAAGAGGTTTAAACAGTGGTTTCAGCACCAAAGAATCTCGGAATGCAACACAAAATACAACACGCTCCCAGAGGAAAATGAATATGAGATAATTCTCTCACAAATGGGGATTCAAACTGCTGTCTTCAGAGTACTAAAACACGGTGCTGATCCATTTTGCTACAGAACCAATTGGAGGAACCACTTTATTGTGCTACTTTCCATGGCTGTGGACGTCAAGCGACTATTGCGAGCCAATGAGACAACACTGCCGGCAGTATATCCACTTCCTAAAATAAAAGTATGTAATGGGGTTAGGAGGAGGTTATGCGTTGTTGGCTATAATGGCGCTATAATTATCACCTTTTGCGTGTTTAAATCACACATTAATTGCCGTGGATTTTGCTTTTAACTCAAAGCCTTAAAGATATTGGAAGGCACACCCTAAGATCCTGAAGAACAAGACCGTTCCTATTCAAAGATTTACCTGAACAAGTTAGTAATAACTAATAGCTGAAAGG
This sequence comes from Amblyomma americanum, assembly GCF_052857255.1. Classification (NCBI taxonomy): domain Eukaryota; kingdom Metazoa; phylum Arthropoda; class Arachnida; order Ixodida; family Ixodidae; genus Amblyomma; species Amblyomma americanum. The sequence continues at coordinate 42,430,241 of NC_135502.1, forward strand.
AAGATTGTGTTGTACAGCAAAGATTAGCTGGTAACTAGTGTTAAAAAGGAAACACAGTTATTCTCAACAGACTTGTTTGTGTCTTGAGCTCAGAAAATGACTATCCTTGTTATGAACTTGTTAACTAGTCGCAACCTCCACCCTGCTCTGCAAGTGCTGCAGATGATTGCTTGTATGTTCTGACTTCTAATACCCTTATAGTATAGGATCGCAAGAAAAAAGAAGTAAACTGGACGAGAACCGCAGGAAGAAACAAATACTCCATTGCTCATTTTCATAAAGTGGACTTAGAAATGATGTTAGAGAGCCCTTTTTCACTGCGCAGATCTGTGGTGCATTCATGTGACTGGTCCACCAACACAGGTTGCTGCAGAGCAGAAAACTGCTTTATGCAGTGTTTGTTGATGCCTTCTTTTTTCCTGAAGCCACAAAGCTTTCGTTCTGTGTTCTATGCTTCGAGAACATACAGAATGTGCTCTACTCGCCCGCAAAGTTGCACCAAGTGTCACGGAGTGCTAAGGCCTCCGTATCAGCAGACATGCCTACAGCTCAGCCTGCTTATTATTACAACCATTGCCAATCAAACTTTTGTAACATTATTACATATACAACACCACTGAAACACAGGACTTTTGTCCCACAGAAATTTTTAACAAAATAGAAAAGAAAAGCAAGTGATCGCTCAGATTTGTTAGACCAATGGACCATAAAAAAGTGGCACTGCCAACAATCAGCACACTTACATAAAATTGCTGTAACTGCCGCCCTCCAATATCAGCTTATTTTTATCAGTTATAGGTACAATTTTTTCTTGAAATGTAATAATCTGACCTGCATTTTTGTTCTGCTTTTGCAGCTGTGTAAAGTGATTTTCTGTTAGATAGCTCACTCGGTTCTGTAATGCTTTGCTTAAAGGATATGAATAAATGCAGAGTAATGAGATCAAGGTACTAAGAAATGTAACGATGCTGTGTTACCTGGCTTTTGGTGATACTTGTGATGTGGCAACTTGACCTTGGCTGGAAGTCAAATAAAGAGAATAAACTGCACATCCTTTTGAATTTAAACGGTTTGGATTACTTTGCCTCACATATCAGCATTTCATATTCACACACAAGAAGCACTGAAATGATACATCCATGAGAGCTTGAAAACTAACTGTTCCTGAAGTACCTTTAAAGCAGGAGTGATAGACACGCCATGGGTTGTTTGGTAAGGTGAGGTTTTCGGGGATATTTCTTCTGTGCCACCTCCCACTGTATACGAAATGCAGAATGTCTGGCAATAAAACATTGTTAGTTCACTCTTGTAGTTATGTTAACCTCCCCTTTCTACTCGTGTCCATAAGTGTGCTGCTGTTTTTAAAGTGTGTTTTAGCAACCTGTCTTTAAATATGTTAAGGTAATGAAGGTAATGAGCCAAATTCTTTTGATAACTTGTAGTTTGAAAACTTGCAATTCACAGTGAAGGAAACACTAATTACAAAGTTTTCCAGGCCATACATGAAAACCAGCACTCACGCTTTTTGCAGTGTCCCTTGTGCTTGATGGATATGTGCTTTTGGCCCAGGCAGGCGTCTTTGTGAAGCATACAGTGGTTGTCGTAAGTCACTCCATTAGTACCGCATACAGGCTTGTGGTGGGATGGGCAGTGCTGAACACACTGGCACGACGCCACTCCATTGTCCAAGATCCGACACACCCTTCCGGGCCGACATATAACGGCGGCGCAGATGTCCAGCTGACTATCTGAATGGCGGGAAAACGCAACAGCACGCTAGTAAGGGCGACGAGTTTCTTTTTGGGGGCGACGAAGAGAAGTAGCACCATAGGCGTCGAGTTTTAATCGTTTACAGAACACGACGAAAACGGGAAAGTCTTTACCTGTGATCTCATCTTTTACCGGCACCTGTACGGAGAGAACAAGACATATTCAAGCTTTTTTCTCCTTCTTTGTGGCACCAAAGCGACATATGTTCCAACCACAAGGCCACACGCCTGAGGTGTCCCAAGCGCGCTCGTGAGGGAAAACTGCTGCCAAAAAACATGCGCGATCAAAGGATCGCTCATTGACAGAAGGTCGAATCCTGCTCACCGATGTGACGCTTGCCCAACCAGCAGCGAAAAGCAACCACGCCTGGAATGAAGCAAAAAACAACGTTGAATGAGCGTGCGGATCGAAGGTCACGAAAAAGTTTTAAAAGTTCCGCGAAGTCGATGTTAGTAGCTCGAACTGGAAGAAAGAGCTTACTCACACTCAAGAACTTCATTGTAGGTGTTGCCAAGTGCCTCCGACGCGAGTGACGCCGCTCACGCGAACGGCAGTAATCAAATTGAGCTTGGCTCGGAAATACGATCGCACGATCCCGCAGCGGAAACCATGCCTTCGCGTATCCGTTTCAAAGAGGAGGGCAAGGCCGCAACAGGCTCTAGCGTGGACTAGTGGCGCCATCCTTCGTCGGTGCGTAAAGTTTCGCTCTCTTCTTACGCGGCGTATTTTGAACCTTGAAAAAGAAGCGAAGCACTGGCCTACCCTACGCTTCACCTTGTAATAAGGAACTACCCGTTAGAACGCCGCATGTGTTTCAGTAACTAGGCGTACTATATTGGCCGCCTATGCAATAAGACGACTCAGCGTCTGTAGAAATGTGTGCTACATTTCTCGTAAGAGCGTTCGCGTGATGCCTGGTGCCACAAAGTCCTTATCATAAAAGCAGCTAAACGAACTTCCACATGACACTGGTCACAACTGATGGGGCACTTGTCTTGGGATGTACTACCTAATGTGTGAGATGACACACTTAACGTAATATAGTCACACACACACACACAGCCTAGTGTGTGTGAGTGTGTGTGTTCCTTCCTGCGTGGCGTCCGTTTGTTGGCTGTCGTTCCGGTCTCCAGCGTACCGTAGTGCAGACAGGCCAACACAACAGCAAATAGTATTTGCGAGATAGCGTCCAGGCTCCCGTTCAGCGAAGCGCCGATGGCCGATGGTGTGAGAGAAAGTGCGGATCGGTCGAGAAGGTATAGTGAGGTCACACGTGAAGCGGCGGATTTGAAAAGTGATTAAAACATGACAAATTGTGAACATAAGGTCGCAACATCTGTAAGGGATCGGATGATCCGCGGGGTAGAGCCAGTTGCCCGGTCTCGGCGCCTCCCCGCGGCAGCCCCCCCCCCCCCCCCCCCCCCTTTCCCCTTCGGTGACGCGCGGCGGCGGGCCGCGCTGAAAAGAAGCTCCCGTCTTGCGGTCAAGCACCCCTGACAGCGACGGCCGCGCGCTTTTGTCCTCGCACTGTTTCACGCTGGAGGCCCCCTCTTCTTGGAAAACACCGGACGCGACGCGACGCGACCTTGCGAAGGGCATCTCGTGGGAAGATCTTGAAAATGTCAAGGAGGGGAGCAGCGGGAATGACGAATGGACCGCGGCGGCCAGATTTGAAACAACCCCAACGAGCGAGCATCGGTGTTGAAGCTAAGCCGCGTATGCTCCCGAGAACGCTAAACCCCCTGGGAAAGTCGGGAACGAGCGGACAGTCGCACACAGTGGAAGCACCCCGCCGGAGTCCGACGACAGCTCTGCGGAGAGAAAACTTTTATTTCTTTCCAAGAGGTTCGCGGGGATGAAGACTTCCTGGTCGTCTTGCTTGGGTGCTGGCGACTTGAGTCTTCAAGCAAGAGTGGGCCCTCAGTCCAGGGCTCCACTGAGTTGTGCCGCTTCAGTTGCGTGCTTTACCAAGGCCCTCTGGACCTCAAGCTCGCTGCTGAAGAGACAGCTCTCCCATTGCTCCGCACTCGGTGTTTGTTGATTGTGGAATGCTATGTTTCTCTTGCATTCCCAGGTGATGTGATAGAGTGTGGGCGTACTGCCGCACCAGTGGCAGTCTGGTCTGAATTGCGTTGGTGATATCTTGTTGTATGTGTGTAGGTTAGGGAAGGTGTTCGTCTGTAGCCTACGCCATCCTACAGCCTCTTCCCTATTTAGTGCTTTGTGTGGTGATGGATATCTCTTTCTGATTCCCCTATATAGTTGTAGGGTCTCTGTGTAGCCCCCCTCGCATATGAGTAGCCGTGACTCCGAGACGATCGATAAGCCTGCTCGGTAAGTGAGCCCTCGAGCTAGACTGTCCGCCCTTTCGTTTCCTGCTACGCCTGCGTGGGCTGGCACCCAGATTATATGTTGTATGGGTATTCTTTCAGCTGAGGCTGCCGCCTCGCTGATTATTCTGAGGGCAGTGCCGCTGATATTGCCCTTCGTATAGTTTCTGCATGTTTCTTTCGAGTCCGTTAGGATATTTAGGGAGCGACCTTTTCTGTAGCCTTCGGCTATCGCTAGCGCGACGGCAATTTCTTCGGCCTCTGCTATCCCTGACACCCCTACTGAAGCGCAGGTGATAGTTTCCCCTGTACCGTTGACCACCGCTACCGCGGCTGTGCGTTTCTCTGCTCTTGCGTACATAGAAGCGTCGGTGTATAGTGTGCTTTCGGATTGGCCTAGCCTTCTGTTTATCTGTTCGGCCCTGGCTCTCCGCCTTTCTTCGTGTAGGTTGGGATCCATATTTTTAGGTAAGGGTCCCACGTTGAACAGCGACAGGGTTGACGAGCTTCGACGAAACCGCTTGCACGTGCGGGTACGATGAGTGGTTGTTTGTGCTTTTTTTTTTCTTCTGAGGGAGAGAGTTCGAATCATACTGTGGAAGTATGGGGCGTGGCACCTAAACCTGGTGGGCCACTCGTTTCGAGGGTCCATTCCCGAAATCTATTTTCTTATAGCGATTTTGATGCTCTTTTCCTGCTGTGTATTTTAGGGAGAGGGTTTTGAACCTTGCCGAAACTGGAAGGCGTGCCATGCAGTTTGTAAACCAATCATGAGTTAGTTTGTTGTGATTGGGTAATGCAAGGGATGGGCTGGGCCTTTAGGTCTTTAAAACCAGGGCCCGGAGCCCTGGAAAAGGTTCTGGGCTAAGGTCAGATGTAATGCATCTTCAGCTATGCCGAGTAGGGGCCTCCCCTAATGTCAGCCAGTTCCACCTTTTTGTTCTTTAACCTTTTTACCGTTTTCAATTTGTCTCATGTATATCAAAGTGCTTGCAATGTAAACATTTCGTATCATACAGTCAGTTCATATTCCCCTTAACGCCTGCATTCTGAGTTGTCGCAATACCGTCTACGACGGAGCACCCCTTGTGCGGAAAAGAAGTCTGCGGTCATCCAACAAAGCAACCGTCTCGGGCGGTGGGCACCTCTGGTGCGGAGAAGAAGCAACTCAAAGAACCTAGTAAGGTCTGCAGCAAAGGAAGAGACCTTACGATGAAGAACGTTTAGTAAATCACTCAGATATTATGACATGCAAGAATTTAGAATAGATTAATTGCACTGATAAGGAAATTGGGATGAGACGGGAATGAGCCCGAGCCCCTTGGATCCCGAGTCAGACGCGCTACTCGTAGGCCACATTCGTTCGATTTACTTAAAAGGCGGTCTTCAGTGTCTGTGTCTCTGAAGTGATACACGCAAAGATATTTCCAGGCCTCTGAAAGGGGCCATTAAAATTATGGCGTCATACTCTTAAGTGCCCTTTGAATTTTGAGGTGGCCAGGTATAGAAGTTGAAGCTCAAAACTGGCACCATCATCTTCGGACATCTTTTCGCGCAACTGGAGGCGCAAACTATTTGCGAGGCCAGTTGTCAGTGGCAAGGGTTTCGACCAACCCGGAGCACGTGACCGGAAGCCGTGATGCGGGCAAACAGGGATGACAGGTTATCGGCACCGCCTCGTCCGAAGCCTTCGTATTTTTTCCCCGGATGACGTGATGCAAACAGGGTTGGCTGCTCAGATCTGTAGACGCACTCGCATGAATAAGACAGGTGCGTTGCATTTTAATGCCATTCGTCACCACTTACCTACGCCTCGCGCGAAGCCGGCGAAGCTCCGCGTCGCATGTCGAAAGCATCGGCCTGCATTGCCTCTTTCCGGTGAGTGGGCGTCCACAGCGAACAGCGGCGTCGGTCGTCCCACGACCACTCGCTTCCTCTCGAGTCCACGGGCTTGAGCTTCACATAAGGCCCGATCCACCAGCCATTTCTGGCCGGCGGGCTGAGCGGTCTCTAAAGCAGCCTCCCAGGAAGAATGAGTGAGATTGGGGGTGGGGGGTACTGCCTGTGGGGAAGGACATTCCCAAAGGTAGTGGAAAAGTGTGGATATGGGAACGCCACAGGTGTTACAATGAGGAGGAAAGGTGGGGTGAAAGCATGAGAGACGGTAAGGTGAAATAAAGCAGCCCGTCTGTAATCGTCGCCATGTGGCGCTGGATAAGGGCGACAAGGTGCTGTGGGGTGGCGGCAATGTCCTGCGGCTGAGCTTGTGAAAGTGGTGATTTGATGATATGTAGAAAAGTGTGGTTTTGCACCAGCCCAGCGTTAGCACTCCGAAAGTAATACGTTTGTCTACTCGAAGTTAAGTGACTGTGCAAGATGATGAGATGAATTACTGAACGTCAAATTCGCAAAAACGTGGCGTGTAAAGACGCAGGCATCGCAGATCAGAACTAAAAAAAAAATCTCAAAAGCAAGTTAATTACGCCGGCTTTACAAACGTCTTGTTTTTGAAAGCGTTTTGAGGGCGACTTCTAATGCTTGAAACGTAGGAGCCACAACGACGAGGACGCTACGCTTGTCGCTCGACCGTATTTGGAGTGTTGTGTGCCGGGGGTTGGCAGTACATTTCTGATTAAATAAATAAGTAAACAAATAAACGTGCCTACTCCTTAGCTCTGCGTGATTAGCAAGCGTAATGCCCATACATTATGACGTACGTAATTTATAGCAATACTGATGCAGCGTTTTTACATGCATGGTCACGTTCACTTCGTTTTTTTTAAATACTTGCCCTGTTAATTTTCACAGACAGACAGACAGAAAAACTTTATTTCTGCAAGCGCCAATATCCAGACATTCATTGCCTTCACAAAAGGTGTTTGCTGTTTATTTCTGCATTAGCGCTCTTCTTATTTTTTCCGAAGAATATCGCGGTCTTTGCTCCTCAGCTCCTTTGTTGTGCATTTGACGTTCTAGCAAATTATATATATATATATATATATATATATATATATATATATATATATATATATATATATATAGGGGTGTCCCATACGCGGTTACCACCAGTACGTCGGTGAGTACTTTATATGTGTCAATATTTGGCAACCTGCTTCGTGTATACTTGTTCGTATTGAAAGCCTCTCGCTCGTTCACGCACGAACCGGCAATAGACAAACACAGCCGTTCTACGCCACCTACCAGAAATTGGGAGGAGGGGGGAGGTATTCACGATACTCTTTTCAGGCTTGAGAATAGTTACCGAATATAAAGAAACTGGTCGTCCATGTACTTTCTAGTGCGACGGTTATGCAGACGCATATCAGTATATTTTAATTTTCTAGCTCCATCCGGCATAGCGAGAATGCTCTTTTCAGTCCTCTGTATGTTGCCTTCGAAAACACTTAACAAGCTTCGACGACTGTTGTACACCAAAAGAGGCACGCTGTATTTATGTCAGTGTAGAAGCGAGCGGCTTCTTTTATTAATGCGAAACCATTAAATGGCTCACTTTCAAGGTCGTATCCGCAAAAAGTTTCAGCAAGAAACGGCGCCATGCGACGTCACGAGCCGGCGAGTCACGCGACGAAGATGAGGACGTCACATAATTAATGAATGCTAATAATGTAATTAGGTAACGCCAAGACTAATTAGTATAATTAGTGATGACATCATGTGAGTGTTACGTCATACCAGGTCAAATGACATCGATTTAATGTGCCATCGAACCTAGTCGCGTGACGACACTGTAATATGACATCACACCTACTCACGTGACAACGATGTAATTTCTCGTCATACCAGGCCCCCATCCACCCCCTTTCCACCCCCATTTCAAGATCCATATGGATCCCACATTACTACACATGCGCGCATGACGCATTACAAAGAGGGCCCCCAACCCGGTCCACATTAATGACATTCGGATTGTCCAGCAGGTAAACGCGCCAGTTCTCGTGTATGACATACCGAAAAGATCATGCAACGACACATGCCTTTGACTCTCGAGACGATGGCGATCATGGTGATGCTAACAGTGCATCCTTATGAGCCCGTGGAAGTCTGATATACCGCTACCAAATTAAAAGTTGCCAGAATATTGATTAAATATTGTACATCACCCAGCAACCGAAGACAATTATTGTGCGACTCAGCAGCACAGCGCGAGCATGTAATCAGTTCCATCCACACATCTTCATTAAAAGAAAGGAAAAGGAATCAGCTACCACATCATCATACATTCATTATAGTTTTGCATTTTTTCGCCGCTGCAACACCGCTATGCTGGCACGTTCGCCTCGTGTTGCGGTGTTTTGGCATAATAAGTGAATTACCGAGAAGGAACAAGCAACCGGAGACCAAAGAGAGGTTATTGGGAAGGATATAAAAGTGAAATTATGTTTGCATCTGCTTGCGTTATGGAACGGTAATATACTGAAGTAGTGTGAGATTCGAAAGGGCAAGTCACCGGTCAAAAGCTTCGAAGGTGTTATACAGGTTTTTCGGGCTTCGTGCTTTTGTAATCAAATCAGCAGGTGTCCTTGTTAGGAACAGCCCGAATCACATCCTCTCGCCTGTGCCGACTACTCCAGTTTCTGTTAAGTCGGCTTGTAATGTACAGCAATATCTCCTTTATTCGACTGCAAGGCAAGAGCCATGACGTCAGCGCCGGCAACGAGCATGAACACGAAGCAGTCTTGCTTGGGGCCATCCGCGCTGCGACGAATCCATTGCGTGCTTTTTGCACTGAACTTACTTTTTTTTTTTGCGGCATCAGACAAAGCTACCGCGGGCCAACGTGAGTTACGAGCTTTGCGTGCTCCCGGGAGTTTGAGCCGACCGGCAGGCAGGCAGCCAGGTGCTACGCCAGCGGGGCAAGGGGAGGAAGAGGGCGTGCTGTGATAGTAACACTCCTTCCGGGAAGACCAGAGGGGTGCGTCTTCCTGTAGACTCGGACTGAATGGACAGTACGGTGCAGCACCGGAATCTAAGAGGGAACTGTGGCATCCGATTGTCCAAACAGGGGAAACCGAACACCAATGAATACTGCGGTGATGCGCTGCAACTCCGCTTCGGAAGCGGCGACCTCACCTCGAATGACGACCTCACTCAACATCAAACTCACGCTTGAGGTTGAGGTCTGATTTGCTGACCTCACTCACCTCACCTCAACCTCACCTCGCGACGTGGGGTAGAGGTCGACCTCATGAGGTTGCCCACCTCTGTATATATATATATATATATATATATATATATATATATATATATATATATATATATATATATATATATATATATATATATATATATATATATATATATATATATATATATATAAGAGCGAGCTTCAAATTTAAGCTGGGCTTGAGAATATGCTGCACGAAGGAGGAGGAGGAGGGGCGACGCTATATATGACGCCCCGCCTAGGTATTCACTAATATCGATGCGACGAAACGCAGAGCAAATATTTGAAAGAGCTCGGGGGTGTTCTGACTTATCGAATCCGCCCTCCCGGGATTCATCCTTCGGCAAAGACCAAGTGATGCTCACTCGTTAGAAACGCGAGCAGCAGAAGCTGTTGCTTTATTTTTAAAACATTCGTGATAGCCTTACATTCGTCTTTACAAAACTTTAGGTTTCACACGGGCAGCATATCCTAGAGGTTGTTGTTCTATTGTTCACATTTCTTTCTAAGGACAGTCTAAGTGCACGGTACCCATATACACACAAAAGTCCACTGATGATGTACCTTCAGTACATCCGAGTTAGCCGGGAAAGTCGAGTTGGGGTTTTAAATACGTACGCTTCGCTGTAGTTGAATCTGGGAACACCTCATGAAACTCGTTGTCTCTTCTTATCCATGTGTTTTGTTAAGCTTTGTGTTTAGCATGGAACTAATATTATATTGTTATGACCGTAAATGAGCAAGTTTTCACTGCGTGCAGATGCAAACAAACATCCTCCATTTAGCACGCGACGCGTAAGCCGCTGGCCACGACGGATGAAATGCTGCCATTCTCGGCTTGTCGGGCCTCGCGCAGTCTGAGGTGACCTCTTTATACAGCCAAATGGGCAAAACAATCTCGGCACAAAGTCGGGCCAACGTCGCTAACCCAACCTAAATATATTCGGTTTGCCCGCTTGCCAACGTTGGCCCGCATAATGAGCGCGACCATTCTCGAGTTCGGCCCAACGTTGGCACTTTGATGTCTGGCCGACCGTACCTTCCATGCCTACCTTAGCGACGCTTGTTCTAACTCATCTAGCTCAAACGTCTTCTAGTTCCTTTTCAGCTGCACATTTACATTTCCAATTAGTAATACAAGAAAAGAAAAACGAACAGGAATGCAAAAAACCTGGCTCCTTTGGCGGCTTTCCAGAGCGTTTCGTCTGCGACGTTTCCTTCTGCCGCTGCTAATGCTCTCTGGATACTTTGTAGTCATCCTTACTGACCGAGAGAGCCGGCGTGCCCACCACGACTTCCGTTCACGGCGAAGCCGGGTTCACCCGACCGCCTGGCACCGACGGCGCGATCGTCTTGCGTGATTATCTAGCATGGCGTTTCTTTGGTGTCGGCCAACAGCAAACTGGTCTCCATTACCTGCGCCAAAGTACGGGCTGTTGCAAGAAGCAGCCCTCTTTGCATAAGACGTGCGGAGGATAAAGGCACTGGCTGGCTCTGTCGTCCCGAAGCGGCCACCTAAGCATAAGAATTCTGAAACGTAGTTAATAGTTAATAGTAGCTGATGCAACTAGTTCACTGCAAACGTTTGAAAAGAGTTGGAACTTCGCTGTATTGATTGAGTGAGCCCTCCTCACTCTGTAACAGAGCGGAAGGGCTAACAATATTTGGAAATAAAAAATAATCATTGCAGGCTACAGGCGCAAGACAGCTGAATGGGCTGCTAGAAAAAGAAATTGTTGAAATTGTGAGCTAAGGGACTCTTCGCATGCCTTTCTGTGTAAATATAGCTTAGTCTTCTTCATCGAATAGCATGTCGGGCCTACAACCAGGCAGACCTCTCCTGTGTCCATTAAAGTTCTTCTCCTCCTCCTATTCTGAAAATTTTTTCCTATGACGCAGTGTCGTTATAAGTAAGATGTGTCAAACACCTCACAAATTCAAATGTGCACATCACTTACAAATTTGATTAGTGAGAGAATCTTTTAACAAGCATTTAATAATTGGTTTTTGGGGAAAGCAAATGGCGCAGTATCTGTCTCATATATCGTTGGACACCTGAACCGCGCCGTAAGGGAAGGGATAAAGGAGGGAGTCAAAGAAGAAAGGAAGGAGAGGTGCCGTAGTGGAGGGCTCCGGAATAATTTCGACCACCTGGGGATCTTTAACGTGCACTGACATCGCACAGCACACGGGCGCCTTAGCGTTTTTCCTCCATAAAAACGCAGCCGCCGCGGTCGGGTTCGAACCCGGGAACTCCGGATCAGTAGTCGAGCGCCCTAACCACTGAGCCACCGTGGCGGGTGTTAACAAGCATTTGCAAAACACGGGATGTTGTAACTTGCGCGAGTATCGCGAGTTAAGATGTACACACTGTGGAGCTACAAACCATTCTTCCGTCGCTGTAGAGCATGCCCGAATACCTTCATACAAACCAGAAATGAGAGAGAGAGCTTTGCGCTTTACGCAGATTACCATAGAGCTGGTAGCTGTCGCCGATGCACGCCGCATTTTATGCGCATCTCGTGCTTCTGGTCGTTCTTACTGCCGCTCATCTCCCGATTGCGCGGTGAATCGCACACGCTGGTTTTAACGATTCACCTCGTGCTCTCTATGCATGGGCGTTCCCTGCTCGTTCACACTGCCGTTGTTCCACCGTTTTGCAGCCCGTCGTGAATGCTGAGCAATCCTGTCGGCCCCGCGCTGTCCGGTTCTTGCGGCGCGCGCCACACATACTTCGTGCTCTTCACTCAGCGAGTGCTCCGGTGGCGTTGCGCATATCCTTTCATTCGCAGCGCACTGTAGACTCAATTCTGGGTTTTCGTATGCTTCACACAGGCATGAACACTCCTGCAACAATGCTAAAGGAAAGGCTCACTATACCGGCACTACAGAGAGGCGAACGTTGACGTCTCCCTTGACCCTGCTCACGTGGTCTTCTCATATATCAACGCCATTCGTTCGTCTTCCATTCCTACAGCCGCCGCGGTGACCCAGTGGTGATGGTGCTCGGCTGCTGTCCCGAAAGACGCGGATCCGATGTCGTCCACGGCGGTCGCACTCCGATAGAGGCGGAATGCTATAGAGGCCCACGCACTGAACGATGTCAGTGCTCGTTTAAGAACACCAGGGGCCGTATTACGGAACTGTCAAATAGCATAGTTGTCAAAAACTTGTCAAAAATGTGTAAATTAGCCTCGCTCCTATTGGTCGGTCGTGGTCAGCGGCCATTTTGCTTTTTTTTTTTGCGTCATAGGTGGCTGCAGATGACGTCACGGATGTGGCAGAAGTGGTGACGTTGCACACCTAATTATGCAGGCGCTAATTGACAGTTTTTTGTGATAGCCTCGAGGCCGTCAATTTGACCGTTTCGTTTTTGACAGAAAATGGCGGCGGTGTACGCGGCGCTACGAGTCAGGCTACATTCTCACAGCCGGCCTCCTCTACGGCGCGGCGCCGACGGAGCCGAAAACCGCGGCAGCAACGGAGCGGCGCGGTGTTCTAATCGATAAAGGCGCCGGACACCGGCAAACCAGTTGTGGCGGGAGCTCGCTTCTCCAACGTGACTCTACGCCAGTGCCTTTTTTTTTTCTCCTGCTTGAAAACAACAACAAAAAAAAAACAGCGGCGGCCGAAGGAGATGCCGAAGGTGCGGTGAAAGTCGTCTGTCGTCTGCTTGCGTTGCTTTGCTTGACTATTATCGCATAAAAAACAATGCGATCTCGCAAGCGCTGGCAAAAGTTTGCAGTTAGTTGAATAACTTTGCGCGACTCCACAGTATTTACAGCGAAACACCACGCGTACGTCACCAAAACATATTTATACGAATATAGCAAGCTACTATTAAAGCGCTGCGCGCACTGCAGTCACATTATTCTGGCCAATGTGAACGAAATCGAACATATGTAGGGGGTAATGAACTCTGATATCAACACAGGAATGGTTTACCAGGGCTTGCTAGATTGGTCTTTTTACTAACGTTCGAGAATTAGGCTAGCAAAACAGTTTTGAGAATATTTTACCAGTATCGACTAATACACATGCATATTTTCAGATTTTTCTCGACAGCAAAACTCAATGGGTGTCTGAAAGAGATAAATCCGTCACGCTAGTAACATTACATACCGGATCGTTTTGCTGACATTCCTGTCTGTTTAAATGCATTTTATTCTGATATGCACCTGTGTGTACAACCATATCTATCGCAAATGCTTGTATTTTACAGGTGTGTTCACTGTACGTGCTCGAACTAGCCAATGTTTTGTTGAGTAAAGGGATGAATTTTTGCCCTACGTTTCTCTCTCCCTCCCTCCATGCAAATAGAACAGATGTCCAGCTAAATGTAACCACGTTTTTAACAATTGAAGGAGTGTCCTAGGCGCGTAAAATGGATTCAGTACTGCTGAGGGCCGTGTGGCCTACTCTGCAGTATCTATTCAAGGCAAAACTTGAGTTTCAGTCCGGTGTGCGTATATGACCAGAGGTGGGCAACCTCATGAGGTCGACGTCAACCTCAAAATGACCTCGACCTCACGTCGTGAGGTGAGGTTGAGGTGAGGTCGGCGACGGCTCGAAATTTGGCAAGTGAGGTCAACAAACCAGACCTCAACCTCAAGCGTGAGTTTGAGGTTGAGTGGGGTCGTCATTCGGTGACGTCAAAATTTAGAGGTCGATACTTTTTGCAGTTGCCACGTCTTACTCCGACGAGTGCCGCTTCCGAAGCTGAGTTGCAGGGCACCGCCGCAATGTTCATTCAATGATGACGCTTGGTGTTCCGTTTCCCCTGTTTGGACAACCGGATGCCACAGTTCCCTCTTAGCTTCCGGTGCTGCGCCGTAAAGTCCGTTCAGTCCGAGCTTACAGGAAGACGCGCCCCTCTGGTCTTCCCGGAAGGAGTGTTATACCCCTGTCACACGGGCACTCTAAAGGCACTTTGAACTAATAAAATATTTTTTTTTGTTTTTAAGTCGTAAACACGGCAAGTAGTGAGCGCCTTCTCGTCACCATCTCGAGTCAGGCCAGACGCCAAACAGGGCCAGACGGATGCACGTTGTTAAGATCGGCGCCAGCGGGCCTCATCAATAGCAACTTGACTACGATCGCTCCCAGGCCGCACTGAGTGCTGCTGCACTGGGTGGACCCATGTGTCAGCGTGGTGCCATTACCGCGCTTCGCCCGGTCGTGGCGTGGAACCAAAACGGGGAGCAAGATTCTGCGAAAATCCCCTTTCAGGAGACCAGACACCACCGCCGCCGGCCAGCGCGGCCGCTGCCGTCTTCATACCTTCCCCGCGCTCGCTAATGGCACAACCAATTATGGCTTCCCGGGATCCGAACGAGCAGGAGCTCAAGCGTGGAAATCAACCCATTCGGAAATCTTCGGTGCCGCTCGTCCACAGCAGACTTCGGCCTTGCTAATGGCTCAACCACTTTGGATTATCTCCCGACGGGGCGCTCCGGCTTAGCGCGTCGGCTTCTTCGAATGAAGAATAGGGTTCGTCGACCGTGGGAGAGTTGGCGGCCAAGCTGACGTCACCTACCAGCCCGGCGGTATCCCGACCGCACTCTCCCTCGTACTCAACTTTTACCAGGGACGTGTCCATGTGTGCGGTGTCAGTTGGTGCATCCGAGTTTGTGCGCGAGAATGCAAGTTTTAAGGCGCGCTCACACTAGCGGGAAGCTTCCCGCACCGGCACAGCGTCAACGTCGACGCTGCCTCGCAGCTCCACAGAATGACGCTCACACTGCGCGCGTTTTCTCGCTGCGGTTGTCTTGGAATGTGGAGAGAGGAGGCACTGAGGGAGGACCCGAACGAGCAGAAAGAGAAGGGGATAGTCTCGTGACACCAGAGAAGACTGGAAAGCGCACCCTTTTCTCGCGTCGTCGTCTTGATCGTCTGCTAGCTCCCCTCCCGTCGCCCTTTTTGTCTCGAGGATGGCTGGTTCGAGCGATGAGCTGTTGGCTACGGTAAACGTACTTATACTTGTTTGTTCGCTGCTTCTGCACCGTCGCTTGTGCACCGTCTCAAGTCGCATGTTCATGCTGGCAAAGAAGCCGCCGAGTGCCCGGCCGGCCGGCCGGACGCGCGCAGCCTCCGCCTCCGCCGACGGCGTCACTGAACTGGGACCGACGTCACGGTTCACGGTCGGCGCCCATTGGCTGTTCTCGTCAGCGGCACGGGAAAAATAGGTACCGGACCCATCGCTCTGCGGGACCGCACAGCAGGCTGTCTGCGGGAGAAAAACCGGCTTGCGCGGGAAGCGGCACGCGGAAAACGTCCTGCGTTGCGCGTTTTCCCGCTAATGTGAGCGCTCCTTTAGGCCACTCCCATGGCACCCTGGCGGAGACGTCCTCAACCTGGGGATTCTAGGGACGGAGAAAAGTATAAAACTGGACGGCGATGTGCAGTGAATCATGCTGCTTTTGGGATGCTCCTTCTGCATCCTGCATCTGCATCCTCCATTATGATCTTACCTTAAGATCCTCTCTTCGGAGAGAAGTTCATTTTTGATCTCTGACTGTGTTCGTGTTCGTGAATGCATTGAATGCACGGTGCATTGAAGCGGTGTTTCCATGTCACTTGTATTCGCTAGTTTATTAATTCCAGCCTTACACGCAATGTCTGGCTCCCCAAAAAAGATAAAACAGTTTCTTCATACCCGCTCCAAGGCGTACATGCCTAAGAGGAGAATCTCAAGGTAAGATATCTTACAGTTCTTAGTACTTCATCCCGACTTCCATTTGTGTCAATGCATCCGTTCAACCACACTTTTTGCTTCTTCGGCTTTCCCAGTCGCTACCGGATGGCGCTTCTGCAGAAATCAGTCCAGCCCGTCCCGACAGCACGAACGCCGTCGATGTTCAACCAATCGGCGATGACTCTACCCATCATTCCGAGCTGTCCCTGCCATCCGCAGACTGCTTCTCGGGTAAGCATTTTCAGTGTTTCCAACCAAAAGAAAAGCCGCCTATATGCTATGCTAATGATAATACCATTTTATACATTGATTCGGGAAAATGTTGAGAAAACTTGATTTCGCTTGTTTTAAAAACCATTCACTGATAATTGGAGAAACCCGATGTGAAAAGCAAAATGTGACCATACGTCTTTGATTTCATTTGTAGAAGCTCCAACACCGGGGGCCTTCGCGTCGAACAGCAGGAGGAACCAACTTTGATTGAACAAGCAATGTGCATTCGCTTGCCTTCACGAATTCAAGAAACAGATCGAGAGAGGACGAGTCAGCGCTGTACGACTGTCGGTCACTTCCAGCCGAAACCTACAGGTTCCCCAGAAACCGAGGCGGTAGATTGTGCCAACGTGATTAGTTTTTGCGATTTCCTTGGCTTTTTATGAAATCAAGAGCGACGTATTCTTGTGTCACGAGTGCCGTCGACATTTCGATGAAAGAGGGGACCGTGCTAGAAGTACGGAACCAGCTTTTGTTAAGGTTGGTTTTAATAATTGGAAAAAAGCTATCGAGAAGTTCCAGTCACATGAAATGAGCAATTTCACTTGGCCTCCGTGAGCCGAAACTTGTCATGCCAGGCAGGCATTCCTGTTTTGCGTCTCCTTTCGCAGCAATACAACAAACAGCGGGAGGAGACCAGGGCAGCACTTCGTGTCATAGTTAGCTCTCTGCGCTACCTCTGCCACACAGGTCAAGCTCTTCGAGGACGAGGTAAATGTGATGGAAATTTGCTCGATTTGCTCGACGAGAGGTCGGAGGATGTCCCAGTCCTGAAGACGTGGATGACTAAGAGAAATAAATGGGTGAGCGATGACATGCAGAATGAGCTTACAGAGATTATGGCCCATAGTGTGCAACGAGACATTATAGAGGACGTGAAGTCTAGTCCATTTTTTGGTATCATTGCTGATGGAACAACCGATGTAAATTGTGACGAGCAGTTCACATTTTGCATGCATGCGGTGGGTGCAGAGCGAGATCTCGAAGTTCGGGAAGAGTATTTCGGCCTGTATAACGCACCTGACAGTAGATCAGAAACCCTATACCCGGCCATCAAGGACATGATTTTGCGCCTCGGCCTGGACTTTCACTGTGTACGAGGCCACTGCTTGGATGGGGCGGCGAATACGTCCGGTCGCTTTTCGGGTGGGCAAAAAAGACTTAGTGATTGTGAGCCACGGTCATTGTATGTCCATTGCACTAATCACTGTTTAGATATGGTACTGCAAGAGGCTATCAGGAGTTGTGACATAATTGGAGGCGCTCTTACCACTGTTAAGGACGTTTCCAACGCAGACCTCGAGTCCAAGAAGCGTAAAAGTGTTTATGCTAACATAGTACTTCCTACAGGCCGCGAGTCAGCAATGGAGAGTGGGTCAAGGACAAATAACTTACTGCAGCTTTGCCCGACGCGATGGACCATTAGAGTCAAGTCGATGCAAAAAATCGTTGAGAATTACGCCAGAGTTCAAGAGACACTCAAGGAGCCCTTGCAGACACCAGGTTCAGTGATCGAAAGCAGCAAGACTATTTTTAGAGGTTACGATCGGCTTTTGCAGAAATTTGAAATCTTGTTGGGTATCCACATTGCCTTCTTTGGGCCTTGTGAAGAATTAGCAAGGACTCTCCAGAGCTCAACATATTGCGCCGCAGGTGCAAAAAAGGCAGCAGAGGCTCTCTGCGAGGCGATCTCCCAGTTGCGTTCTGAAACTGTCTTTGAGAGGCTGTGGCAGCACACGAGCACAACAGCAGCGCGCCTAGGCCTGAAGGAACCTCGTATGTCAAGGCCGACAAAACCTCCTTCGAAGTATGAGACGACTGATAGACCTGTCCAGCCAGTTGCACTTGACGTTAAGGCCGCACTGTGCAAAGAGTATTTCGCTACTGCCGACCGAATCATAAGTGAAACAAAACAGCGTTTTGAGTAGCCGGGCATGGAACAGCTCGTAAAACTAGAAGACATCTTAACCAGTGCCGCTGGAGGTAGTCGGTATACAGCAGGTGAACTAGAGACGGCTCTGGAGTTGATTTTGACTTGAAGTTGAGCGTGTGACGGAATCCCGTCTGGCCGGGAGCGTACACTTGAAAAAATAAGAGACGCCGACCAGTGAAAAAAGGTTCGTTCTTGACGTTTCGGCTTCCACACGGAAGCCTTGTTCACAATGAATTCATCACCGAACAAGGGTCGTTTAAATATGATTGAATAATCGGCGCAAGGAGCGTGCGTATATCAAGGGTAGATTACCGTCGTTCCGGTTTAACGTGTGTGACGTAGTTTGTATGATTAGGGATTCCAGATGTAGCCGTGATGCTGCTACTTTTTTCGGTTGCGATGATGCCTTGTCACAGTCCATTTTGTGGCCATTCACGACGGCGTGCTCCGCTAAGGCGTTGTTGCGAATGTTTTCATTTTTTACGTCCCGAGCGTGCTGCTGTAATCGCTTCCGGTAGTTCCCAGTTTCCCCGATATACACACTGTTGCAGTCTGCGCAGGGGATTTCGTAGACAACTCCGAGGAATCTTTCCTTTGGCAGTGTGTCCGTCACCTTTACAAGCTGATGGCGCATCTTTTCTTTGATTTTGACTTGTGCAGACTCCCGGCGCAGTTTATGCTATTATCAACTCTTCTAAACGGTGCTGACTCTACCACAACTCTGGGCATTTTGGAGATCCTGCAAAGGGAATCGCAAAACGTTCGCGAGTTGATGGATCAGGTCGTGAGGTATGTTCAGCTTCTGTTTTCCATACCAGCGTCTGTCGCTTCTGGGGAACGCTCTTTTAGTGCTCTGCGCCGAATCAAAACGTATTTGCGCAACCGAACGACTTAAAAGAGGTTGTCGCATCTTTTGGTTGGTTTTGCATATACACAAACAAAGAACGGCGCTTCTCAGTTTAGACGACGTCATCAGGGAGTTTGTGAGCAGAACAGCGGAGCGAGCAGCAACCTTTGGTCCCGCCTAAGCACCTTGAAAGAGCAGCACTGTTTGAAATGTCTGCTGCTTGCGTGCATTATTGGTAGCTGTGTACATGTACTGTAGCGCGTTTGCTTGTATTGTGGTATTTAAACTTTTATTTTATGTTATGGTTTTGTTCATGCGCGAATGCCTAAATATGTAAATTTGTCAAATGTCAATAAATATGTGCGCACTGAAAATTCATTTTGTAATTTTTTTAATTGTTAATGCTTGTATAATATGCATCATCTAGCGATCAAAGAAACTCTGCATAAGGACAACAATTTTTTTTCACGCAGTTAATTGTTCTCTCTCGAGCCAAACTTGGATTGTAATATTTGAAAAACCTAGGTACACAAACAAAAAAAACGATTAAAAAGAAACTTGTTGGGAGAGAAGTTTGAGCACTCGTTGAAGCATAGCTTCTTCTGTTTTCTAACTAGTTTTCCTCTTGGCGCATCATATCCAAATGTCATTCTCTCACGTCTAGAAAGACATGGCGGACCTTTCAGTGTGGTTCTTGCGCTAAGTACGCAACACATCAAGAGCTTCTTTTCAGAAATCCTGACTACACAGAGCAAAGTAACATTCACAGGGGAACATGTATGTCGCAATCAATACCACACACAAAGGCAGGAGCGCAAAAAGGAAGTGGGGGCACTAGTTCTGTTTGCTGAAGTATCCGATGGCAGGCGATCGGTGGACATCCTCTCTGTCAGTGAAGTCTCTTCCAGAAGAGGACATCTCCGTGTTCGCCGTAGACACACCAGTAGCAACTGTTTTTTGTTTTTTGCGGAATCGTCTCGGTAGCAAGTGCTCGTAGTCCTTGAAGCCGAAGAACAGATACACTCCCTGGAGCCCGATGAGTATGATAACGATGATGTCGAGGGCGAGCACGTTGACGAACGCACCGACGAAGCCCAAAAGCCAGGTCGAGCCCATGATGAAGGCGAGCTTCACGAACAGTCCCATGTGCGATTGGTTGCCGCCTCCCTTGAAGTCGAAGCTCGCCGCGCGCTTGGCGGTTTTCCTGATTTGCACGACAATGTGCACGTACAGCCCCACGTCGAGTAAAAGCAGTATTATCATGGGCATGAGGAAGAAAGTGAGCTGACTCCAGAGACTGCCGATCCAGCATGAAAAGCGTCCGTACTGGGGTGAAAGCACGAAGTCTGGGGCCGTCCAGTTCAGCACTGAGCTCAAGGCGATGACAATTAGAGGTCCGCCCCAAGCAATCAAAGCATAGAGCAAAAACCCGCTGCGGCGGCTTGATGAAAGGCGCACGGCCACCACGTTCTTCCAGATGTCGAAAGACAGCACGCTGGTCCAGAAGAATGTGGAGAGGAAGCCGTAGTGGAGGACGATGGCAAAGCCCACGCACACCGGCTTAGATACGTCGAAGCTGTTTCCCAGGAGAAAGAGGAGATGGCTTAGGAAGAGCGTCCCACAAAGGCACAGAGTGCACCTTGAGGAGAACGTCCGCGAACTTCTGTAGAGCACGTACACGACGCCTTTCAGGAAGAGGCAGATGAGTGACAGGCTGATGCAGATGATTGTAAGGTAGTTCTGCACGTTGTAGGGTTCGTCTTCAGTTCGCGTGGTGTTTGTGCTATTGCTGTTCGTCATGTTGCCATTGCCGATTGTTTCATTTTCGGCCGTCATAGAAGTGTTTGCAAAGCGGTACTGCGGAGCTCTGATGTAGCACCTATTGTTGTGCCACGAGAAACAAGAGTCCTGGCTTACCACGGGCCTTATCAGCGACAGAAGATTTGGACGCTGAATCGAGGATCTGAAACGGCTCCGGGGCCATATATTGCGCACAACTTGCTTCGGGACGCAATTCATCAACGAAAGCTCGGCGCCGTTGCAGAGTCCGCAGTACACGTTCTTGTACACCACTTCAGACTCGTTGCTCTTGAACCGTACTGGAGCAAAGTAAGTCGAGCATTTTCTTGCAGTTTCCGCGTCAGTGCTTTTAGGACAGTCCTGAACGTCTACAAGACGGTTGTCGCAAGGCCAGAAGAAAAAGTCTGGATTATCCAAGACTTCTTGCGGTGGAGCCACCTCAAAATCTCTTCTTCTGCCAGTCCCTGAAGCATTCCAGAATGTAGACGTGTTGTCCAAGTCGTAGTTGCAGAGTGCACAAAATGCATTGAGGTAGGTTAGTTGTCGTTCTGTCGTGACTGGAATTAAGTAAAACGGATCTTCCATATACGTGGCGTTTTCGCACGAACTTCGCACTTCGTCGTCGGGCCATTTCCGGTCGCATCCTGAGACAACGTAGAACTTCCTTTTTGTAAACTCGTCAACGTTACGTAGGATGCATGTGCCTGATGCGGGGGACACCAAAGACATCCCAGCGTCCCAGCAGCAATCTCCGTAGTAGATGCAGTTCTTGGCACAGGAGCAAGTGACGGCGAAGAGGATCTCCGTGCAGTTGACTGGAGACTCTGTGCAGCCGTGGAGTCCATGCGGGCACCGAAGAAGCTCTTCGATCCGCTCCGGTGGGATTTCTGGGTGATCCTGGTTAGAAACATTCCACGGTAGCGTTGCATTGCAGCTTCTTTCGAAGCAGTAAACGCCGAACTCAAAGAGTTCTTTCAACACAATTAAAATTACAAGGTTCTTCATAGTTATTGGAGCCGAATTGACCTTCCAGCGCCGAGCTCGCGACGCACCGTATCACGTGGTCTTGAAAGGCCTGCATAGAAAAAATTTAAGACTCTTTGAAAATGTTGCCTATAATTATACTGGTCAGAAGAGGGCACTCATCCCAACCTGAGTTTCGCTGGTATGTGCACACCCTTTGTCAAAATATACGAACCACCGAGTTTGCTTCTCTGCTGTAAAATGTAACTCGGTTTGCGTAGTAAGCGTTACAAAGCTCTCGAAAATGCGAGAGACCCGTCTTCACCTCTTTGAAGCTTAGGACAGCCAGGATGGCTAGACAGTACCACTATACGGCTTGGAATCCAACTGTCCAGCTCAGAAATAAACTGTTCAATTGCGCTCGTTTTCATGTGACAAGGCTAAAGAATTACTGCGTAAAAATGAGCGAGTACCAACAAAGGAAAACGTAGTTATGAACACGGCGTGTAGCCATTTGCGTTTATTTCGACTTAGTGCTGTTTTCTATGGTTCAAAAATTTATAGAATGTAAAAGAAAACTCTCAGCCCCCAGTGGAGAGCTACCAGAGCGAAAATTTTAAGAAAATAATGTTTTGTTTTAATACATTTCAGTATTTGCTGTATGGACCGGGCTAATTGGAGAGACATGGGAGCGGCCTTTGCCCTGCCACTGTGTAGTCAGGCTGATTATGATGATGATGATTTGCTGTGTAAGTCCTCCGTTTGTCTGACATAGGCTTAAATGAGTCCTAGAAAGAGCAACATTACAATTTGAAGCATGGCAATCACTAACTTTGTTGAGGCGAGTCACTCAACGGTTAATAAGAACAGAAAGTTGGGCTAGTTGGTGTGGATTCATACTTGACAGCGCAAAAAAACGAGGACAAAAGCGAACGAGGAGACACAACACAAGCGCAGTCTATCAACTGAACTTTTATTCACTGAAAGGAAGCTTTATAGGCGTGATAAAACACAAAAACAACAAAAGAAACCGCCACAATCGATGTACAAAGAAATCAATGACATTTCATTCCTGCGTGATAAGGAACACCACAGCAAGAGGAAAACCAAATTCAATCACATCAGGCCAACTCCCCGTACTGTCTACTTGCCCCCAAGAAACTGCGCAGAAAAGGAACTTCCTTATCCTGCAGGCTGACCGACGGTGATGCGGCACACGCTTCTCTCTCTTAATCAAGTAAGCTTCTATCAGCTCCCGGCATACCCTATCCCTGTGCCTGAACAAGATACTTGTCCTGTCAAGGTGAGGAAAGCAATCTTTGCAATCCCTGCAGTGCAAAGCGAGGTTGGAGGACACAGCACCTTTTAGAGATCTGCGGTGTTCCGCTAGACGCTCATTGATACATCGACCAGTCTGGCCGATGTAATTCTTACCACATGAAAATGGAACGCGATACACAACACATGTGTCGCAATCTGTGAGCCTCTTTCTGTGGGCTATCGTGCAATCATTCACTGCGCGGTTACCACTATGCTCAATTTTTTTTTGCGCACAGCACTGCACACACCACCGAGTTTGTTCTTCGCGGTGAAAACAACTTTCGCCCCGTACCTCGCCCCCACTTTTCTTAGGCGATGTGAAATGCCGTGCACGTAGGGGATTCCTACCAATTGTTTTTCCGCAACGTTCTCTTTCGCGATGACCGGGGGCCTGCCTGACCTGGCTAAGATCCTTTCAGTGACCCTACCCAGAGTATGATCAGGAAAACCTGCTTCCTTTAACCGGCGCGTTTGTCCCAGGAAGCTTGTTCCAACCTTGTGGGAGCAGAATTTTGAGAGAGAAGCTTTTAGGCAAGAAGCTCCTATCGTTTTACCTTGACTCAACCTTCGTTGGGTGGGGCGAAAAAGTGTACGTCCAGAGGTCCGGCGTCTGCATTGGATCCCGTGTCGCACCTGACTTGAGCGACATTTTCCTAAGCAGGATGGACGTAAAACTAGCGGAGGATCTTGCAGATTTTGCAGGGAGAGTCTTCCGGTACGTGGATGATTTTTTTATTTTCTTAAAGGATATCTCCCCCAGGGTTATCCCGGACGTCGTCAAGATATTCAAGGAAAGGGGCGAAGGTCTGAAGTTCACATTTGAATTGCCACAGTCAGGCTCCATCCAGTTCCTAGACCTGAGGATTGATTGCCACGCGAGTGGTGTGTGCTGGGAGTATCACCCACGAACGGAAAAGCCCCTCCTCAATCACAGTTCTGGTCATTCAAAATTGGTGAAGGCCGGCATTGCTACTTCTTGCCTAAAAGCTTCTCTCTCAAAATCCTGCTCCCACAAGGTTGGAACAAGCTTCCTGGGACAAACGCGCAGGTTAAAGGAAGCAGGTTTTCCTGATCATACTCTGGGTAGGGTCACTGAAAGGTAGGGTCACTGACACACGGGCGGCGGCGGCGGTGGCGAAAGGACGCTTGGCTTATCTGCTATTTTTTGCTTATCCAGACTTCCCCTGCAACTGCTGCCCTGGCTGCAACATTGTGCCCTGATTGACGTCATCCACCCCGTGATCCGCCCACCAAGTGTTGTCGCGTTTCCTGTGCCGGAATTACAGCTGGACACACGGGCGGCGGCGGCGGTGGCGAAAGGACGCTTGGCTTATCTGCTATTTTTTGCTTATCCAGGTGGGTTTCCAACTTCTGGGCAGGAGGTGCCTGATCGTGCCTTGGAATCGTCGTGCCTGCTGCTGTTTTCCGAGGCAACGGTTCCTTTTCTACGTGTTGTTCAGCGTGAAATTTCTTCACCCTCCAGACTTCCCCTGCAACTGCTGCCCTGGCTGCAACACTGTGCCCTGATTGACGTCATCCACCCCGTGATCCGCCCACCAAGTGTTGTCGCGTTTCCTATGCCGGAATTACAGCTGGACACACGGGTGGCGGCGGCGGCGGTGGCGAAAGGACGCTTGGCTTATCTGCTATTTTTTGCTTATCCAGGTTGGTAAAATTCACTTACTCGTTGCTTAACGCTGCGTTACTGCTACCGCCGTTGCCACCGTGTTCCGTGCTTTGCTCAGTGGTATGTGCTCTATATATCTTTGCTGTACTGTGTGATACCTCGAGCTTCTGGTCCACGAGTCATGGCAGACACTTGCGAGTCCTGCAATGAGTCCCTGCCAGATCACGGCCAATTCCTGATGTGCAGCGAATGTGAGTCCTCCTATCATATTGGTAGTTGTTCTGGCTGGTCGGAGTCAACATTTAAGGCCAAAGGAGAAAGCGGCCGCAGAGCATGGCGATGCGTGGCATGCCGTCCATCTAAAACCAAAAGTGGGGACAAAGGGAACATGGACTCTGAGCTGTTTGCCTGGCAGATATAACTCGAAGGCTTGATGCTCTAGCAGGACTGCCTGCTCAGGTTGGGTAAATTAAGGACTCCATCGAGTTATTGTCCCAGAAGTACGACGATATCCTGAATACACAAGTTAAACAAGAGAAAGACATTAGTAACTTGAACAGACGTGTAGACAAATTAGAGGCTGTATGTACCTCAAGTGACGTTCACCAACTGAAAGCAACTGTCAATGATTTGGAATTTCGTAGCAGGAAATTGAACGTAGAAGTTCATGGCATCCAAGCTACGCCAAATGAGGACTTGATGTGCAAGTTGAATGCTGTGGCTAAGACTGTTAACCTGCCAGAGCTGACGGCAAATGACATTGGCGCTATTCACAGGCTTCCTTCCAAACCAAACAAAACGCCTGGAATTCTTGTTAGGTTTGCCCAGCAGTCAACCCGAGATAAATGGCTGGAAAAGCGTAAAGCCCTCAGAATTGGTTCATCTGGAGTCTCCATCACTGAAAACATGACACACCAAAACAGAGAGCTGCTCCGTCGCGCTAAGGAATGGGCAGAGGACAACGACTACCGATTTTCATGGCACTGCAATGGCAAGATTCTAGTGAGGAAGAGAGAAGGTGATGGCGCCGTTGTCATTCGTTGCGTGGCTGACCTTGATAAGCTGTAACATAGTTCAACCTGAAAAACCCTTCCGTTTATCTTTGTTTTTGCTCCGATCATGCTTGATCCTTCGACTGCGCACGTAGACGTTGCAAACCTTAAATACTTTTGCGATACTAGTTTTCAGAAGTGTCTTAGTTGTGTTCACTTTAACTTGAGGTCTGGTAGAAATAAGCAGGATGCACTTGACTATTTTTTCGGCGAAGCGCAAATACGCTTTAATGTCATGATGTTTTCAGAAACATGGTTTGCCTCGGAAGAGGATGTGTTTACACCTCCTACGTATAAATCTTATTACATGAACCGCACAGGCAAAAGGGGTGGTGGCGTAGCAATGCTAATCTCTAACTCGATGGATTCTGAACTAATGTCAGAATTCAGCTGTATCACTCCTTTTTACGAAACGCTTGCTATTAGATGTGGTACTTCTGTTTTTTGTGTTTGTTATTGCCCGCCTTCAAATGACGTTCGTCTGTTCTTGCCTTTTTTAGACTCTTTCTTAGAATTTGTCAGTGAAAGAAAATATACATTAATTTTAGGTGGTGATCTGAACATTGACATGTTACAGAATAGCAGGGTTAAATTAGAACTAGAATCATTATTAAGCTCTTACTCCTGTCAAAACTTTATAACGTCTCCTACACGAATAACTGCACAATCAACTACACTTTTAGATCTGTTTGTCACCAATATTGATCCTTCCCTTGTTAGAGCTGGCACTTTGATTTATGATATCAGCGACCACTTGCCTATATTTATGTTTGTCAGTCAAGTCGTTAACACGCCTACACGAATGCGCTCAGAATTTTCATACAGGCGCATTACTCCTGATACGCTCTCCGCTTTTAGAGACTGCTTAAGCAGAGAAAACTGGAACGATGTGTTCGCAGTGAGCGATCCTAACTTAGCGTATGAGTTATTTATGAGCAAGTTCTCTACGGTATACCTTGCGTGTTTTACTATCAAGACGTTTAGAATTTGTAAGAAAAGTAGGAAGCCTTGGGTGGATAAAGAGTGCCTTAAGCTTATTAGAAAACAGGACCAGTTGTTTAAGGCATTTATAGAGAGTAAGTCCCTTGAAGCCCTCAAAGTGTTTAAGAAGTACAGGAATTTAATCACAAAACATCTTCGTAATGCAAAAAAGCAATATTACTCTAACCTGTTCGAAGCAACACAAGGACGCACAAACAACGTTTGGAAAGCACTAAACACTGTATTTGGTAATGATTCAGAAGCGGTAACCACAATCGTAAAAGATGGGATAGAACTTCAAGGCACTAAGTTAGCTGACGCATTTAATGACTTCTTTTTATCAATCGGTGGTGCAACCAGTAGAAACCCTGATTTAAGATATATGAAGGAGCGAAGTAATCCAACTATATTTCTAGACCCAGTCGCTAATAGTGAGCTTGTAGCGACATTTTTAACCCTAAGCAATAGTAGAGCTGCTGATGCGGACGATATTCAAGTGAAGCCTGTAAAACTTGCCATTGATGTATTAGCACCTTGTCTTACCCACATTTTTAATATGTGTTTGTCCACAGGATGCTTTCCTCAAAAAATGCAGCGAGCAAAAGTGACAGTTGTGTTTAAGAAGGGAAATAGAAATGACATGTCAAACTACCGCCCCATATCCGTTTTACCTGTATTCTCCAAAGGTTTAGAGAAAATAATTCTGAAACGCTTGACCTCTTTCACTGAACGCTACAACTTAATAACATTTGCTCAGTTTGGCTTCCGCAGGAACAAATCTACGGAACTCGCACTGCTGGCCCAAAAGGAGTTCATTCTCGAAAACTTTGAATGTAAAAATATGGTACTTGGACTGTTTCTGGACTTCTCCAAAGCCTTTGACCTCATTAATCATGAAATTCTCCTTCAAAAACTCGATCACTATGGCATAAGAGGCATTTCGCATCAATTAATTGCGTCTTACTTACAATACCGTACTCAGTTTGTCGTCATTGAAGGAAAGCACTCCACATCAAAGTCAATCAAAACAGGTGTCCCACAGGGAAGCACCCTGGGACCATTTCTTTTCATTCTTTATATTAACGAGATAGTTCGCGTTGATGCAACGGCACATTATATAATCTATGCTGACGACACAAGTTTATTCTTTTCAGGCAAATCGTGTGTTGATCTAGGTATCCGAGCGAATAGAACGTTGTCCGAGATTAATGCCTGGGCTCAAATTAACTGCCTAAAGCTAAACATTAATAAAACGAAGGCTATTTTATTTCACCCCCGACAGACACATGTCCAGCGACCTTCTATTTTTTAAAATAACACTGAAATTGAAGTGGTAACGAGCTTTAAATCACTGGGCGTGTATTTCTCAGAAAACATGACATGGGATGATCACGTAAACTATATCGTTGGTAAGCTATCTAGGACAGCTGGCGTTATGCGCCGTTACTGCTACAATTTTCCCATACCTGTTAACATGCTCGTATATAACTCTTTATTTTCCTCTTTATTAAATTACGCGTTTTCTGTATGGGCAACAACAACAGCTGGAAACATTAGCAAACTTACCGTCTTGCAAAAAAGGGCTTTACGCCTCGCCTGTAAAGTTCCATATCGCTTTCACACAGCAGGCCTATTCAAGAAGTACCACATAATACAAGTTCCATCGATGAACGATCACAGACTGTGCCGCTTATATAAACTCAGTTTAATAAAAAATAATGATGCCATTACTAGCCTAGCAAGGCTAGAGAAAAACATTTCTGCTTATAATGTGTGCCATCCTGAGATGTGGTATGTTCCAAAATGCAGAACCAATTATGGAAATCAAATGATAAAATTTAAATTGCCTACACTTCTGAATCACATGATAAAGGATGCTAACATTGACATATCAGATATATCACCAAAAGAACTGCGTTTATTGTTTGTATAATTGCTGTGATATGATTTTCTAGTTCTTCTTGCCTGTTTTATACTAACGTTTTCAACGATGTTGCCATATCCGACTGTGTTCTCTTGCTGCACGCTTCTGTCCTACCCCGTGTGTTGGGGGGTCAGGGCTTTTCAAGCTGTTCACACAGCTTTTCTCCTGTCCTCCTCGCAGCATCTTTTTGTTGTGGAATAAATTTCAAATTTCAAATCTTAGCCAGGTCAGGCAGGCCCCCGGTCATCGCGAAAGAGAACGTTGCGGAAAAACAATTGGTAGGAATCCCCTACGTGCACGGCATTTCACATCGCCTAAGAAAAGTGGGGGCGAGGTACGGGGCGAAAGTTGTTTTCACCGCGAAGAACAAACTCGGTGGTGTGTGCAGTGCTGTGCACAAAAAAAAAATTGAGCATAGTGGTAACCGCGCAGTGAATGATTGCGCGATAGCTGACAGAAAGAGGCTCACAGATTGCGACACATGTGTTGTGTATCGCGTTCCATTTTCATGTGGTAAGAATTACATCGGCCAGACTGGTCGATGTATCAATGAGCGTCTAGCGGAACACCGCAGATCTCTAAAAGGTGCTGTGTCCTCCAACCTCGCTTTGCACTGCAGGGATTGCAAAGATTGCTTTCCTCACCTTGACAGGACAAGTATCTTGTTCAGGCACAAAGATAGGGTATGCCGGGAGCTGATAGAAGCTTACTTGATTAAGAAAGAGAGAGAAGCGTGTGCCGCATCACCGTCGGTCAGCCTGCAGGATAAGGAAGTTCCTTTTCTGCGCAGTTTCTTGGGGGCAAGTAGACAGTACGGGGAGTTGGCCTGATGTGATTGAATTTGGTTTTCCTGTTGCTGTGGTGTTCCTTATCACGCAGGAATGAAATGTCATTGATTTCTTTGTACATCGATTGTGGCGGTTCCTTTTGTTGTTTTTGTGTTTTATCACGCCTATAAAGCTTCCTTTCAGTGAATAAAAGTTCAGTTGATAGACTGCGCTTGTGTTGTGTCTCCTCGTTCGCTTTTGTCCTCGTTTTTTTTTTGCGCTGTCAAGTATGAATTCACTCAACGGTATTCACTCAACGAAAAGTCAAAGGCCAATCTCAGTTTTACAGGACGCGTGACGAATATCTAGTCATAGAACTTATTAAACTAGCTCCGCTCATCAGCAACTCACCATGTAGCAGTACGTATTGATGCACTGTTAAGGTATATAAACCCTATGAAGGCTGCCTATTTAAACACGGTAGGTGTAGAGGTTTTATGCTCGGCGTGTCGTTGTGGCGTCGACATGTGTTTCCAAAGGACATTAGTGTAAGAGTGTTCTTAACGGAAACTTCTGGCACGGTGTCGGCCCTGCAGCTGCTACTTCCCACCACCAGTGAACATAATGGATTAACAGACTTTGCTATCTTATGCATTTCTTAATGGACTAATTGACTGTTAGTTGTAGATAAGCAAATAGGCTATTAGTTGTGCTATTAGAATTTTCGCTAGGGTGATCAAGGAATGGGCGTGCTTCAGCGTTGCGTTGCTGGGAGTGGATCAAATTTTTTGGTATCGAAGAGTTCGTGTTTGTAAGCAGATGTTCTTACGTCTGGTTTGAGTCCAAAATCTTGTTGATCAAAAGAAGTAAAAAAAAAGTTTGGACAAGTTTTTCCGTCTGACCGGGCTGAACTGCTGAAGAAGAAAAAAAAAGCAAATACATTTGATAAAATTAAGACAGCAGTAACCAAAAACTGCAGTTGGATAAACGGAAACCCCAAAAACAAACATGTTCAATTGTTCTTCAGGCGCATAAAGTGCATAAGCCGTGGTTAATCACCTCAGTCGTCGTTCCAGCTTGGAAGGCAGCATGGAAGGAAACTGTCGGCGACTTTGCAGATTGTCTGGGCCACAGCCACAGTGCCCCCGCTTTCCATAGAAATCCTTCAAGGTAGGCACCTGTAAAAAGAGCAAACAAAGCCTTGTAAATCGCTTTCAGCTGGAACTGTTTGAGCGAAGTGCATCGCCGGCGCAGTCTTCGAATCAAGCATCACGCTGTGACCTCGCTACAGTCGCTAGCATCCGGCGTGCGAACAGACCGCTGCGGCGGATGCGAGGTCTTTATCACAACAAACGATAAGCAAAACGAAAAAAAAAGCATTCATACTGTAGTGCATCGGCAAAAAAAAAACAGATAGTGCAAATTGGCAAGACGACCGCTCTCGGCGGCAGCTCCATGTCAGACTGGAAAAGGGTGTTCTATTATTCAAGGGTAATCCAGAAATCCGGCTCTCATGGCTGTGTGAAATTATGCAATTAAACACGTATAGCACGAAAGTAGACACGGACAGCTTGTACATCCATTTATTTCTATCAATTTTTTTATTAATTTATTCTTTTTCAGGCAATACAAAGCGCTGACCCTGCGAGGCAACAGAAAAGATAGCAAGTGGCAACCTTGCCAAGACCTCGCCTCGGCGGTCAAAGCAGCAGTAACAATTAACGCACAGAGAACCAGCTTGTAAAAATTTTGTGCACTACGATTTTACATGCTGGAAAAGAAACACAATCCAGTGCGTATGGTGTAAATAGAAAACCATGATAACACTGGCATTGTGCAGTCAAAGTCAATAGCCACATTAAACAAACTGTATTCTAAGACAAACTTCCCTGAAAACGCTGCGCATAGCGCGATGCACCGAAAAAAATAAAGACCGACGATGTGTACTGCACTGTTCGCCTTGACTAAACACAACGTAGACCAAAATTAAATGCATGCACGGAAAGCATGGATCCCTGAAAAATAGGTCAAAAACCAGGAAAGGAGAGTTGAGTTGAGGTATTGAATGGTACAGGTGGGGTTAGCCTTGCTTTATCTGCCGGCAATTGCTCCACCGCAGCGTCCCTTCTATATTAACAATGTCGCATCTACCCCGCTATGCGCACAGTCTCTTATAATAGCACACAATCTCTCCCGCAGTCACCATCTATGCACACAATCAATCCACACAATGATCGGAGACAGGCGTAGAGACACACAGCGCTGTATCTTGAGAAAGAGGAGTAACAAATACAAAGGACAATATACATCATAACAAAAGTTTAAGACATTTGAGAGGTGCATCTCGATTCCTTTAGTTGCAGTATTAGACCTTTTTAGCATACCGGAGACGTACTACCGGAGACGTATACCGCGGCTTACCGGACCCCTCTCGCGCATGCGCAGATGCATTGTTGGGGTGAGGGGGAGCCACTGCGCGTGCGCAGCCGGCGTCCGGTAAACCGGTATACGTCTGCGGTATGCTAAAAACGTCTTTTCTCACAAAATCTGCGGAGGTTTTATTTCTTCGACCACCCGGCGTTCTTTACCGTGCACTGACATCGCATGCCCCCTATGCTGTGCGATGTCAGAGAGCGTTTAGGAACCCTAGGTGGTCAAAATTAATTCAAAGCCCCCACAATGGCATCGCTTAAGTCCATGGGCAACTTCGGCGCGTTAAACTGCATCACAAAGCACACCATATCATACTGTTCGTACCGTACCATATCATACCATACCATACATGCCGTACCATACATATCGCGCCTACGATACCTACCGTACCCGTACCGCACCGTTCCGAACCATATCATACCATACCATACCATACCATACCATGTATAGTGACGCGGTGAGAAAAACTAATATACTCACTTCTTTTGTACAACTGTAAACTTGATGTTTGGAATTATTTAGTAAAGTTCAGTTACAATTTCATAGGGAATGTGTTAATTTTATAGGAATATTATTTAACAGTTGATGTAAAACGCTAAGATTTTTGCTACAAAGCCTAATTGTTTTAACTTGGTCACTGCATTTATTTCCTGGTATTTAGACGAGGAAATTTAAAACCAAGCACAGTTGTGAATACCTATGCATAAGAAAGACAACATTAAGAGACAAACACAAAAAATAATGCCAAACCGGAGTAAGGTACGTCAGATGCTTCCAGGAACGATAGCCGGGAAAGTATATTTAATTAGTTGCCCAGGGTCATCCGAAATTCATAGATACGAGGAGCAATTTTCCCATGGCGCATACTCAGGGCTTCGTAAGCAATACTGTCTGGTGTTCTTGATATGTGTTGTCTTTTTTTTTTGCGGTTGTCTGTGGGAAACTTCGCTGATCAAAGAAGCAGATTCCAGTGAGAAAAAAGTTCTTGTGTATTTACGATGTGTACTATAAAATACAGCAAACGACAGATGACAAGTACGCTCCAACATTTCATAATAGTGACCTTTTACACGGCGCACCGCACCCCGCAAGCCGTTATGGTGATGGGCCAACAGCTCTACGTAAGCAAATATACAAGGGCGAGGGAACTATCGGAAGATTTCATATAAGAAAGAGAGGTGTATTTTGTGTTAGCGATACGTCTGTGAACCTCTTCAAATCGGAAATGGCATATCTTGAATGGTTCTGTTGATATATTGTTGAGTGTGAACTGGTATCTGCGCATGTCCTGGTTTTTCCTTACATTTGCCGCGCTGTCAGTGAATAAAGTTAGCTGAAGTTTAGCGCTAATCCTGTGTGGTCCTTTCTTGTGTCCGTCTTGGTTGCGCTATAGTTCTTTTTTCACGGTCTAACAACGGCAGCGGGTGGACGAATAACCACACAAAGTTACTGCTCCTGTGAATACAAAATTTTGGCGTTGAGGGCTGGACAAGCTGCTTGCAGCTTTCACAACTGATGATGCGCATAAATAAATAAACAAGTATATAATTATTCCCCGTAAGGACAGTTCCTCATGCGCGCAGTTCGCCCGAGCTTCCTCCACATCAGCGATTTGAGACCGATTGGATCAGATGGAAAGGTGAGCGTTAATTCACACCCGAACAAGAGTCGCTCCCAATATGAGTGCACGGTGCACCCGAAGGTGACCGCGCGGACAAGTGTGCGTGAGCCCTCTCCCAAATGCGGAAAAACTTTTTTCAAGCGCCGACCAATCGTTAAAAA
Organism: Amblyomma americanum; assembly: GCF_052857255.1. NCBI lineage: Eukaryota > Metazoa > Arthropoda > Arachnida > Ixodida > Ixodidae > Amblyomma > Amblyomma americanum. The sequence goes on from NC_135502.1 coordinate 42,463,922, forward strand.
GGATGACGTTTCGGCCCCGGCTTACGGGGGCGTTGTTCACAAACGAAACGTCATCCTTTTTAACGATTGGTCGGCGCTTGAAAAAAGTTTTTCCGCCATGAACATACCTGACCAGGCGGGTTTCCGTTGAACCCTGGATTTCATCTCCCAAATGCGTGCGCTCGCATGACCTTCCGCTGAAAACACAACGCAATCCGGCCTAAGGCCGATGTGTGCAGAAAATCGTAGAGATGAGGTCGAAGGTCCACTTCCCTGGGTCCAGACACGGTTGCTGTAAGTGACTTCAGGTTCTCAAGGCTGCGACTAGGCGAGTGGAAATAATTTTGAAGCGAAAAGCTTCACAACGCTAGGTAAAGCAGTCTTCGGGTAGGCAGCGCAACGACCTAGAAACGACCTTCAGCCCAACCAAGGATAGCCGTGTATTACCATATGTGCTACAGTTATGGAATCGAACCCTTGACCCCTCACCTTGACCCATGACCTTTAGGTGACTTTTGACATTGGGCGACCTTTGGGTTGGCCTTTGGCCATAAGAGCATTCGATGGGGTGATGTGAAGCCACGTGATGACATCGATGGGGGCGTCGTAAGACCTTGTGATACCACGTCATAGCCACGTGGTAGTGTGGGTACATATACTATATAGAACGGCTGTCACGAGCATGTAGCGGAGCTGCCATGGACGAGCCTCAAACGCTTAGCAAGCTTCCTTGCTTTTCGCTGAATTCCAGGGTTAGCCAAGTTAAGCTACTGCCAATTTTTTTTAGGCCAAGTGCAGATTAAACCACAAAAGCAAGCACATAACTACAGCAACGGATTAACACACGTGTGCGTGGTTTAACGATAAATGCTGCGATGTAAAGTAAAGACCAAAATTGCGTAGGCGGCAGTGAATTGGGAAACAGCCGAGATAACCCTACAGTCGGATAAAACTCAAGAACCAAGCGGCAGATACCCATCAATGGAGGACCTCCAGTCAAAGGCGTAGATCGATTTTCATGACCCCGCGATGAATACGATTAAGCTGTGGTTAATCCTCTTTAATCTGGCACCCCATGCGATGTCATGCTAGCAGGTCCAAGGGGATTATCCGGGACGTCATAAGAATCGGTCGAGGCTATTGGCTGGAAGGCCTCTTTTGGTGGTATCTGCTACATCGTTCTTGAGTTGCATCTGACTATAATAAATGCTAGCTGCTTGCGACGGTGTGGACGCCAGCCAGTATCCCGAAGAGCTGAGCAAAATCCCATGGCATTACGCTTCAGACAGGTTCGGTTAATTAGGATTGAAAGCAGGGCGAGTTGGAGTACGTTCTTACTCTTTGAAGCGCAAAAAGCATGAACAAAAAAGAAACTCTTCTTTTTTGGCGCAGGAAGAAACGCTTCTTTTTTACATGTGTTTCCTTTTTTACCGTGTTTTTTTTTCGCGCTTCAGAAAGAATGAAGGTCAGGTTAGGTACATGCGCTACAGAAGTCATCATTTACGAAACACAATGATGTTCAAGACTGCATAGTATTATACAAAAGGCCATTATGTGTCATTCCCCTCATTCACCCCTCAGTGCACTGTAAAATCAGTAAAATAGCACCGTGTACAGACCATGTAGTGCTGCATGCGATTTCTACGAGTTGAGGACATGCCGTGTTCCCTAAAATCGTGTTTCTACGCGCGCGCCGACCGTTCTTAGCTGCATTGCTAGCCGTTGTCAACTATCTAGCACCTTCTTAAGCGAAAAAGACCTACCGACGCTGTAAGAAGGCGGTAAGCTGTTTATTCGCACACTGTCTACATCTTCTGCGCATCTGCGGAGCAAAGCAGGCTGGGCAGGGCCCGTTTACAAGGCCAGAGATCCACTCCAGGGAGGACACAGCAGAGAGGTAGGAATGATACCGAAACACCCCTCTGAATGCTTCATGAGCGTGATGTCGAGACGTACGCGGCCGAAGAGAGTGTCGATGTATCTTGAAACTGGGAGATCCTGCCCTTGATTCCTTATAATTTTATTTAGACAGTCTGTAGTCTGTCCATAAGCTTCTGACTATAAGGCCTATAGACTGTCTGTAGACATATCCTAGAGAACAGCCTATAGGCAATACAAATGCTCTAGACAGTATATATAGACAATCTATAGATTTATAGTCATAGACTTTCAGTGGAATTTTTTCTATGGACAGTCTACGGGCTATTAATAGACAGAAAGATATATCTATAGGAAGGCAATAGAGTCTACAAGAAGTCTATAGGCTGTCTATAAACCATTTTTTTAAGGGTATGGATAGCAAGCGAGCAAACAAGTAGACTAGCGGACACATTATTTGGTCATTTCGGTAGGCAAACAGGGCTTTAACGACGCGTTGCGTGCGTAAGTTGGCGACAGCGGAACTCTGCAAGATATCTGGTTTTTATGCGCTGATTTGTACAACGGGTCTGCCAGTTTGTCTGCTTCAACGCTACCACGCCTTGCGAGTGATTGAAATAGCAACATTTGCGAGTATAGTTGTGAGGTATCATCCTGGTCGTTCAGATGAGCGTATTACGCCACGGACATGAAAACGCTGCCTAATAATCTAATCATTAGTTACCTTAATGATGCGAGTAGTGAGAAAAAAAATCAGACCTGTTATAATGAGAAAAATTAACGTCCATGACGGCACACACTGCCCTTGCAACTGCGTGGAGACGGCAGTGGATGCTGGGATTGCTTTTTTATTTAGCAGTCATCCGCGGAGTTACAAACAACGTGTGGTACCTGTCAAGAAATTAATTAAAGGCTAACCACACTGCTGCTATTTGCGGCAAGCCATTTTGCCTGCTAAGATCTTTAATTGGTTCCCCTTCCTTGAACAGATCAAGAAGCCATATAAGGTGATGCATTAGTGGACGCCCATGAGCGTATGCATGGATTCGTTGTACGTAGTCCCGTAATATGTTTTGTGCATCAGATTCATAATTTTCTAGTTAATTAGTGAAAACAATGTGTACGTCAACTGCCGGTTGACATGTATGAAGAGCTGATGACAGCTAGTCCGCGTGCTTTTGCGTCGCAACAATTAGTCACTTATGTGTGTCACACTCGAAGAACCGGCTGTCTTGTGAAAACAGACGTGCATTCTTTCATTTGAAACAGCTGCCGCCAGTGGACGAAGACCCAACTGCAGCAATGACGCAGACATGAGGAGGTATTTGTAGCGGGCGCGTGCTGACGTGAAGTTCAGTAAAAAAGCCGCACCATATCATTTTAGGCACGCTATTTTAGAGAGAGTATCAATTATGATTACAAACATTTACAATAAACTTCTACTCCACCGGTAGTATGGAAGGATATGGCGATATTTGCGATTTTTATGTGTATAGATCTGTTCGTGTATAATAGGAGGTGTCAAAACTGTGCCATAAACAACAGCGCCGTAACAAGAGTACCGACAAGAGACTGAGTAGTCACGTAATTTTAATTCCTTGGATCACTTATCGCCATCAGCAGATAAGTGCAAACAGAGCTGAAATTGTTTCTAGAACAAGGGAATTCCTATTTTGCCACAGACAGTAGCGTACATGGTTACTCCCATTTTGTAAAACAGGAAAGCAAGTGCTGACAGTCATTGAAGCATCCTAAATATACACACCCTAGATCCCGATCAGTGTGATAAAGGTGATGTTCGGAGCGAGGAGGTATAAAAGAACGCACTGAAGGTACTTAAAGTCAGTCCGTGCCCATGATGAAGCAAGCTTCACAAGCTGGCTCGCCTGTAATCGGTTCTCCTTTCTTGTAAAAAAATCAGAGGAAGTTGTGCGCTTGGCGGCCTTTTTTTATGACTTGCAGTTAACATAAAAGAAGAAAGTAGGAACGCAAACATGGCGGACCTTTCTGTGCGGTTTTTGCACTACGTACAACACGCACCAAGATCCTGTTTTTTTTTTTTACCCTGAGTGTACACAGGAAAATAATGTTCATAGAGGAACTTGATGGAAGGAGTAACACATACACAAGAATGTGCGCAAAAAAAAAAGCGAGAGCACTAGTTCTGCTTGTTGACAAATTCGACGCCAGGCGATCGGTGGACATCATCTCTGTCAGTGAAGTCTCTCCCAGAAGAAGACATCTCCGTGTTCGCCGTAGACACACCGGTAGCAACTGTTTTTTGTTTTTTGCGGAATCGTCTCGGTAGCAAGTGCTCGTAGTCCTTGAAGCCGAAGAACAGATACACTCCCTGGAGCCCAATGAGTATGATAACGATGATGTCGAGGGCGAGCGCGTTGACGAACGCACCGACGAAGCCCAAAAGCCACGTCGAGCCCATGATGAAGGCAAGCTTCACGAACAGTCCCATGTGCGATTGGTTGCCGCCTCCCTTGAAGTCGAAGCTCGCCGCGCGCTTGGCGGTTTTCCTGATTTGCACGACAATGTGCACGTACAGCCCCACGTCGAGTAAAAGCAGTATTATCATGGGCATGAGGAAGAAAGTGAGCTGACTCCAGAGACTGCCGATCCAGCATGAAAAGCGCCCGTACTGGGGTGAAAGCACGAAGTCTGGGGCCGTCCAGTTCAGCACTGAGCACAAGGCGATGACAATTAGAGGTCCGCCCCAAGCAATCAAAGCATAGAGAAAAAACCCGCTGCGGCGGCTTGATGAAAGGCGTACGGCCACCACGTTCTTCCATATGTCGAAAGACAGCACGCTGGTCCAGAAGAATGTGGAGAGGAAGCCGTAGTGGAGGACGATGGCAAAACCCACGCACACCGGCTTAGATACGTCGAAGCTGTTTCCCAGGAGAAACAGGAGATGGCTCAGGAAGAGCGTCCCACAAAGGCACAGAGTGCACCTTGAGGAGAACGTCCGCGAACTTCTGTAGAGCACGTACACGACGCCTTTCAGGAAGAGGCAGATGAGTGACAGGCTGATGCAGATGACTGTGAGGTAGTTCTGCACGTTGTACGGTTCATCTTCAGTTCGCGTGGTGTTCGTGCTGTTGCTGTTCGTCATGTTCCCATTGCCGATTGTTTCATTTTCGGCCGTCATTGAAGTGTTTGCAAGTATGTACTGGGGAGCTTTAATATAGCACTTGTCGTTGTACCAGGAGAAGCAGGAATCTTGGTTCACTACTGGCCTTATCAGCGACACTAGATTGGGGCGCCGAAAAGATGTTCTTAGTTGGATGCGGGGCCATATATCAGGCACGACTTGTTTTGGGACGCAATTCATCAGCGAAATGTCGGCGCCGTTGCAGATTCCGCAGTATACATTCTTGTACACCACCTGAGACTCATTGCTTTCGAGCCTTACGGGGGCGAAATATGTTGAACACTTTCGTGCAGTTTCCGCATCGGTACCTTCGGGGCATGTCTGGACGTCCAAAAGGTCGGGGTCACAGGGCCATAGGAAATTATCTCCATTATCCAAAACGACTTGCGGAGGAGTTACTAGCATTCCTCTCCCGGGAGTCCCTGACACATTCCAAAATATGGATGTGTTGTCCAAGTCGTAGTTGCAGAGTGCGCAAAACGCGTTGAAGTAGGTTAGTTGTCGTTCTGTGGTAACTGGAATCTGGTAGAACGGATCTTTCAGCGCCGTAGCGTTCTCGCACGAGCTTCGCACTTCGTCGTCGGGCCATTTGCTGTTGCATCCAGAGACAGCGTAAAAAGTTCGTTTCGAATAGCTATCTACATTACGTGCGACACATGTAGCTGCCGCAGGAGACGACAGGGACACTCCGGCGTCCCAGCAGCAGTCGCCGTAATGTATGCAGTTCTTGTTACAGGAGCAAGTGACAGCGAAGAGGATGTCCGTGCAGTTGACGGGAGACTCGCTGCAGCCGTGGAGTCCATCAGGGCACCGAAGAAGCTCTTCGATCCGCTCCGGTGGTATGGCTGGATGATCTTCGACCGAGACGCTCCACGGTATCGTTGCATTGCAGTCATCCTCGAAACAGTGGACACCGAGCCCGAGGAGGGCTGTCAGCACAGCCACAATGGCTGGTTTCTCCATCGTTTCTGCAGCGGAGCCAGTCAATGTCCAGCGCCGGATTCTCGTTGCATGATGTCGCCTTGTCTTGAAGAGCCTGCACAGGTCGAAGTTGAAGACGCCTTGTAATTGTTGCCGCAAATGTAAACATGCCACCACAGACGCCCATTCCAATCTTGCCCTTGCTGGCACCGGTACAAGTGCAAGCAATATTAAATTCCTAGTGCACTTTCAAAAAGCTGTTTTTTTTTAAATTTTGCTCCACACTTGAAGAGGCACTGAGAGGCCTTTGCATTGTCAGGGAAACTAAAAAACAAGAAGCTTTTCACTCATGATTAGGGAGAAAAACTGACTTTATGCTAAAACAGCATGCTCTTTCATATAGATTCGCCATGTGGATTGCGTGATGGAGCAACGCAGGGAGCCATGGCTAACATAAAATTTACTCGCAGTGAACTGAGTAGCCTAATCATTTCAGCATGTGAACCGTGAAATTGTACACTGAATAAAAATTCACAGGGATAGCTTATTGCATTACGTGTTGGCGATGCGGTAGAATCAAAAGCCGTTGATGCCTCTGTATCGAGTTTTGTGTCATTCTCATGGTTGTGTTTTCGGACCCTCACACGTCTGTTTATACACATTCAGTCATCTCTTCCGGTCATCGAGATGCTGGATAGATGTTTCCCCGAAGGTTCCTAGAGGTACCAACATGGTCGCAATGAAGATACATCAAAACGTATAGTTGTCACTACTGGTCTGGTGATTTCAATTGCCTCTAGGAAATTGAAATTATCCGGTCCGGTGAAGTCACTATATTTTTCCCAAGCTGCAAATCTTAAGCGCGAATTGCAGCAATATCATAGCGTGTGAACCTGACTTAAAACTTGCAGATTGCTTTCTTTGGCACTTTACCAGCTCGGGAACAGCTTTCAGCACGAAGAAGCTGTTGCAACCTCTTTATCATCTTAGACTTTGCTCGGTTTGCACGGTATGTGAAAACTGTTACAATTACATCATGGGAGAGAATAAGCATGTTATTACGTCCTGCAGTTGGTGCACGCACTTTCGCAGTTTCGCAGGAAAGCCCAGAAATTCTCTACGAGCACTTCTAGTTTTTCACGGCTTACACCAGTTCCGCACAACACGGAACGCTCAAAATCATTACGGGAGTTTCGAATGTGCGGTACATCCCATTTATTTTTTTTATGGCGGTCAATGATAGTTGGTGTAAGTGCAGGAAGCATTTTATAGGTCAGATTTTGCATCAAGGAAAAAGAGTCGGCCATGATAATCACTACTCTCACAAAAATAGTCTATAGACAGTCTATTGACTTCTTATAGACTCTAATGCCTTCCTATAGATATTTCTTTTTGTCTATTCATAGTCCATAGACTGTCTATAGACTAAGGCTACTGAAAGTGTATGGCCATAAATCATTAGATTGTCTATATACTGTCTATACAATTTGTATGGCCTATAGACTGTCTATAGGATTTGTATTGCCTATAGAGTGTCTATAGGATTTGTATTGCCTATAGACTGCCTATAGGATTTGTATTGCGTATAGACTGTTGTCTAGGGTGTGCTTATAGAGAGTCTATAGACTTTATAGACAGAAGTCTATGGACAATCTATAGACTAAAGAAATTTTTGCAAGGAATATATGTTCGCGAAGAATCTGTTGAAACTTTCTAGTTACAAACTTTATATATCGCCTTTGTGTTTTGGGGTGTTTGTTACTCGTGGTAAACAGATATTGCTAGTTGCAGAATATAGCGGAAAGCTGAGTATATATGTGTGGATTTATGGACAACTTTTGATGCAGTTGATTGGCAGAGGGACGGTCGGAATTGCATAATGTATTTATTTAACTTATTTTACGAGACGGTACAATGTGGTTTTTATCATTTAAAATTTCTCACCTTGGTGTGAGGGGCGGTTATTCTCCCACCCACTCCTTCCCCTCTCCCTCTCAAATATGCCTTGCTGTAGTGCAGTCGTTGAAAAGCAGCAAACCATCCTGCTATCTTTTTCTGGCACATATTTTCTTGATAAAAGAAAAACCTACTATATAAGGAACAATACAATTGTTACCGTCAATTGCAAAGCTCACAAAGCAATGGGATTGTATCTGATTTGCTCTACGCGACGGATAAATTTTCGGGCATCACAATATTCACGTAAATACGCATTAAGCAGTTTGCAGCCAGGGCTTTTGTTACGTAAACAAAAATGAGGGGAGCAGTTTTCGGCGTGCCACAAACTAAGCACAGAAGCCATTTGGTGTATCATCTCGGGAAAGAAAACTATGCTAAGGGACAGGACGCGGCGGCTGCGTTTTTATGGAGGAAAAACGCTAAGGCGCCCGTGTGCTGTGCGATGTCAGTGCACGTTAAAGATCCCCAGGTGGCCGAAATTATTCCGGAGCCCTCCACTACGGCACCTCTCTCTTCCTTTCTTCTTTCACTCCCTCCTTAACCCCTCCCTTACGGCGCGGTTCAGGTGTCCAACGATATATGAGACAGATACTGCGCCATTTCCTTTCCCCCAAAACCAATTATTATTATTAGGGACAGGACGGAGGAGAGAATCCGCCGGGAAACGCGTTCACATGAAAGCACGGCGCATGTCCTCTCCTCCTCCCTGTCCCACTGCGCGCGCAGTTTTTTTTTAGTTTTTAAAGCTCAAGCTTCTAGTAAAAGAAACAAAAGCGTGGGTTTGCACGGAGCGCTCGAAAGAATCGAAAACATTCGTTTAATTCCTAGAGTGAGAATACATTCGAGGGAATGAAAGACACCAAAACGCATTAATTCGTTGTGAAGGAACATGATTCGCACATGCCGACAGTGACCATGGGTTGAAAAATCACCTTAAATGCCTCTTTGACTTGGATGGTCACCTGGTTGGGAAGCGGGGAAGAAGCTGTCCGCAGTCGGTGCCATAACAGCAGCGTCACCACTTTTCAAAGCGATCCTCGACTCTAGGCACCTGTAAAACGAACAAATTGAACGTTGGAACTCGCTTTCAGCAGGAAATGTGCGACTGAAATTGCTCGGCTGCGCAACCGTCGAAACGAGTCCGCGCTTCACGACCTCGTTGGCATCCGGCGTTCAGACCAACTGCGTGTCTACGGATGTGATCTATCCAGCGAGACCAAAGATAAAAGAAACGACCAAAGTATACATAGTAAAGGGCAGATAGCGCTATCTATTGAACACTGCTGTCACGTGGCTGAATGCAAGGAAAATATGCAATAGATTCTAGGTGGCAGCTGGTCCATCAACAACTTATATCTAACTGAACCTGCTTCAATCCAGAATGCCTTTAAGGGATGCTCCCAACGGTTGCTTCTTAACAGATTTAAGCTGAAATTTTCAAAAACGGTCCGCCCTTTAAACGCTCATAGCGACTGGAAAAAGTGCACATATGAACACGCAAATGGTATATCTGTAAAGTTGAGCCTTGTCACTATTAATGACGCAATATTGCAATTAACAATTCCTTTTGGATGACCTTGACGGAAGGGGGTAACAGCTAAAGCTCGCGTTTCGAGCCCTTTTAGATAAGAGTCCTCTACCATATCGGGTGACGAGCGCTCGCTGACGGCTTGCCAAGAAAATATGCGCTGCTCTATCATTAATAGTCGCGCTGCACCTGTCGTCATCATCTTTCTCCTCATCTCTGGCGGCTCGTCCAGAACGCTGCTCCCATCGGGCACACATCCACAGCCTGCGTACCGAGGCGTCCTTGCTGTCCTTCCCATCCTTCTCCTTGTGCCCTTCTTTCCGATTCTCCCCATCGGATTGTTCGCGGAGTGGTCGCTTGTTGGGCGGTTCGGGTATGTTAGTTTGTCAATGATTTCGGAATCTTTCGATATTTCGAGAGTATTTTTCAGTTATCCCTTTCTTTCCTTTCTTTCTTAGTTTATTGTACAGAGATAAAACCCGTGTTTCGAACCGTCGCACGCAAAAAAAGATAGCGAGACGCCTGTTTTGCCGCGTGGTAGTGCGAGTCATTATACAGTTCAGATTAAGTATATGCCGTGCCCTCCCGTAAACCTGCTGCTACGAGTGCAGCGCTGTTTCTGGGCTTTCGTAAGTGGGGAGGAACAACCGGCATCGTTCAAGCGCGGTGAGGTCTCGCTTAAGATGCCACCTGTCCGCTCCGCATGTACTCTGGATTGTCCAGCAGCAGGCTTGCAAGGCCGATAAGGTGCTCCAGGGTGGATACATGGAAGCGCTACAAATACTGCTAATATTCCAGTAGAAATGCTTGTTGTCGTGAGACGCGCTGCTCGTGTTACAAAACAATGAGAAAATTCCTCAAGGTTCCTGCTCTTTCGGGACTTCCATTTCGTCTCCTTCAACCCCTGCTATCGGTGGATGCAAGAGTTCTCATCTTTAGCTCTGCTTAATGAGTCTGTCTTCCAGTTTAACGTACCATGCGCCCCTTGACGCTCTGGAGTGGCATCGCGAGGGCATGCTAGAGCTGCTCTAGGATCTCTTCGTTAACCACTTTCATGACGTGCCGTAATGTAGCAAGGAATATTCAGAGATGTCATTGACAGCTATTAATGTGCTAGCTGGTATTTACGGTCTGCGCAACTTCAGAAACCCGTTAGTCGTTTGCTTATTTCGCAGGCCGTTTGTGCTTGCGAAGACTTGGATGTCGTCGACGAGAAGTCAATTGTATTGCTCTTTCTTCCGGAATATCATTCTCAACGAAAACATTAGATTCACGTTTCTTCAGCTGGTACACCGAGAAGCTGCAGAGGATGATACAGATGTCCTGGTCCATTAGCCGATGCCTTGAGGTATTGAACGTAGCGCTTGAAAAGTTGTGTGCATAGGATTCACAGCTTTTTTTTTTTTTTACTACAAACAGCCTGCGCGTAGATGCTGGTTGACGGTATGAAATGTGATCTCCTATGCCGCTGTTTTCCAATGGCAGCAAAACTAATCTCTGTGTGTCTCCTAGATAATTCGTTGTCGCGAATGAAACTAGACATGCAAGTACCACGCTAATCATGGGTATACAGCCAGAGTATACGAAGATTTGAGAGAAGCGTTGCTCCTAGTAGCGATGTTTTGTGACAAAAAAGTTAGTAAAAAGTGATGAAACTCTCCGTACCCGATGTGGTCCTCAGTCGCAGTCGTAACACCCGAACGCAGCACGGAAAGTTAACAGAATATACCCTTTAAAGACCCGTAAAAATGTTTTAATGCCTCTGACGACACAAAAGGGTGCGCGTTTGAATTGTACTTGAAAGAAAATGCTGACGAAACTTTTTTATGTACCGACATCTCCGTGCAAAACAATTTCAGCCTTGTCCTCAAATCCTAGATGAAGCTAATGCAGGAATACACGCCCCTTTCCTGTCCTCATAACCTTCTCCTCCTCCTTCTCCTGCTCCTCATCCTCCGAGACAGCGACGATGCCACGTAACTACGAATTGATGTATGAATGGATGCATGGATGGATAGATGGATGTATAAATAGGTAGATAGATGGGCGGGTGGATTGATGGATGGATGAATGAACGGATGGACGAATGGATAGAATGGATGCTGATGAATGAATGAGTGAATGGATAGATGAATGCACGGACGGACGGACGGACGGACGGACGGACGGACGGATGGCTGGACGGATCGACGGATGGATGGATGGATCGATGGACGGGCGGACGGGCGGACGGACGGATGGATGGATGGATGGATGGATGGATGGATGGATGGATGGATGGATGGATGGATGGATGGATGGATGGATGGATGGATGGATGGATGGATGGATGGATGGATGGATGGATGGATGGATGGATGAGGGGTGGGGGTGGGTGGATGGATGGATGGATGGATGGATGGATGGATGGATGGATGGATGGATGGATGGATGGATGGATGGATGAGTGGGTGGGTGGGTTGACGGATAGACGGGTGGTTGGGTGGGTGGGTGAATGGATGGATGGATGGATGGATGGATGGATGGATGGATGGATGGATGGATGGATGGATGGATGGATGGATGGACGGATGGATGGATGGATGGACGGACGGACGGACGGACGGACGGACGGACGGATGCATGCATGCTAGAGCGTCCTCATTGATATGGGGAGATGGCAGGCGCGACCAGGCTCTGTATTTTCCCTCTTCATTTCGATCTACTAAGCTTAAAAAATGATATCCTGAAATTTACCTCTTTAAGATAGAAAGTGTGTTAACCTTAACCTATACCAACTTTGGATCCTGGTCACTTTGGTCCTGCACTGGTTTTAAGCCCCTAATTATCCGAACGTTTCTTACCAACGTCTAACGTGGATGCATTCCCACATCCCTTTTCATCCCTGAACCCTAAGGCCTCGGAGATTTTGACTGCGTGTGCCTAGATATCCGGGGGGATAATGTACAGCGTGGACAGTGGCATATAGCACAGACGTTGACACCTGCAAGTGATTAAGTTGGCCTGGGAGTAACGGAAATAGAGAGCGAGAATAATGAACGGAAAGGCAGAGAGGTTAACAGATGGCGCCAGTTTGAGTGCGCTGGTAGCTTCTGCGCTAAAAAAAAAGAGAAACAGACTGTGTGCTGCACCGCACTGACACAAAGCGTAAGGGCATGCATCACGGTTTTCGTCGCGTATCTACATCCGCTCCTTCTGTGCTTTTAAATGTTTTGTGGAGCCGTGCTGCAGCGGTAAAATGGAGCCGAATTACTGAAGAAATAGCGTCTCCCACATAAAGACGCCACGCGGCACTTACGCGGGAGGAGACAAGAGCTCAACTGTTTTGGCTACGGCAGCTCTGTGTGTCCACACACGAAGGTGAGAAGGCGGCTAAGGAGGCCGGACTCGTCACTAAGGCAGGAAAAAAGCGGGGAAACGTTGCAGTGCGTCGTGCAGCGAAAACAGCGATGGACGCTGAGAGCGCTGCCCAGCACAGAAAGAAAAGGCGGCTAAACGAGGCGGCGCATAAAGCACCGAATGCATCGTCCAGCTGTTAGGGCTCATTCACACTTGAGAGTCGCAGAGGTCGCGCGACTGTTTTGGTAGAAAAGCGACAGTCGCAAACGGTCGCGTTGGTCGAAAAGCGACAGTCGCAGGCCGGTCGCTCGCTGCTCGATTTTTCAGCCTCACGACTGCGAGTCGCAAACCGCTGAACCAATCAGCGAGTAAGCCGAGCTTTCGGCAACGAGGCCGCTCGCGGGTGCGCCGAGCGACAACTCCGCTATCTCCTCCTTGGCTGCCGTAGTCGTCGCTAAGCCTAGGCGATTTCGTATCGAACCCGCTGCTGAGGGCGTTTTGGAACTGACCAGCGCTATAACCAAGATGCTACTTTCGTCGCTGCTTTGTTGTGAACCCCGTCTCATGAGAATATAAAATTATGCCCGATTTCTGCGACGCCTTCAGCAGCGGAGAAAGCAGACGCCAGGTGATTGAGCCGCTTTGGGCAACAGCAGCAAAGCGCCTATGAGAAGAAATTTACTTGTATCCAGCAGCTCGGTATTGGCCAACGACCCTCAAAATTGATTCATTTTTGAATTTCAACTTCCCAGAGCATGCTATGAACGCATACAAACAACATACTAGCGCATTTTTCTGACGCTAGCGGCCGGCATCCAGGCTGGCTAGCAGGCCGCCTGTAAGTATGGCCGCGGTGCACATTGAAACTATATCTTCCTCTTCGCTCAGGTTGTCGCAGTAAATTGCTAATATCAAGGGACCAGAGCACTTTCAAGGGCCAAGCGCGGGCGCAGGACACGCGGCCAAAGCAGACGAAACTCTCGAAAGCGCGCGAACGACGTCATTCGCAAGAATTCTCATTTCAAACGAGAATCGAACGAGAAGGCGACCCGCAGGTCGCCCTTGCAAGTCTGAACATCGGCGTTGTCGAGCTGCGGTGTAGTCGCAGGCGACTGCTGGTCGCGCGACCTCTGCGACTCTCAAGTGTGAATGGGCCCTTAGAAGAGAAGCGTATAATGGCGGCTGCTCGTCAGGCCGCGAAAGCGACTGCACCGGACCTGCGGCGAAAGAATGGTCTGCACCGGTAGTGGAAATGTATGTCTCGTTTACACCTAATTTCCACGACAAGATCGACAGCGCAAGTTTTTCTTCATGGGCCAAAGCTAAAGCGTGAAATTCAGTCGCTTCAGTGCGAGGGAATCTTCACCGAACTTTACATACTCGGGACGGTGCTTGCTGTGGTGCGTTGTCGGTACACGAAGAGCCGCCCGCGCGAATCAGCGGGTGCAGCTTAACTATACTGGAGCGCTTTGTGCACTTCGTGCGGTATTCGGAAAATATTAAAAAATAACTATATACTGCTAAGTCAATTGTTTTTCTTTCGTGACTCAAGAGGCGCCGCGTCTTCAACAAAAACGAAATTGTATAACGTGCGTAATGCAGACAACCACCTTCGTCCCAAAATGAACACTCAGGAAGCAGTGGGACACCATCGGCATTTTCCCTCTGTTACAGGCCACTTCTTTTTCTTTTTTTTTTTGGTAACTGCTCAACTGTTACAAAAAGTCGATTTAATGCTTGCAGCTCGAATTTTTGCGGCCTGAAAAAAAGAGGCAAACAGTTTCTGTAGATTCTGGCCGTGATTGTAAAAAAAAAAAGAGGCTGTTTTTCTTTGATCGAAGCTCTTAAAAGAAACAAAAAAATTAGCTAAAGTTCGAGGCTGAGAGCCATTTTCAGCCAATAAAAAATCGAGGCTAATCGTATTGATTTGTTTCCAAAAGGAACTAGGCTGCCATAACCCCAGAAAAAGCGGGCTGACGGCGAAGCGGCGGCGCTGCGGTCGCCAGCACTTTTCGACCGCGAGGATAGCCTGTATCACGTGAACATGTGCCACTCCTATTCTCCCCTGGATGACAAAAAAAGCCACCTGACACCGTTAGAACAGGTAATGGCAGGTTGGTTACTTTTGGCATCGACGGTGCAAGTCGTTGATAACGATGGGTTTGAAAATCACCTCAATCGTATTTCCGAGTTGGACGAGCCCATAGCACGGAAGTGTCGCTGGCGTTGTCGACTGTCCCTGTCAGAGCAAGAGCGTCATCACTTTGCGAAGCGTTGCCAGAAGAAAGCCAGCTGTAAAGCGAGCCGATGGAACGTCGTAACTGGCTTTCACTAGAAATTTTTCGACTGAAGTGCCTCGCTGGCGCTGGTGTCGAAACGAGCTCACTTATCGGGACCTCGCTCCATCCGGTGAGCGGGATACGTGCGGAAGCGGATGTGGTGTTTTCAGCGCGGCATGGAACAACAAAAGACGTGGATGGTGTAACGCGAGAGCGCCGTTTATTCAATGCTCTCATCATACTGCTGGACCCAAGACAATTAGGAAAAAAAAAAGAAGCTCGCAGGTGGCCTAGTTCTGAAGCCCCTGTATCTTTAGCTCGTGCCCAGTTCAAAGGGTGCGCCTTCGGGAGGCGTCCTCTTCGAAAGGCGCGCGCATGCGTGCCTCTCCGCGCAAAGGTTAGGTTAGGTTTATGGTGGTTTAACGTCCCAAAGCGACTCAGGCTATGAGAGACGCCGTAGTGGAGGGCTCCGGAAATTTCGACTACCTGGGGTTCTTTAACGTGCACACTATAGCCGGACAGCGGATGATGCGAGGAAAAGTTCTTGGTGATGGAGGTCACAGGTCGGTGACGATAGAAGTCACTGGGGCCAGGCACGAATTCATGTCCGAGCGACTGCGACTTTGTGAAAGGCCTAGTGCCGACCTTTATATAAAATGAACCAGAATTATAAAGGATCGCGCTGCATACGCGTACTCAGTATGACTAGTAATGCTGCAATTTTACGCAAATGACAAAAAGTTTTTCACCGCAAGAAACTGCGAAGCACGTTAACCGTAGCCGAGAGCAGTACTGCGGATCCAAGGAGCTATATGGTGGACAGCCGCAGTCAGTTAAGCGAGGCATGTCGGGCTTAATGGCGTGTAAGTGTGCTACATACTATCACACGCAAGAGTACTACTCAATATTGTGTCTGCCACCACAGGAAAACGCGAAGTGTCACTTCCTTGTGTACTTTCGCAATGTACTGTCACGGGCATGTACCAAAACGCCATATACAGGACGCATCGTCAGTGCGTGAGGTAAGTACTCGTAATAATTTGTTATACGCCGCGCAAAGTTTTATGCGCCTCTTATCGCTGCACTGCTGAGTGTCGTCAAGGGTCTGGTGCTTTCGAAAGGCCAACTGACACGCCTCAGGCGCGTTGAGCGCTACCTTTCAGACTGCCTGTCAGCTGCGCTTTCAGGGTTGTCCAGGACGAGGTTGGACTTGTTACCGTCGATAAGGCCGCTGAGGCACTCCAGGGAGGACATTGGAGAGTGCTAGAAATACTAGTGGAATTATACTAGAACAGCACCGGGTATGCATTAGCTGGATGCATACGATACAGAAATACAGAAGAGCGTGGACGCGTCTTGAACTAGAGGAGTCAGTGTACACTTCGCTATAGTGTATGTATATATATATATATATATATATATATATATATATATATATATATATATATATATATATATATATATATATATATATATATATATATATATATATATATATATATATATATATATATATATATATATATATATATATATATATATATATATATATATATATGGCGTAAGGAATAACTTGTTTATAATTTCTGCAAACTATAGCTTAAAAAGGATAAGGTGTGAGACTCGCTACATATGTAGAACATCGGTATGGAAATTCGGCAAGACTCAAGGTTTTTATGCGCTGTTTTTGTCAACGGGTCTACCATTATGTCCCCTTTGAAGCCGACAAACCAGTGATGGAGCGAAACTGCAGTTTTTGTTTTCATCACCGAAGTATGAGCCTGACCTTTCATTTCAGTATATTACGCGATGTATAGTTTATCTGGGGTTACATCTTTAAGATTCGAAATTCCTCCTGTAGATTGTATTCATTACCCGCATTCTTTACGTGTCGTAAAGTGACAAGAAAAAGTCAGTTCCGTCAGCAATGACGATACATGTTCAAACGTGTACTCATTGTTTGGAAAATTCGGAAAGGCAGTTGTACACATGTTACACATTTTTTATCGCAAATCTTTTTGCAGACGCCGACAATCGCTTAGTATCTGTCAAAAAGTTGATTTGAAGCCAGCTGTACGGCTCCTATTGCCGACACATCATTTCTGGCGCGGAAGCCTTGAATTGTTGCTCCGTTGATGGAGTCTCAAAAAGTAATGGGATTGCGATACAGAAGTGTACGGCAGCCAGTAGAGTCCTGGAGTTGTATGTACTGTTATAATATGTTGCGTGCATGCAGTTCACGGTTTTCTTTAAAAAAAATACGGCATGTGGGCAGACTGCGGGCTGACGAGAACGGAAAGGGGCCGGCCAGTCCGCATGCCAACCAGCCGCCGCAAAAAGAGCAATTCCCTTGTGTCTATTGTGGCTTATGAAAGCTTATGAGAGGCTTACAGCATATAGAAAGGACATGTCTGTGACTTGCAGTTGCTGTAACCTGTGGGCAGCAGTAACGGCGCTGAGTAAAGGCAGTGTTGAAATTTTATGCAGCAGCGACGCAGTTGTGGCACCTCGACTTTGCGCGCCCGGCGTGGCGAACAGAGGTAATGAATATGTGCATAAAGGCTTACACTGAAGTTCAACCCCGGTTAGGTTCTGGAAAGAAGTCCGCATTTTTATTGCACTTCTAAATCAAAGTTGACACAATTATTATCCAGGCCTCTTCAAGCAGGAACCTGCTTGGTCGATTTAACGTCCAGTTTCTTCGTTGGCAGTGCAAACAGACGTGATAACTTTGTTTCGCTTTCATTTTTTTGGCAGTTTCATTTAAAAAAAGAAAAAACATAACTGGGGCTAAAGCACACGCGTCATTCTCCTTTATCGATTGACTTGTCATCAGGAGGTCGACGGTTGTCTTCCCTAGAGCTTAAGTCATTTCCAGTACAAGCAAGTTCCGTATTTGCTGTAGATACATCCATGTCCACTTTTCTCTTTGTGGAGAACCGCTTGGGGAGCAAGTTCTGGTAGTCCTTGAAGCCGAAGAAGAGGTAGGCTCCCTGCAGTCCGATCAGTATGATAACGATCATGTCCAGAGCGGGGTATTTGACGAATGCACCGACAAAACCCAAAATCCACGTAGTGCCCATGACGAAGGCGAGCTTCACGAACAATCCCATGTGCGATTTATTCACACCACTTCTGGGGTCGAAGGTTTCCGCGCGCTTCGAGGTTTTCCTGACGTGCACGACAATGTGCACATAGAACCCCACGTCGAGAAGAAGCAGTACCATCATGGGCATCAGGAAGAAGGTGAGCTGACTCCACAGGCTTCCGATCCAGCATGAAAAGCGACCGTACTGAGGCGACAGCAGGAAGTCTGGGACAATCCAGTTCAGCACTACGCATGAGGCAGTGACAATTAGAGGGCCGCCCCAAGCAATTAGGGCATAGAGCAAAAGTCCACTCCGGCGGCTTGACGAAGGCTGCACAGCCACTATGTTCTTCCAGATGTCGAAAGACAGCACGCTGGTCCAGACGAATGTGGATAGGAAGCCGTAGTGCAGGACGACGGCCAAACCAACGCACACTGGCTTGGATACGTCGAAGCTGTTTCCCAGGAGAAAGAGGAGATGGCTCAGGAAGAGCGTCCCACAAAGGCACAGAGTGCAGCTTGAAGAGAACGTCCGCGAACTCTTACAGAAAGCGTAAATGGCAACTTTCAGGAAGAGGCAGATGAGTGACAGACTGATGCAGGCAATTGTGAGGTAGTTCTGAACACTGTAGGGTTGGTCACGAATTGTCGTATTTGTGGAGCTATTCAAGGTTTTCTTTTCAGCTACCGTTGAAGTATTCATATAATGGTACGCGGTGTTCTTGATGTAGCACTTATTTTTGTACCACGAAAAACAGGATCCGTTGCTCACCACAGGCCTTAAGAGGGACACCAGATTCGGTCGGCCCGGCTTGGTCGGTCTGGATAGAAGGCGAGGCCACTTCTCCGGCACAACCTGTTTCGGAACGCATTGCATCGATGAAATGTCGACGCCGTTGCAGATGCCGCAGTACACATTCTTGTAAACCACTTTGGAATTGTTTCCTATAAACTTCACCGGAGCAAAGTAGGTCAGGCATTTTCGTTTAATGTCTGGATCAGTACCGTCGGGGCAAGTCTGCATGTCAACCAGGCTGGAATCACACGGCCAAAAGAAGAAATCTCTGTTCTGCTTCACATAATTAGGCGGCGACACATAGAGGCCTGTCCTTGCAGTTCCCGATGCTTTCCAAAATAGTGACGTCTTGTCTAAATCGTAGTTACAGAGCGCGCAGAAAGCGTTCGAGTACGTTAGGTTTCGTCTAGTGGTAACCGGGATTAAATAAAACGCATCCACAACATTCGTAGCGTCCTCACACGAGCTGCGCACCTCGTCATTTGGCCAGTTGTCGCTGCACCCGCAGACTGCGTAAAAGTCCCTGCGAAAATTTCGCTCCACGTTGCGATCGATGCACGCTGTTTTCGCCGGCGACGACAGGTGCATTCCAGCGTCCCAGCAGCAGTTGCCGTGCAGCTCACAGTTCCTGGCACACGAGCAAACGACAGCGTAAGCGTCTCCTCTACATTTGACCGGCGATCCACCACACCCGTGAAGCTTGTCTGGGCACCTAAGCAGCTCTTCGATGCGTTGGAGTGGTATATCGGGGTGGTCCTCCTGTGACACGTTCCACGGTAGTGTGACATTGCAATCCGCTTCGATGCAGTAGACACCATTTCCAAAGAGTAGGGTGCCAGCAACAAAAGCAGCAAATACGTACATCAACAAACATTTGCGACTATAGCGCACCATCTCCAAGATCCGCAAAGATGCCGCACCATATCATGGGCCCTGGGGAAAAGCTGCACATAAAATTAACGGCGATTATAAACTGGCTGCAGAAACTTGCCTGAAGTGGCAGCTTATAAGCGCAATCTACGATACGAAGCTGAGTTCTTACACGATGCAAGAACGTCAAAGCACGCGACGAGTACGTATATTCGTGACAGCGCACATGTGCTATTTTGGCATTCATGGCTGTGCTTATTGTAACAGGCTGACGTATAGTACTGGCAACGAACCGCGCTGGTCTGCAATCATAGTGAGCATCAACAGCTGGAGATGCGTAACTTCTCTTGCCGCGCATTAGGAATAAATATCAGCCATTATTAACATAGTGTTGACAAGAGCAAGATTCTGCGGTCAAATCTCATCGCTGCCATTCGCCACGTACCTGAGGCGACGGTGTGCTCCCGGACGCAGTAAGCGTAACTGACAGGGCCTGCAGCATCCCTCGCCGCGACGTCTGCCTTGGTTGTTGTTGTGGAGGAGGCCGCGCAATCCGCGGCATTTCTCGCGACCAAGAAAACCTGTCCGGTGAAGGCCGACAGCGGCCTGCGCACGTGGACTGCGTGACTGCAAGGCAGGCGTAATCAGCCCCAACTCTTGTTTCTCAGACCTTTCGGCTGCCCCGGTGGGGCGAGGGAAGAGTGAATGGGGCCGGCTGGAGTGGTTACCTTAGAGGAAGAGGTGGGGGAGGGGGGGGGGGGGGGGGGGTTTGTGGGGAATGGGGGGGGGGGGGGGAGAAGACGCCGGTTGGCATGTGCGACGGAACCCCGGCCACGCAGGTCCTCCTTGAAATCGTCTGCTTTCGAGGACACGGCAGCGCCGGTGGCAGACAGTGCCGTCTCCTACAAGTCTTCCTTCGGTCGCAAGTTAAAAAACTGTTGCTCCCGAGATGGCTCGTTCAAATCGCATTTGTGTGCTTCAGTTTACACCACTGAGAACTGACTTCAGGGCTATTTCTCCCGATTGTCTGGTGGTGCGCCACAGACGAGGCGAACATACCAAGCAATTCTGGACAAGAGCATTTTTGAGCGGGAAACCTTTTATGAACACAATTTTTCCATATAATGTAAGATTGCACATCAACAATCAATATATCTGCAGATCACCCGATGGCACCCGAGATCATCCGAGTCTGCGCTTGTCTCGTGTGTTGCTGTGTTTCTTCTCTCTTGTCCCGTCCTTTTTGCGCAGTTATTCATTGTTTCCATAACCCGATGGTAGTCTTGAATTTTTTTTTCTATTAATTTTTTTTTCATATCGTCAAAAGCTCTCCCCATTGGTTTTCTATAGAAGTCTGATTTGCTCGATGCAACCGATGGAAACGCTTTTAAAGAAAGATTTTACTGCATATCTGAAGAATGGGCCATTACCTTCAATATAATCATAAAAATATCACAATTCTGCAATTTTCAAAATTTTTATCCGAAATTGTTGGACCTGTACACAGCCTTGTTGGTCTATGCTGGCTCCATGCTGTCGCTGGTTTCTCTAGAAGTGACTTGCGGACCAGGCAGGTGGTCTCGTGAGAAAAAAAAAAACACTGCACTAAAAAGGAAAAGAAGAACAGAGGAAATGCGACGAACGTGAAAACATGATGTCTTCCTGTGTTTTATCTCGTATGTTAGTCTTTTTAAAGCAGCCCCTGCGCTAATGCACATCCCGTCATAGTAATCCGCCCCGTTAGGTTCCATCCAGTTTGTACCTGAATCAGCACGCATTCATGCGCCACATCACAGGCGAAAATTAAATATTGTGCGTACAGAGCAGAAAAGCAGTAAGCTACAGTGGGTAGCCTCTGATACCTGTGTCTTTCCATCTTCGTGCGCGAATAGAGCAGCTTTGGTTTGCAAAAAAACTTAAAAGGCCATATAACGTAGCACGTCTAAGAACTTAAAAGGCCACATAATGTAGCACGTCTAAGAACTTAAAAGGCCATATAATGTAGCGCGTCTAAGAACTTTAAAGGCCATATAATGTAGCACGTCTAAGAACTTGAAAAAGGCCATATAATGTAGCACGTCTAACACCAACTATCGCATACAGAAAGCGAAGTTCGCGAGAAAGAGACTGTGTACATCGAAGCCCCGTAGCGGTGCGGCATGTCATGCGAGGGAAAAGAAATTGAACATTCGCTTAGTAAACGTTTCTCTCCGTGAGCCGCACCATTATTGGCGTGTACAAGTAGTGCTTCGTGTGCCAGAGCACCAAAAGACTAGCAGTTTGCTCACAATGCGCCGTCGCTGGTGCAAGTGTTCGAAACCGCGACGGTCGCCATCGTCTTGTGGTCCCTGAAGCAGCCGAACGGGAAGCGGGCCGCTGGGCTCGGTTGAAAGCGCGAGTAAATTGGAGCGGGGTCGCCGTTTCTGGTGGGAACTTCGATAAGCCGGCCTCAATCTCCCTCCCATTACTTCCGGCTCACTGATCACAGTGGCGTGCACACGATGTGGGTTGTGCACGCCTGCGTCGAACTCTGATCCAAAATATTGAGATGCAGTGACACATGAGTGGTTGGTTTTGTCGTATAGGCAGATCGAAAGAATTGGTTACTTGAAATTTGTTGGAGTTCATCGAAGGACATGATGCGCTGAAACTCGACTGGTGTACAGGCGTGGACATCATGCTTCACCGTGCTGCGGACTAATTGCCAAAGCATGATTTCTGCCCTTCGAACGTATGGAACTGCGTGTAACGTCATTCATAGGTATGCGACTCGAAAAAAGTCCCCGCAGCCAACAAATATGTGACGACAGTGACCTGCTAAGTAAACTATATCCCCCCCCTCTTCCGCCCCTCCTCCCCGTCACTGTGATGCCGGTTTCGGCAGGTGCGGCAGTTCAATATTTTTTTCAGTGTTTCCAAATTGAAATGAGGTGTCTTTTATCTGTTTTGCATTTCACCTACATACTGAGAGGGGGCTATCGTTGTAAACGTAGGAAGGTTATGCAGTAGGTCATGCAGCAGCGAAAATACACTTTATTTCACTCTTTAGTAAAAATGCAAAGTAAAAATTAAGAGGGGTTAAGTTGGGAGGGGGGTCGAGACTGCATCCCTCCTCAAGCAAAATAACTTTTCAATGAAAAACTTAACACACTTGAAAGAAAACTACCATCGTCACATAGGAGCGGCCATCGAGGATGTAACCTCGAAACACGTCAATTCTCACCTCCGGCGTATGGTCTGGCGTACATCATGGCCCTTTATAAGCCGCACCAGAATTACATAGAGCGTAAAATGGTGACGCTTTCGAAACGACTGCCGGAACTAGTATTTTAAACCTGCGCATGCTTCCACAAATTGGTTCTGTCGGTGCTGTAAGGAGTAACGCAGCGATTCCAGAGAACTAAATCATAGGCAAAATAGAAAAGTATTGTGAAAGAAACATATTAAAAGCGACTTAGTAACCGGAGCTTTTGAACTACTGGTGTTCCCCTCACTGGGGAAATGCCATGCCTAGCGTCGCTGCAGGGTCTCCTAGCTTGTTATCAATGTTCCCGGGCATTGATGACAGGGTTCAGGCTAGTACTTATGCAAAACAAAAAAAAGGAACCACGCTGATAGCTACCTCCAAGTCAAGGTTTCGTGATGCGAGCACCGAGCTTAACAGTGCTTAACCATTGCGTCACCATGTAAGTTTCTTTTGTTTTATTAGCGTTGTTTGACTTTACGAGTACCTCACGTCCGCTATAAGAATGGAGACATCCTCCTACACATGACATTTGCTGAGCTCCTGGTGAGCATATTTCTTACATTCACAGCACCACGACGTGCTAATAAAATTTGTAGAAGGCCTAGTATACTTTTTATATAAATATAAAAAGATACGCATTTTATATCCAAGATATTATAAAAGGACAGATATGTTACTCGCTCGTACATTCACGCCTTGGCTGTTGCTCACTTGCGTAGCTAATTATTACGGAAACAAATTTAGAGTTCCTAGTTTGTCGAACGAATAGCGGTACGTGCAATCGTTAAATTAGAGCTCTCCGGAAGTTGTGCATCCTATCTAAATTTTAGTAAATACTAGACGTATGAAATTTACCCAAATACAGACTCACTATTGAAGTTTATCGCCAATACCGGTCCCGTAGAAAAGCTATTGAAACAAAATATCGCAGAAGAAACTAGTGGTTACTATTTAAGACGGAATATTAAATATGAAATCAAGCCCAGAATTGCAACTACTGATATCCTGGATGAGTAAGTCAAACACCGGATTTATTAGACCACTACCCAGTAATTCAGGCCGTGTTAAGCAATGCTCTTTCACTTAGCAAGTCAAGATACTGAAGGCACTGTTCTTAAAGGAAGATTAGCGCCTTGGCATAATGAAGATACTTATTTCCAAGCTTTAAATCTTTACAAGTGCCCATTCGTTTATGTATAAGTGCTTTTTAACCATGCCTTCCAAGTAGCATTTGTATATTCTGTTTTATTTTTATAAGCATCGTGATTCTTGCCTTTTGAAGCTTTTTCTTAGTTATATCTTGTTGTAGCAAAACTCGTTTCTTTTGTAGCAACTAGCAAGTTTTGAATATTGTTGATTGTGAACAGCTGTTTGCCCCAATAGGAAGCGTTACCTCGTCAGGCAGTGTCCTTCCTTTAGTCACGTCATCTAAGATAATTTTTCTCTATTATTGTCTTGAAGAAAATACGAGTAAAATTACAAATACAATCTGATCATTTCTCCTTGATCCTACTGTCAGCACAGATTCACTGTTGCAAAGGAAGCTCCTCTACCTGGTGCTGTCAAGACATCCACTTCATCGTGACGTTAAATTTTACTTTTAAGGCGCCCGTGTGCTGTGCGATGTCAGTGCACGTTAAAGATCCCCAGGTGGTCGAAATTATTCCGGAGCCCTCCACTACGGCACCTCTCTCTCTTCCTTACCCCTTTCACTCCCTCCCTTATCCCTTCCCTTACGGCGCGGTTCAGGTGTCCAACGATATATTAGACAGATACCGCGCCATTTCCTTTCCCCAAAAACCAATAATTATTATTATCAATTGGTTAAGGGAGGCGTTCAACAACACGACTCAACGAATAGGTCCGCCGCCGTTGATAAACTGTCGCGTGCAACAAGCGCTTATCGTTCACGAGGACGGCTATCCTGCTTCTGCGCCTGGCAGTGGACATCGGCTCGGCGAAGCGTGATCCACGCGTACATCCAGTCGCAGGCTCAAAGCACGCGAGCACGTACACACTCTCACCTCCGAAGGTCAAGGCTGCAAAGGGCGCGCAGGCGAGCCATAAAGAAACAGGATAAGACGGGACACTATGAGAGAAGGGAGCGGAGGAGGGCTTCCACCGGTCGCGGCCGCTCGCCGCGAAAGGCTGACCCGGAAACCGTGCAATTATTCTTCCTCTCCCTCAACACACTCTGTCATACGCACGAAGGCAGGTATCAAGGCGAAACGACCCGTCGGCTCTCGATTATGCTACCGTCTTGCTGGCAACGCAGCCGCATGCGCCAGCGGCGGTATGCGGGAAGCAGCGTTTGCTTGTTTTTGTTGCGTCTGTTCCCGGCACTACAGATTCACTTGTGGTTTATCGTCGGATTTGATTCTGGATTTCGGAGGATGACTGAATAATTTTACTTCAGGCCTTGAATACCCACGGCACAATGCCTGCACAGTACTCAAACTTGCAGGCGCTGGTTACACTTTGGCACGCTTCGTTACCGATCGCTATATCTCAAGCTAGTTTGCGATTAAACTCGGCTGAATTTGTGATAAAGAACCTGGCGGCAAATGGAAAATATACGCTGACCCAGACTTCGAGGAACGACTGAATAACTTTACTGCAGGCCTTGAGGGCCCAGCGCAAGACCTGCACGCTACGGAAACTTGCAGACGCCATTTACACGTCAGGACGACTCGTTGCAACCTCTTGACCTGTCTACAGCTTGCGGTTAAACTCGGCTGATTTGTCGATGCAGAACCTGGCTCAAATGGAAGCTAGGCTGCAAGTTTGGCCATTCGTACAGGCAATACCTAAGCCTTTCTATGAAGGCAGATGATCTTCGAGGTACACTGTACTGCGGTAGATGAGCTGTTCTGGATTGCGAACTGTTCCCTGTAAAGCACGTGCCATCAAACATAATCGGGAAATCGAGCATGCAGTACGTTTGCAGGGGGGCATGTTCGTCTGTATTGGCGAGTTTCACGTCCTTGAGGGGGCGTTTCGAGTGATCCACAAAGGCGGCATTACGGAGCAGTGGTCCCGGGGATAAACTCGCGCTTGTTTGTCCATTGTGGAAACCTCGTGCGAGGTGAACAATTTCCGTTGTCTATGGTGCGAAGACATAAATAAGGGACAAGGAAAAAAATTTAAAAATTCGCGGTACAGCGTTCGAAAACACTCGGCCTGGAAATGGAGTGGTAGGTGGTCGATGCACACTTTGAACCGTGTTTAAAATCTATGACATCGAAGATGAAGACTTGTAAAGCGGGTGAACAACAATGCAGCCATACTTGAACGATCCATTTATCAGCCTCTCCGCTAAAGAAACAGGCTTTTTTTTGTTGATCATCGGACTAAATCTGTGAGTTAATGTTTCCCGCCCCAAAATGGCTGGCACGTGCCGTGTAATTGTTCTGTGTTGTTTTTTTATCTGGATATCTATATATAAAGCCTAAAAAAACCACGTCAGTTGTGGTTAGCGCTATGTCTTGTGGTTTTCTCTTGTCTTTGTCTCAAAGTAAGCGCCGGTGTTTTTTCAAGGCGAATGGCAAAATCAGGATATCAGGTAGACAAGACCCAGCGACTTTACAAAAGGTTACAAAAGGTAAGTTTGTAAAGAACGCTCAGAGGTATTAACGTTAGCACATTCAACAATCGAAGCAGGCAGGCGATTCCATTGTTCGATTGTGCATGGGAAAAAAGATTTTTGGAACTGCTTAGTCCTGGCATTGTATGGCCTTATAACTTTTGTGTGGTTCAGCCTTGATGATCTTTGTGGTGCAGAGAGTAAATACGAATCACGTGGCAATCCTGTTTTGTTATGATATAATAAGTGCAAAAAATTTAACCTGGCAATATGTCTGCGCATCTCGAGCGGCTCTAACTTACGCTGCCTCAGCATATTAGTAACGGAAGAACGTTTACGGTAATCGGATGAGATTGTTATAGTGATTGTTGTAGGGGAATCATACGATATATGAAAGGAATTGCATTCATAAGTTATTTTCCTTTGAAAAGATGCGTTTGTCCAGAATTTTTGGGTATGGTGGCGGCAATTCAACCACATTGTTTCCAACTAATACCTAGAGGGAAAGCTGGAGTCACCGCCCGTGCGAGTTTCTTAAAAGGGGCACTTTATTCATCGTGGAGATGCCAAGGATACGAGGTATCTTACTTCCCGTGGCAAGTGTTATACCTTAGATCATAACTATGACTGCAGAAACATAAATTTTGCAAAAAAAAAATAAAAATATGGCAAATAAACGTTGTTTTACAATTAATATGTCCCGCAATAAAGTTGATTGCTGTAAATTGCAATAAATGAACAGAAAAGCAGACACGTATAAACGAGCGCCGATTTTGCCCTGCTGAAAAAGGGCTTGCCCTTCATGACGCCAGTTATATCTAACCGTTAACCGTCGGAACCAATCTCCCCTCCCCTAGCCACCGTACCTCCGCTCATGTAGTGATGATGAACGACGGTGCGCACGACGCGCTTTTCACGGGGCTTTACAGGGCGCTACGGCGCGCACCACTCTGGCGCCATCTATGAGCGAGCGGCGGTTTTTCGTTCGCTCGGCCACGGCCGGTCTCTAGGGGAGCGCGCTAACCTCGCTCTCCTTCCCTCCACTTCCTCCGCACGCACTCGGCTACGCCTTCGACGGCGACGCGGCTCAACCCACGAAAGGGCGGCTAACAGCTGCGACCTAAAACATGAATTAAGATGCGGAACCCACTCCTAGTACAAGTAAGTGACGGCGGGGTTCATGCTGACGCATGCAGCCTCTCTCTTTAGCAAGGTTGTGTTTTAGGCCAGTTCGTGACCCATACCAAATATGTGCTTCGACATCACCCCACCACGGTGGCCCAGTGGTTAGAGCGCTCGGCTACTGATCCGGAGTTCCCGGGTTCGAACCCGACTGCGGCGGCGGCGTTTTTATGGAGGAAAAACGCTAAGGCGCTCGTGTGCTGTGCGATGTCAGTGCACGTTAAAGATCCCCAGGCAGTCGAAATTGTTCCAGAGCCCTTCACTACGGCACCTCTTCCTGCTTTCACTCCCTCCTTTATCCCTTCCCTTACGGCGCGGTTCAGGTGTTCGGCGATATGCAAGACAGATACTGCGCCATTTCCTTTCCCCCAAAACCAATTTACCAATTCTTCAATAATCAGTGCACGTTAAAGATCCCCAGGTGGTCAAAATTATTCCGGAGCCCTCCACTACGGCACCTCTTTGTTCTTCTCTTCTTTCACTCCCTCCTTTATCCCTTCCCTTACGGCGTGGTCCAGGTGTCCAACGATATATGAGACAGATACTGCGCCATTTCCTTTCCACAAAAAAACAAATATTCTTCTTCAATACGAAAGAAAACTCATTTATAGCACGCATGAAAATAAAAATGTAAGGTAGGAAAAGTTTATGGGGTTTAACTAGTCCCCAAGCAGCTTAGGCTATGAGAGACGCCGTAGTGGAGGGATCCGGAAATTTCGACCACCTAGGGTTCTTCAACGTGCACTGACATTGCACAGTACACGGGCCTCTAGCATTTCGCCTCCATTGAAATGCGACCGCTGTGGCCGGGATCGAACCCGCCTCGTTCGGGCCAGCAGCCGAATACCATAACCACGGATCCACCCCTGTGGCTCTGAAAATAAAAAACAACAACTAATGAATTAGATGTTTTTGTCGCGATGACAATTAAACACAGAAATTTTTCACCACAAACGCAATAGCTAAAAAGTTAATTTGTTCAGTTCATTTAATCATTCCTTTCAACTACCTACTCTGAGTTTAACTACACACAATAGTGAACAAAATGGTCGAAGTTGCCTCCTCATATCTTGCCTCAGTATATTTCGATGTCAGTGCACGTTCAAGATCCCCAGGTGGCCGAAATTATTCCGCAGCCCTCCACCACGGCACCTCTTTCTTCCTTTCTTCTCTTAGGCCCTCCTTTATCCTTTCCCTTACGGCGCGGTTCAGGTGTCAGCCGATATGTGAGACAGATACTGCGTCGTTTCCTTTCCCCCAAAACCAATTTTCATATTTATAATCTTTGGCCATCGTTATCTGGGTAGACTGCGGTTTTCTAATTGTGTGTACAAATGGACATATATTAGTGTGGGCAGAGAAAAAGAAAGAAAAATAATGTTGCCGAGCCCGCATCGCCAATGTACTCGAACAGTGAGGTCGTCGCTTTCCGAGCACGTGTCTTCTCTGAACAGTGAACCGTGCTTAGTGCTTTCAGTTTCTTCGTAAGCCGCGGTTGGAAGGCGTGCAATAAATGCCAGGCCGCAGTGAAGCAATTGCACTCGTCCGATTCTATTCAGTCCTTGTCACCCTGCACGTACCTTCTAAACACGAACACGCATATATGGGAGTAAGAAGAAGGAGTAAGCTTTCCTCTATCGCACTTCCTTTCATTAAAGAGTGTGCTCTATATATACAGAACAGCTTACCCCCTTTTACTCCTTTCTGTTTAGAGTGTATGTCTGACAGACTGATTCCAGCGACAGCGAGGGAATGGAACTAGAAAAATGCAAAAGGAATAAGACTGAAATCAAAATCGAATGAAATCATTACATAACCCTGCCCCGAGTCTCCGTGGAAAACAAAGGATCATATATCGCACACGCATGCTGTATTAAGGCGCGCAGTTGCAGAGATTTTCATGCATAAAAGTCTTCGCGCTTGAAATGTGCCGTTAGTGATAAGTTATCAGCGATGTTTCATAACGGCGCCGTGTATTTACATAGGCGCTTGTTTTCGAGGAAAATAATCTAATTAGGTACACAAGCTTAGTGCCATATAAGAACTGTACTGTCAAGGTGTTGCAAGCGTTCCACCACAGCGTGGAAACGTCCTATTTCCATGCTTTCTCTGTATTGTTGGCCCCACAAAACGTAACCAATGGCGCTTAGTGCCCCTTCTCTCTCGTTAGCGTGCCGACAGAAATGCCCCTTCTCTCTCGTTAGCGTGCCGACAGAAATGCAACAGTCCACTTACGATATACACATATTTTTTAGTGCAAAATCCCTACAAGAACGTCTCAATATGCTGGCGAACCGCTCAAGCAACGGAGCGAACGGCGCTGTTCCGTACGCGCCGATCCTTCTCGGGACTAGTTCTTGGCGCCGTCGCAGCGTGGCGTCAATGTCGTGAAACTCTCCAATGTGTCGCAGTATCAAGCTTGCGTACGAACACAATATTTCTTTCCTTTCTTCTGATCTCCAGGGGACAGGCTGCTAGGGAGGCATTTGGATCCCGTGAGGAGGGAACCACTTCCATCGACGGCGAAAGAAGACGTCGGAGTTAGCTCGGCTCAATAAAGTTGTTTCTCTCTCTCTCTCCTTTCTTTTGACTTTAGGAGTCACTGCTACAGCGGATAGATCGTAACGATGTTATATGTCGGAACCTTGAATGCGTTCCATTGTTTAACAAGGGCTCTCAGCGAACTAAAATAGCGCCAACAAGAGCTGTGATAAAAGGTCCCTTGTCCACCTGCGTATTAAGACGTCGACACGAACGTCCGGCTCTAAGCGTGTGAAGAAAGAAGCGCCTTGTGACTGCTCTGGCCACTTGTGTGACAGCATGGGAGTCACATGTTTTACAGACTCCTTTTTTTTTGCTTTTCGCGGAAACGTTAACGTCTGCATAGCTCACTGAAAATGCAGTCGGACGAGTGTACAGTTACACAACGCTTGAAGCGCTAGACAGCTTCGGAGCGCCAGCCAATACTTGTTGCACGCATTGCCGGAGCGCGACGTAGCAGACGATCGCTCGAAAATAAGGCACGTATAGAGGAAGGTTGCCAGTTTCGACGTCGGACCGAAGAGACGCAAGAAAGCGTCTTATTTCTGCGCTGCTCACGTACTACCTTGAAAAGGAGCCGCGTCGCTTGCGCTTATCGGCCGGGTGGCGGAGGTGCGTTTGCGCTTGCTCGTCACGGTCAGATGTGCGGTCGCTCGTGGAGAAGCGAAGAACTAGCCGCGTATAGGCTGGCACCGACGGCGCGATTGGCACGGTTAGCGGCTACGAAGTTCCTGCGCTGCGTGCCAACAGATAAATGGCTCAATGGAAGAAAAACAAGCGGCACCCCGCTGAGGATTGAACGCGGCCCGCTTCTGCAGCGTATACCCTAACTCTGATGTAGCGAAGATGGCATTCATCAACCTACGAGGACGTCCATGGTTTCAACGTCGGAAACCGAAAACACCCCCTGCTGATAGCAGAACTGAATTTTTAATAAGCGGGTCGACAGACATGTATACACGTATGCAAGAGGAACCACCAACACTTTTACTTCAATTCGTGTACATTTACATCAATATTCGCGATCTTGCGAACAAGTGCCTCAAGTGAATGTGTTTCGTCACTCATGTCAGAGGCGGTTGTTCCAAGCACGAGGCGGTTAGTCGGATATCAACCGCATACTCAATTATTTTGCAAAACAAATGCTCATGCTGCTGCTGCGGCTGAAAATTCTGCCAGGTTTTCAGCTTAATCTCAAACTAATTGCGCATTCCCAATCGGGAATAGGGAGCATGTTTTCTTGCTCCGCGAGCCTGAACTCGGTTTCAGTGGGCGATTTGGATTCAGATCCTGGGTTACAATTGCGGATCAGATGCAAAGCACTTCGCAGTGGATCCCCCCCCCCCCCCCCCCCCACTTGCCCCACGCAGCCAGGCTTGCGCACGTCTTTTCCAATTGTCTAATTTCGGCATGTTGACAACGCGGCGGATTCTGTGCTCTTTCACGGATTCAGAGTGATCCAATGAGTGATCGAAGGATCACTGATTTTATGCTTTATTCCAATGAGTGATCCTTATTCCAATATTATGCTTTATTCCAATGATTGATCTATTTATGCCTTAGTCCAATGAGTGATCCAAGGATCACTCATTGGAATGAGGCATAAATACTGCTGTGCCTCATTTGCTACAGTCTGGTTCAGTTGAGCCTGTTGCTCCAGTTCTGCTCCGTCTCCATAAATTGAGCCTCCGTTGCCAAGTCAATAATCGGGTTTGGCTTCACATCGACAGAAAAAATAACGGCGCTTAAGAGCCTCGGCTGAGGTTCTCGCAGAAAGCGCTACCCGTTTTATGCAGCCTACTAGTCTTAGTCTACACTCTGTGGATAAATTTATGGCGATAATACAAAATGAAAAAAATTGGCAGTGGCTTAGCTCGACTATGCCAGGATATCCGTAGCGAAACCTAAGGCATAGCTTGGTTAGCCTTGGTTAATCTTGATTGCAAGTCCAGGTTAGTCTGGTTGTCTGGCTAGTGATTGTCACGTGACCAGTCACGAGGTTGGTCACGTGGTGCGGTGCGACCAATGTGGTAATGCGAGCACGGTGGGAATGCGAGCACGGCGAAATTGCGAGTCCGTGGCCAATGTAGCTTTCGCTACAGAACGTCGTTCCATAATGCCTCTGCGGTACATTTATCTTTCTAGCTTTGTTCACGAATTTTCAATCGTTATGTCTCCTGCGTTTTACGTTGGGCTGCATTGTCAGGTACTAGTAAGTTTGTGAATGTTTCTTTCTGTCTTGATGTCCTATTCACAGTAACATACATGACAAGCTATGCATGTTACTATGCTGCATGTTAGGAAATAATTAGAGCATAGCAGTCGACTCATGCGAGCAATAAGTGTGTATTTTTGTAACACACAAACTCGTAGCACAGTGCCAAAGTTCTTATTCTACTTAGAATTGTCACCAACCCACCTCTCTCAACTTCTCTGTCGGGTTCAACTGTGATGTCACTCCGTGGCTGCTCAGACTAGTTTTACATCCGCGAACACTGCTGAACATCGGCACTGATCGACTCGTATCAGAAAATACTAAGGCGGCACTTGAACCGACCGCCAATACGTGCTTCTTGCACACACTAGTGCCGCTCAAACATGAATGTGCTTCACTCGGCCTTCGGTACTCCATTTTGAGAATTTTGAGAAGATCTCCGACGAACCAGGTTTTTTTCTTGCGCCATTCCCTCAGCTGACGGCACCGGTGTGCTGGCCGTAGGCACGGCAGTAATAACGCACTTTTGCTTCTTGCGAAACCGCTTCGGAATGAGGTGTTCGTAGTCCTTGAATCCGAAGAACAAGTACACTCCCTGCAGCCCGATCAAAACAATGACGACAATGTCCATAGCAAGCACGTTGAAGAAGGCACTCACAAAACCCAGCAGCCAGGTCATGCCCATGATGAAGGCCAGTTTCACGTACAACCTCATGTGTGACTGGTTACCACCACCTTTGAACTCAAATATAGATGCACGCTTTGCTGTCCTGCGAATCTTCACGACTGTGTGGACGTACAGACCAACGTCCAGTGCAAGTAGAATCATCATAGGCATGAGGAAGAAGGCTAGCTGGCTCCAGAGGTTGCCTATCCAGCAGCCGAACAGGCCGTAGCGAGGCGACAACACAAAGTCAGGTGCACCCCAGTTAATGGCCGCGCTAGTCGCGACTATCACCATAGGAACGCCCCACGCGATTAAACTGTACAGAAGAAATCCGCCGCGCTTCGTCGAAGTAATCCGCACTGCTGCCACGTGCTTCCATATGTCGAAGGATAGGAGGCTCGTCCAGAAGAACGTGGATAGGAACCCGTAGTGAAGAATGATCGCGAACGCCACGCACACGGGAGTGTGCACATCGAAGCTGTTGGCGAGAAGGAACAGCAGGTGACTCCAGAACAACGTAGAGGACAAGCACAGCGTGCACCTGGTAGAAAACGAACGAGAACTCTTGTAGAACACGTACACGACGCCCTTTAGAAAGAGGCACACGAGGGATAAGCCAATGCAAATTATTGTGAGGTAGTTTTGCACACTGTACGCCACGTACCGCAGCGTCGTAGTGTTCGTAATGTTGATCATACCGTCATTCGCACCCGTCATCGAATGGTTAGAATAAAAATGCTCGGGTGCCTTTATGTAGCACTTGTCGCCGTGCCACGAGAAGCAAGACTTCTGGCTCACAACAGGTCTCATCAGGGAAACGAGATTGGGCCGGAACGAAGTTTGCACGTGAACACGAACCCACGTCTCTCGGATGGCTCGTTTCGGAATGCACTTCAATGAGGACAGTTCGGCACCGTTGCAGAGGCCGCAGTACACGTTCTTGTAGACAAGATCTGAATCGTTGTCTTTGTGTTTGACTGGCGCGAAGTACGTCATACACTTCCTAGTGAGTTCGGCATCCGCGCCTTCAGGGCAGCGATGGACGTCCACCAAGTGCGGGTCACAAGGCCTGAGAAAGGTGTCCACGTGCCTCGAGACGATTGGCGGAACGTCAACCTGAAACCCACTTTCGGGGGTCCCCGAGGAATTCCAGAACGTTGCGGTGTTGTCCAGGTCGTAGTTACACAGAGCGCAGAAGGCGTTGAAGTACGTAACCATCTTTCTAGTAGTCACCGGTATAAAGTAAAATGCTTCCTTCGAGTATGTCGCATTTTCACACGAATCGCGGACGCCGTCATCCGGCCACTTGGGGTCGCACACAGAAATGACGTAAAAGTTCCTTCCAAAGTGGTGGTCAACGTTTCGTGCCACGCAGGTCGCTGGTGATCTCGATGACAGGGAAGGCCCGGCGTCCCAGCAGCAGTCTCCGTAGTATTCACAGTTCTTCGCGCAAGAACAAGTGACGGCGAAGATCTGTTCGTCGCAAATAACTGGCGCCGGACTACAGCCATGCAGTTCGTGAGGGCAACGGAGAAGATCTTGAATGATGTCGTGAGGTATGACGGGATGATCACTGTGCGCAACACTCCAAGGAAGTGTGACGTTGCACTCCCACTCCGAGCACAGGGCACAGGCAATGAAAGCAATGGTGATGGCAATCAAGCTCGAAAACTCTTTCATTGCTTCACGGGAATGGAGTCCTAGTTTTTCCGAGGAGGGCTTTCTTCTGGTTCTGCGTCCTCAAGTCTGGAGCTGCATATGGTCAAGAAGGCCGACTGCGTTATCCGAGTTGTATTATGTCTTTTCTCCACAGACATTATGGAATATCCTGCCATACAAAGCCTCAAACATTTCTCGTGAATAGAGATGTGAAAGCTTGTCGCACTTGTTTGATCTTGGTGAAACTTGTGTTTTTCGTTTCTGCGAGTATTACATGAACAATTAACGCTATCTGGCCTGCAGGGGAGGATCTGTACATGCTCACGGTACCATTCATAACGTACCTGAGGGGGTGACAGAGGCCTGAACTGGGACACACTCGCGTGCAGCACATCCTTTCGCGGTCGTTTCGTTTCGTTGTTGTTTGCGAGGTGGCAGCCTTGCTGCGTTGTGCGTCCTGCACTTCGTTCGAAACCCGTCCGGTGAAGGCCGAAGGCGATGCGCACGTGACATCGGGATGCGAAAGCGAGCGACATCGCTTGAGAGGACCGTACCGTCGGTGCCAGGGAGGGGACTCGACGACCGGTTTCCGCGCACGGGCTCGGCCCTCTCCCCCAAGGAAGAATAGCGCATACTGAAAGCTTCGCTCCGAATTCAATTTGAAAGTTAAGCGGGCATATCTCTTCGACATGCCGCAGCTTTCTGTGGCTGCCAACTAGGGCGACGTGGTTGTCCTGGCATTTTATGTTTTTGTTTTCACGGGTTCTACTAACAGAAAAATAAATGCGCTTTGCACGCCAGACAGTAATGGGGGCTGGCGTATACACGGTGAAACTTACATTTGTGCAAAGCTCTGTTTGAAATACTCTGTCAACAGCCGTATGAAATTTTTGCTTCTGTTACTGAGGGAATTTCGCTTCAAGAGAGAACAGCACCATAAAACTGCAGCTCAAATGATTTACAATTTCAGTCGCTGGTAGCACGGCTGCAAATTTTCTTTCCCAAGAAGCTTGGTCACATCATTCTTCAGTGGTTGTCCCAAAAGATGGGCGCTTTGCAAAGCAGCTAGCGGTGCGCCACTTATCTTCCCTTCAGCCGTGTCTGCCCTACTGAAGATTTTCAAATCACGAGTACCATACTCCCATACGTTTCCATATAAATTTTATGAAGTCAGTACGGAGCATATGGAGTTGCCATGGACTATATGGAAAGCACGTATGAAAAACTGAATACAACGGCGCGAGAAAACGAGGACAGGAGCACGCAAAAGACTTATATGGACTCCGCACGGACAGGACATGTATTTCCATATATTCTTCCTATAGACTCCATATTCCCATGTTCCATTAAGCGGCTCATATGGAACGTTTCAGTAGGGTATGATACGCCTCCACTGCGTTACACGGTGCTTGTCAGGCGAGCTCTCTTGCATCGTCTACTCACCAATTCTGTCGACATGTCGTTATGGATGCTCGAGATCTTTCACGCCACATCGCCTCTGTGCGTCAATTGTGCTGTCACGGACGATGTGCACCATTGTCTTTTAGTGGGTCCAAATCTATTCCACGACCGTGAGACACTTCTGCGTAACTCGAGGAGATAGAACGTTCCATTGGACGACTTCCCACGAATCGTGTGCCCTGAGGATTCACGAAGTAAGCGGCTATCATTGGCGGAAATGTTCGAAGTTTTTAGAGGACACTGGTCTTATGAGACAGTCGCAGAGACACTTTGCTCACTTAAGAGACTCAGATGGAGCAGTTTCTGACAGAACTGCGTAAGGCTCATCCCGCCCGTAGATACCACCGCCACGGCGATAACTAGAGAATTTTGAAGCGAATGGAGGTCTCCTAATTGCCCAGACGTGCAAAACTGGAAGATACACTTAAGATCCGCCTTAACGGTACGACGCGATAGCGTAGTGGGTCAGTTCCCATATGTGCAGAAGGTCCTTCTCTAATTTACGTTCATAGATCCCTGGGAGTCCTCATAGTTCTCCTGGCGTAGTGGTACAGCGGTTAAGCGATGCGCCCGAGCGACCAATCATTAATTCAACTGCAAACTACCACAGTGTGCAGTTTTCTTACAACCCGGTGGGCAGGTCGTGACGACGCCGCAAGGTCACGTGACCTAGGTGGCCCACCTGCCTCGTATGTTGCTCTTCAGGCTCCACCTGCCAGAGTCACGCTCGTGATTTTTCGCCCATAACGCCGACACTGCCGACGCCAGATTTCCTGGCAAACGAGAGCTTTAATGCTATCGGGTTATAAAGAAACAGTGCCCCTAAATTTCTTTGTCTAGCATTGTGCAATAGTCCTCTTCACCGTCCTGGCTAATGAGACGTGTCTTGACAAGAGAATGGATATCATAATGCTACTGTTTCATTGCTTACATTTCATGAACTAAAAGCTGAGTCACCTTTCAGCTCAGTGGAATTGGTCGAATAGGCCCTCTACAAGCATTAATAAGACTGTAGACTCAGAGGAAGACTTTAATGAAATTTATTGGAAAATAAGGGCGATGACGACAATTTAGCCAACCAACTCGCTACTTTTTGTCGCTGCTGTGTTTCGTTCTTACCTATTTGACAACAAGGTTCATTTTAGTGCAAGAGCTCTATTTAACACGGTTCCAACCAAAAGTACTGAGTGAAGCCTCAGAGAAACTCGGTTAAGCGCGGGTTGGAGTGTCTCACTAGCCGAAGCCAATGGGAGGGTGACCTTGAGGGTGACAAGGTCATCCTCAAGATCCTTAGCTTTTGCACGTCTATTCATATTTTATGTGGTTATCTGACCTTTCATATGGATATTTGTGATGAACTTTTCTTTGTTGCCTAGCGAGACAAACACGAACACATGCAGTCAGCAACGAGTTTTTCACTGGATTATCAAAACTCTAATCTTCACAGTGGAACCTGAGGACAAATTCGTCCATATTTTGTTCTCAGTAAAACTGATTTCTACTGTTGTTTCTCTCTGGGTGGGTTAATGTGGGCCCGGCAGCAAAAGAAGCATTTACTCGTGACGTCTACACCGAAAAGGACTCCGTGATTTCTGTATTGAAGTGAATGATAGTGTAGCCTAACCTCTGGGATCAGAGAAAAAAAAAAGCTGTGTTGGCGCACCGCAATCTATTTGCCAAATAGGCCGGTGGTGACAACACCTGAATTCATTTTTTAAACACTTTTCTTGTTGTGAGCCGCCGCGGTGGCTGAGTGGTTATGGCGCTCGGCTTCTGGCCCGAAAGACGTGGGTTCGATCCCTGCCGCGGCGGTCGAATTTCGATGGAGGCGAAATTCTAGATGCCCGTGTACTGCGCGATATCAGTGCATGTTAAAGAACTCCAGGTGGTCGAAATTTGCGGAGACCTTCACTATGCCGTCTCTCATAGCCTGAGTCGCTTAGGGACGTTAAATCCCTCTAAACCAAACCAAAGGCTTTTGAACAGATGAAAATTAACCGCCTAATTTGGTGGATGCGTTCCAAAGCAACATGTGCGCTCCAAGGCACGTAATATATTCATGGTGGTGAAATTAGCATAACAATAATTGTTATTAACATTGTGAGTACTCCTGGCGTTCTCAAAGTGCACCAAGACCTCAGTACAAGGATGTTTTTGCGTTTCGCCTCTACTTAAATTGCAGCCGCCGTGGGTCGAGGTCGTAGCAACGGCCTTGGGTTCAGCAGCCAAACACCACAGTTACTGAGCCACCGCGACGGGTGGTACTGATACGGATTCTGGAGCGCAACAGTGCTAGCTCTGAGAAATGGTGCAGTATATGCAAGATGGGCTGCTGTGTCTGCACACGTAAACGCATGCGAAGGCTGGCAGGTGCAATAGGCAATAACGCCACGCAATTTTTTTTATTCTTCAGAGTCCGGCTTACTAATTGTGTGCACATTGTGTTTCATAAAACTTTGGGGCAGGTAATGGAAAGGCGGCGCAACATCAACAGCGCCTGCAAGAACAATAACAGCGTTTATTAATAATGCGTTGTATGACACACTTTCCTTGGTTCTTGAAATCATGATGATAAATTTTTAGAGGTGCAAGGCCAGCTCGGTCAAAGAGCGCCATGGCACAAGGGCTTATTGCCCATACAAGGTGGGGCCGAAGCCAGTTTTTCAAGAATTTCACTCCAGAGCAGCCGAGAACTGTGCAAGGGGAAATCTTGTATCAATTGGAAACCGGTGGATGGCCGATAACACAGGGGATCGAACTCCGCACTTCCCGCGCACGATGCGGTTGCTAATACCCCTGTCACACGGGCATTTCGAGGGCCCTCGAACCGATAGTCTATCGACTCAAAGGCGATCGAGCGCTGCCACACGGGCAGTTTCAATGGCGATCGAGTCAATAGCCTATCGAGTCAACGGAGCAGCACGGAACTCCATCGAGATTTCGAGGGCCTTCGAGCGCTGCTCAAGGTTGCTAGCGTTGCTTCGAGCGGCGCAAAGCGCACTTTCGTACACGACACATTCACGGTGCAAAAACATGAACAAACATTATTCGCATAAAATTTAATGCAAGCACTCTGTAAAATTATTTTAAAATTATATTAGACTTGTTTTAAGCACACTAAGCGCATTAATTTTGGGTTGCTTGCGTACTTAACGTTGACAACATGGCGGCACCCTGCCCGCCCGCTTCACAGCGATAACAGCTTCGTCGCTAATTCCTCAAAGCAATATCGTGTTCTAAGCTGTTGTATTCGCCTTCGATTTCCCCATTTTTACCCTCGCATAAAGTTTCAAGAGACAAATATCTCTTGTTTTTCATATATCATGGCGATTTCCCAGGTCTTAAGCCTGACGAAGCAGCGCTCCGACGCAGTTGGACTGGCTTGGTTTTGGCTCGTCTTGTATTAGAGTGGCTACAGCAGTGTATGCATATGTCCGTCGCGTACGTGCAATTAAAAGGTTGTTGAGCGACTTTCGCGTATGCCTGTATTTGAGCATTTAGTATACATTTATCAAATGTTTTTGTTATTTTTGCAAAATCCAAAGTAGCGATTGTGGCGCCACACATCCGTGGCGTAAGACACGAGAACCATTTCAATGGCCATTGAGATCTGCCGCGTAGCAGCGGCGAGTTCGATGGCGATTGAGAATCTCGAAGACCCTCGACTCGAGGGTGATTGAAACTGGCCTTGTGACAGGGTTATAAGACCCCCAGGCCACCGTTGCGATTTTTGAAAAGGAAGCGGATTACCAAATGACGCTCGTAGTATTCGTGACATTTCCTTGTTTCATGGCGTTAAGAGCTTGGGCATCCTTATACGCTTCGCAGATATTCAAAAAGCTAGCAGCAGTCGTTTATTCGCAAACGTCATACCCTGCCTTGGGGCACCCTCTTCGTGCTGTTCGTACTGCTACTCACGTCATAGATTCAGGATTTGTGACCGGACTGTCAGGCGTAGTCTCACAGCGCCCTCTGCAAGTTTCAGCATGTAGCCAATGCGAACCTCCCACGACGGCACTGTAAAACTGTTATTTTAACTGCATGGATTGTTTCTGTGGCGTACCGTTGTAAACGTCCTGGTAAAATAAGCTGCGCCAGAAGAAGGAATGACGTCTGCTGACGACAAAATATTTTACGGTGACGAAATAAAGCTTCAAGCTATCAATAAATGTTCAGCACCAAAAGAGCATTCACTGCTAACTGCTCATCGGTTCAATGTCTGACCTTATGACTATATATTGTTCTCTTTTAACTGCCCTGGCTAGTGATCAGGTGCAGCTCGTAAGTTCATGCGGGCGCCTAGACTAGACTAGACTAGACTAGACTAGACTAGACTAGACTAGACTAGACTAGACTCCTAAAGGGATCATGAGGCAGTATTTTGTAACTTTTTGTTTCTTTTTTACTTTTTCTCGGCTCTAGGTAGCGGTCATTAGTGTCGTTCGTCTGTATACCTACGCCACTAGTAAGCCACGGCCAATGGCAGCGGACGAAAATAAAGGAAAACAAAACGGCACGTTACAAATTACGGCTGCAGATATAATCCACTGCATATGCTCAACGTTACAAGGTGCCCTCGAGTTTAAAGAAGACGATGCGTGCGTAGAGAACTGAAAGAGCTGTTGTTATTGGAGTGAACGCTTCTACCGGCTCCTTCCAGGCAGAAATAACTTTTTTCGCGTTCTTAAGCAATGGCGCGGACCGGTCTCTACAGTCTTATGAAGCGTGAAAGCTCGTATAATATCTCTACAGCGAGGTTGGTTCAACTTGCACATAAAGTTTTAATTTTTTTTTCTGCTTTATCAAGGACTTGACTACTGCACTTTTACGACCGCCTGTCTCGGCATGTCTGCGACCGCCGCGCACCATGACGCAATAAAGAAAAGGTAAAGTTAAAAAACTTTTACATGCAATTTATGTGTAATTCACATATTTCATATTTATGTGTAATTCACATATAAACAATTTAATAAGGAAATCACATCTCTTGGATGATATTTCCTGGTTACAGTCACGTGTAACTTGTGATTTGCTGCAATGTCTTCATCTCAACTACAGTTGTTTGCACAAAGTTCCTACAAGGAAATATTTTCAAGCTACGTATTATTATAAGCAGCATTGCTCTTCAAGACGAAACTACACTAAAGCCACTTGTATTTTTTCTTAACTTGATGACAGCATTTTTCTTTGTACTCTGCTACTCCGGCAACCAATGGCTGGTGCGCGTCTTGATTTATAAATTCTACAGCATTTCGTCGCCGAAAATTGTTTTCTGGACCAGTAAGTCCGCCTTGAACGTTTTATAGCCTCTAATGGCTATATTTTTTTTATAGATTACTGGTTATCAGTCACCGCCAACAGCACTATGAGCTTCCGTATCAATAATCTAAAGGCTCTTCGCAATGATCCCTTTTTAGTACCCCCAAAGCATTCGAAAGCATATCGCCTTGACGTAACGGTGAGCAGAGCTCATCTAATTTAGATGCCAAACGCGTGGTGATATCTCCGAGCATGCTGGCGAATACGTCGGCTGCAAAGCACCGTTTCCTCTTGGTACGGCCTTGTAGGGATCTTTGTTGTCTTCTGGCACGTTGCGACCAGTCGACCTTACGAGTTTGCAATAAAAAAAAATTCTGCGTGCTAGAAAATGCAGTCGGGCTATGTCAGTACCGGCGACGGTAATTTTAGCTCCAAGCAGGTACGCCCCAGCAAAGAACAGCGGGTGGTAGCGCACATGCCAGCTGAATTCAGCTGGGATGCCACTGGATAACGGGATTGACTATAGATCTTCGCTGATGTTGATCTTTTAATCATGGAAAAAAAAGGCAATTTGGACGTTCGTACAACCAGGTCGCGAAATCCTCTTTCCTTGGACACTTGTTTGCCACTTGTTAAATAAAGGTCGCAGATGTGGCAGATTTTGTACCTCGCGTAGTGGGGTACCAGACACAGTTCTGCGTGTTGTTCCAGGGCTGTCCATCTCGGGAAGGAAAAAAATTAGTTACTGTTTATTTATTCGACCTCAAGGGCCCGACCGTCATGGGGTATTAGGTAATAATAATAATAATTGGTTTTGGGGGAAAGGAAATGGCGCAGTATCTGTCTCATATATCGTTGGACACCTGAACCGCGCCGTAAGGGAAGGGATAAAGGAGGGAGTGAAAGAAGAAAGGTAGAGAGAGGTGCCGTAGTGGAGGGCTCCGGAATAATTTCGACCACCTGGGGATCTTTAACGTGCACTGACATCGCACAGCACACGGGCGCCTTAGCGTTTTTCCTCCATAAAAACGCAGCCGCCGAGGTCGGGTTCGAACCCGGGAACTCCGGATCAGTAGTCGAGCGCCCTAACCACTGAGCCACCGCGGCGGGGGGGTATTAGGTAAGGAGTGGGATTTGAGAAAAGTGGTGCTTAGCAAAGATGATTATGGATGATCATGGTCGTCTTTGCTTATGATTCTTAAAGGGGAGCGGTCTGTTATCGTGGCAGTTCGGGCGAGAAGGTCGTTTTATTCTTCGGCTGAAATAAGTCAGTATGCACGCGCTGTGTATAAATGGCATTTGGATGGCTGGGCCGGGTACGGCGATGCGCTGGTGAGATGAGTTGGTTGTTTGATGGAAGGCTATACAAAATCTGTCATAAAGTCAAAGGCGCGATACAGCACGGGCTCGCGCTTTCAACAAACAGGTATTCTTGCAAACTTGCTCATAATTATGGCTGCGCAGTTTAATGCTTCAGATCCGCGATAAGTCTGCGACAGATCTTGCTCTTTCTCGACCCAGCCAAGGAAATTAAGTATGCCGTGCCATCACTAATTTTACGTAATTCACAACTATGTGAAAACTTGAATTTCTTGGCTCGTGATTCACCGCTAATAGGGAGCAGCCAGTTGTCACTTTCGCGCTTTGGACGAACAAAAATGAGCTCTTGCGCCGGCTTTGCAGTTTCCTTCAACGTGCATGTTCAAAACGCGGTTCTGAAGGTCGGACGAGAAACGCCTTCATTGGCACGCTATTTCACTTATGCAGCTCAACTGCTTACGATGTTAGAGAGTCAGAAAGCGCACTGGTACTTAGATTGTTGTCACAGTGCCAACTAAGTAAAAATTGTAATGAAAAGTTACTGAAAAATATGCTCCAAACTTTCGCCTATGCGAAGAGAAACGCGCGAAAAAAAAAACAAACTCGCTGCCTTAAAGCGTATGGGACGCAGACATTATAATTAATTTTCAGTTGCTGCTCGGAGGAGATTTAAATGCGGGATTGCTTAATAATGTGGGGAAAATATATGAACCTAGGAGGGTGCATTCCAAACTTATAGTCCGTTTTCTTGCATGCACGGTGGAGCAATGGTGCGACTCAACCGCGGAGGAAAATTGTACGTGATTTGGGTTCAACCACAACGAGACGCTGTGAGATGGCACGTTGAGAAATTGGATGTTGGTGGCTTAAAAGGGCACTGGCGGCAACTATGTCCAATTTATTTTCTCAGTAAAAAGTGATTCTCTGACCCTTACTGCTTACGCTGACGTTTGTCGTGCAGCGAAAGGCGCATTTATCGCCAATAAAATAGGATTTAAAAATCATCCCCCCAGTC
Source organism: Amblyomma americanum (assembly GCF_052857255.1). NCBI lineage: Eukaryota > Metazoa > Arthropoda > Arachnida > Ixodida > Ixodidae > Amblyomma > Amblyomma americanum. The sequence continues at coordinate 42,507,871 of NC_135502.1, forward strand.
GATTCACACTCGTGACGTCCTTACCTAAAGAACGGGTTTCCGCCACATTGAAGTGAATGACGGTGTAACGTGGCCTCTGAGATCCGCTCAGAAAAATCTGCGTCGACGCACGCGTTGTACTTGCTAAATCGAGTGGTGATGGCGACACTTGTATTTTGTTTTTGTTTTTTTTTTGGTCCTTTCTCGCTTATATCAGAGCTCAGTTTTCGGTGACATCTTCTCTTTGTAATCAGAACGCGGTATCCTATCAATACTGGCCCATTTGTATGTATCCTTAGTGTCCTTTCAACATTTAGCATTGCATTTGTCATGCATGAAAGCTTCACTAAGTCTGCATTTCATGAATATTTCATTTTGTCACAGAAAAAATTGAAAATTGGTTTTTGGGGAATGGAAATGGCGCAGTATCTGTCTCACATATATCGGCGGATACTTGAACCGTGCCGTAAGGGAAGGGATAAAGGAGGAAGTGAAAGAAGAAAGGAAGAAAGAGGGGCCGTGGTGGAGGGCTCCGGAGTAATTTCGTTCACCTGGGGATCTTTCACGCGCACTGACATCGCACAGCACACGGGCGCCTTTGCGTTTCACCTCCATCGAAACGCAGCCGCCGCGGTCTGGTTCGAACCCGGGAACTCCGGATCAGTAGCCGAGCGCCCTGACCACTGAGCCACCGCGGCAGGTATTTTGTCACGAAGAAATTTCGTAGTTATTCAGCATATAAGACGAGTTTTTTCCTTCCCGAAAGCTAATGCCGGCTCGCAAACCATAAACGCAAGAAAAAATTCCTTTTCGTGGAAAACGAATTTTTTTAGTGTAATAGCACTGATACCGCTATTGAGACCGAAACTATAGTCACAAATGCACAAATATCTGTTGCTATGTCACTCCTCACAGAAGAGTCGCTCCAGCCATGGTAGCAGAAATGTTTGCGGTGAGGAGAGCCGACTGATGAAGAATAAGGGGGGTCCTCACCGTGTTGTTACGTCAGCTGACGTATGTCTCAGGGTTACACGTCTGCAATGGAGGCTTCTTCTCTCTTTTGAAATAAAGGAAAGAAACCACCGTTGCTTCTTGGCGCGTAATTGTGCGGAAGAACCAATCAGGTACCAACCGCCACTTACCGAGGTATTACAAAAGCCGACTAAGTGCTGCCCGGACTGTAATTTTATAGGCAAACTTTGAGTCGCAACAAAGAACGTCGCTTCCTTGTAACGGAGGAGAAGGCACCTAAACACCCAGCAACACAAACCCGCATCGAACAATGAGCCGGAAGCCTTGAAGGCCGCTCTACTGGCTACGTCCACCACTCCTGATTGGTTCCTTTCCCTGTTTAGAGGAGAGTCTGAACAGCACGATATGACGTCAGTACAGTTCACTTTAGCCATAGAGCCAAAAAATTTGGCGGCTGCAAGAAGATAGCTGGCGGCACCAAAAGTAGTTGTGTTGCGAATTTGCTTATTTATCCACGATAAAGGAACCTCAATCTCTAAATATTTCCTAGTCCTGATTATTTTCACTGGTTAAACCGTGCATGTTGCTTACCTGTATATTTTCCAGTTTATTTGTCTACACCGGAATCCCATGCATAGATTGTGCTTGATTTTTCTACGCTTTCATCCCCAGTTTTTAGTAAACAATATGAGCAAGCAGTTTAAATTTGACGCTCTGTTGAGTGCACAGCCGTCACAATATGGTGAGGTATTTCGCATCTAACCGTTCGTTTAGATTTCCCTTATGTTGCTTTGCTATTATGCTATATCCATACCGCTTGATATGGTTGCGGCATGCGTCAAGGGCTCATTTCCTTACCTAATATTTATAAACTATTGTTTTCGACGACACACGAATAACGGGGAATCCGGTAGTCAATATACGCGCGTTCATTAGCATCTGGCGCTATTGCACTGAAGCTACGTAGGTGTTAGCCAATCCTTGAAGCCTGCACGCGAGACATCGCTACAGTCATTTGTCCAAGGACAGCAGGCTTATGGTACAGAATACGGAAATATCCGCGATATGAAGGTGATCGGTAAGGTCACACGCAGCTGCTATAGGAAGCGCCAGCAGCGTTCGCGACCGGCGTAGGAATAACGTTCTTGAAAAGACGCAGCAGCTGCACCGAGGAACGCAGTCGTGCAAAAAATTTCATCGCGTGGTTTCCGTATGTCGATTGGCGGAACGACTGCGCCAACGTGGCGCCCTTGGCAGGAATGCAGTCTGAATGTCGCGATGCGATCGTGGCAAATGCGGCGGTGCGATTTTTTCAGTGCAGCGCCAATATTACGCAAACGCACGACTCTCGCAAGGACATCCGCTCCCCGTTAATGCCTACGAGAACAGAAAATTCTTGGCGCCAGTGGGATTCCGGCTGGCCTCTTTCAGGTTGAGAAACCAGCGCTCCCGGACACCGACTCGGCGCCGGCTTATAAGTATAAGGCTGCCTTTTGCAGCAGAGTATGAGGCAGTAAATGAATGTAGACTTTTGCAGTTCCTATACTTCATGTAGTCAAAGAAAGTGCCGCGTCGAAACGAAACTGAAGAGCCATCACTTGTGAAGCGCTAACGAAAGGTCGTTCATGGTGATTGCCTCCTTCAGCCGCTGTTCACCATCACTGTAAATTGTGCCCAATTTAGATAACGCTGAGACTTTACAATTTCCGATGTTTGTAACAGCTCAGATGTTTTACATCTGGTCGAAGCTGTCGTCATGGGGGTCGCTGAAAGGCTCCTGCCCAGGCGCCATTTCCTATATGAGCATGATTATTTGACTGAGGCAGGTATCATGTGAGGTGCAGAGACGGGTCGAACATGACGCTGCATTGCACGACTTAACTTGCTGCCTGATCAGGACCGCTTCAAACAATCTCCAAACAACCCTTTTTTTAACCCAGTTGTTGTTGTTCCTGCCCGCAGAAACTTCCTAGACTCTCCGCTTCACTCCAGCCTCTGCCGAGGCTCACTCCGCTCCACTCTTTCACCCTAAGATGCCACTTGTTATTTGTTTGTGTTACATGTGCCGCTCCCTCCTTATTTCACATATCGCAGTAATTAATTATTTTGATGGAATTTCAAAATTACTGAAAAACTAATGAAATTAAAGTTTCCAATAACCACAAACTTTACTCTGACCTGGTGCTCGGCTTATTTGGAGCGAAATGCGTGGAAAATGGACCTTTGAACCCACCCCGTGTAGACGAAAAATACCTCGTTGTCATGGCGCTCTTTGGCCAAGTTGCCCAGGCGGAATTAAAATCCACCATCGTCGATCGCTTTTCTCTTTAATTTTGCAAAGTAATAATTACTGTTTTGGACTAGTAATTGATAATGTAATTAATTATTCTGGTCAGCAGTTTTCCTGCAAAAGTGATTAATTACTCGCCGAATCACTTTTGTTGCAGCTGAAGCGCTTCCTCTCTCTCTGTGGGTCATGTTTTGGCCTCGCGCCTGCCATGTTGGGCGCCTCAGAGGCAGAAATATCGTGCGCCAAGCTTTGTCCAGCACCCTAGTGATGCGGCGCATGCCTAGTAGCGGCTATGTGAGAGTAGGCGTCAGCCGGCCTCAGCGACGATTTTGAGAAAGGGATAGCTACGGAACTACATACGCTCCCCTCCCTCCCCCTCCCCCGCTATAAAGGCTCGGCCGCCAGGAGCGCTCCGTGAGAATGGCATGCCGTATGCCACTGACTACAGTTAACAGCGAATGCTACAGCAAGTCCTGCTCTCTGGACTGCTTCATATATGGCACATATAAGAAGGGCTGTTGCTGTGGCTCAGCGGTTATGGTGCTCGGCCGCTGACCCGAAAGACGCGGGTTCGATCCCGTCAGCGGCAGTGGCATTTCAATGGAGGCGAAATGCTGGAGGCTCGTTCACTGTGAGATGTCAGTACACGTTAAAGAGCTCCAGGTGGTAGAAATTACCCGAAGCTCTGCACTATACGTCGTCCGTCGTAGCCTGATTCACTTTGGGACGTTAACCCCCATAAAAGCCTTACATGAAAACTCTCGATGGCCATCTGACCGACGCGGCTGCGAGTGGTGGTGGTGGTGGTAATGGTTTTATTAAAAATGATAGTAAAAGGGAAGGAAAAGATTTTTGCTAGCCCTGGCATCTGCAATCGATACTGAAGCACCTGAGCTCGGCACTGCGAGTCATCGAAAAAACTAACTTTTGTGGCCGGATTTAAGACCCTATTTTGAAGTTCGACATTCCGATCAAGCGCCCCCACCCGTGAGCCCCGTTCCCCCCCCCCCCCCCCCACCCCCCCCCCACCCCCAATTTCACTGCTAATTTCACATTTCCGTGCTGTAAAGGGGAAGCGCAGGAAACGGATACAGTAATGGCCCGAGAATTTTGACAATTTGCTACAGCAATACTACGAGAAAGCCAGACTTGGACGAAATCTGAATAACGGCGCGCCGGTGTTCAGTGAATGCGTGGACGATGCGCTGTATGGGTTTATGAGCGCGCAAGAAACGCAGCATGTGCACTTAGCAACCGGCTTCTTTTTGAAGAGGCTGTGACAAATCTTTAGCCTTAAGATGTTCATGTTCCCAGAGATAAATACACTTTAAATCCATGAGCACTGCGATTTTTGTTTTCATCATCATCATCATCATCATCATCATCATCATCATCAAAATCATCAGCCTGACTACACCCACTGCAGGGCAAAGGCCTCTCCCATGTCTCTCCAATTTACCCTGTCCTTTGCCAGCTGCGCCCAACCTATGCGTGCAAACTTCTTAATCTCATCCGCCCACCTAGCCTTCTGCCGCCCTTTGCTACGCTTACTTTCTCTTGGAATCCACTCCGCTACCCTTAAGGACCAGCGGTTATCTTGCCTTCGCATTACATTTTTGTTTTATCTGGCGGGAAAATTTTAACGTCGCCATCTTGAATTTGAGTGCCGTTCCGGGAGTGCGCTCTCCCCCAAATTACCGGTAATTTCGACTTGCGTGAAGGGGGGGTGGGGGGGGGGGGCGATTGCTAGGAATTTTGCGGTAGAGGAAAAATTATGTGCCAATGACTGGACACCATCATGTTACGCTCGCCAGCCTGTCTCCGGGACGAGCAACTTGAGGAGCAAAAAATGATGGTCGATTTGCAGAGTTGGGCCAAATTCTAATAAGGTGCGCTAGCATCTGGGTTTTCCCTTCGGTTCTGGTGTTTGGATCCTGTTTTCATGGGTGGCAGTTGTTTGCATTGCGATAATGGGTTAATGTCCATATATGCGGTTGAAATGTGACTTGTCATGGTCTGTGGCATTTTTCTCACTTTAGTCGGCGATACTTCTCCCATGCAGAATATCGAAAGTCAGCGGGACTTCGTCCATGTTGACGATATGGCTCGCGCTGACATTGTTTTTCTCAATTGGTCATTCTACACATTCACAGATCACTGGAGTCCTCTTTACCACTCCTGGCGCAGTGGCGCAGCGGTCAAGCGATTCGCCACTGCCCTTCCATGGCAGGTGCTGCCATCAGTGGGACTTGTGTTGCTATATATATATATATATATATATATATATATATATATATATATATATATATATATATATATATATATATATATATATATATATATATATATATATATATATATATATACATATATATATATATATATATATATATATATATATATATATATATATATATATATATATATATATATATATATATATATATATATATATATGAAGGGAGCCAACAGTCACCGAAACCAAGGTGCATAGGGGAATCTTTATTTATTATTATTATTATTATTATTATTATTATTATTATTATTATTATTAATATTATTATTATTATTATTATTTAATGTGTAGTGCTGATCAGTGGGATAATAATTATTTTAATCTATCGCGTAAAGAAAATTTCTTATAAAGCAGCAGAAAAAACAACCATGCCGCAGGTGGGATCCGAACCCACGACCTCCGAATATCGCGTCCGGTGCTCTTACCAACTGAGCTACGGCGACGGCTGTCCAATCTGCTGCTTTCGTGGGTATTTATGTTTTTTTTTGCGTGAAAGCGAACCTTGAGAGTGTTCACCAGCGCCACCCTCGTCCATATATATATATATATATATATATATATATATATATATATATATATATATTGTAGCAATACATAATGCAGATTATGTTTTTTTCTCTCAGCCTTGCGAAGATTTGCGAAGCTTTGCAAGCCCGTGCAGAAAGAGCACGAGCGCATCCAAATGAACCGAACAAAAGCATCTGTTTTCTTTTTTGCATGCTGGAAGGACACCCAGATATTTCTTGCTCAAGCGGTCAGGACGCACGCTTGTGCGGGCGCTTCTAACGGGAACTCTCGTCGTAAATCAAGATAATGTCCACTTAATCTGCACTGCTATCATGGTGTGCGAAAACCTGGCGCTGGAATGGGTTACCCTTATCGCGGTCCGCAAGAAGGAGGGTCATCATTTACGGTGCCTTGCAATTGAAGCTCGCTAACCCTATACATATAAGGTGCGTACTACATGCGGAGGAAGATTAGAAGCCATACGGGGCTTACACTCATCGGCCTCGAAGGCTTCTGTTCCCTTCGGTGGGACCTTGCCAGGTTTGGAGTTGTTGACTCGCACGTGTTGACCTTCCCACCTTCGGCGTTCGTGCTTTAGATGGTACGATCGTTGGAGGCCAGAAGAGTACGCGCACGGATGCTTCCTACGTTGGAGTCGAAGGAAACTTATCGCTGTAACCTATGGTGTACGCTGCTCTCTTGCAAGGGCTTCACTGAATGGCTTTGGGAGCGGTCAATGGTGTATTCTTTTTTATTTGTTGTTGTTGTTGCTGGCGCCAGAACGCCAAAATATAAAATAATGCTGTTGGATCGTGCTCATCCCTTTTAAACATATTCTGCGATAAGTAGTACGATGCCACGTCGTTTTAAACACGTCTGTTCGTCTTCCGCTATCTGCGTAATTTTTTTTCAGGCGAAATTTATTGCCCCAGAGCATCAATGATGGGTGAAGGTGCGATGAAAGATGTAGTAGAGTGATTAAATGAATGGAGAAAGGCTAGCCGATTTGATGAAGTCCAGTAGAGAACGATGGTACGGTCCCTGCGTCCAGGCAGTGTATGAAGCAGGGTTGCTTGGTGAACGACCCGCTGCCTTCAGGTGCCGCATCCTTGTAGGCTTGATATCTGGACAGTCCCACAGTAAGTGATGAATGTCGGCTTCAATATCCTCGTGTTTACGTATCGGACACCCGGGCCGAGGAAACAAATCTCAATACTGTGGCCACTTCCGAGTGACGAAGTGCGTAATGTGTGCTCTAAATGACTCATGCGCACTTCTTGTTCTGTTTGATATACTGATGTTTCAGACTTGAGGGAACAAGTTTTCTTTTTTTGATTTTTGATACAATTTCGTATATAATAAAACGATATAGCTAAGCCAATGTGTGTAATTATTCAGTGGTGCTAGCGGGTAAAATTGTGTAGTTGGAAGCGCTCCCTTTTGTTAAAGAGACCCTGAAATGATTTTGGTGGTCGTATTCTAATGCAACGGATCTCCAGAGGTAGATTCTGCGTGTGGTCGAGTCAGATTTAAAACCACTGCGTCGACCCTTTAATTCACAAATAATTGCTAAAAATCGCTGCTCTCAATCGATTAGGGTGGCACCTCACAGCGCGTTCTTAGCCGCCCCTCTTCCACTGACGTATAAAGGGGGGCATCTGAGTGAGCCTTCTCATTGGGCGTGCCAAGTGACACTGTCGGGGCAGTGCGGGGCACAGTCCCGACTTGTAGCATTAATTTTTTTTCTGTCACGTTGGTGTTTATGAGTTGAGGGGGAATAGGAGGAGCATCCTTTCAATCGCCGATATCTTTGGCGTTACTGAAGCTAGCTTAACAATTTTTTCGGTGGGGGGGGCGAGTGATGGAATCAATCGCTCGTGCACTTCTTCGAAGTTTAGTAGATAGCGTTTCATGGCCCCTTTAAAGTCCAGGACTCCTGATTTGGCTTTTATCCGAGGGCAGCGCCCAGTCAGGAGGCCAGCGACCTCCTTCTGTGTTGTCTCGAGGGCAATGACTGCGTACTGCCCGAAACAGCGATAACGAGAAAGAACATAAGACAGTGCAGTAATTCCGCTACATCCGTTCCTCTGCCGTTTGTCTTTTTTTGCCTCCGGCAAGGGTTGAATTAAACAGGACAACGTCAATTGCGCCTCATCGTGTTTCGCGTAGCGGTGCAGTGGAAGAGAAATTGTGGTAGTGAGAAAAGATCTGGTGCAATAGTAGTCTTTTAGCTTAGCGCGTAGCAATACCGCTACTGTTTACCCATAGCCTCCTATATAGGAGGCTATGGTTTACCATACCGCGCCCCTCTAGTGCGCACGCGATGATTGGTCTCGACGGGGCATGCGTGCGCTCCACTAGGCAGCACGTGGCGCCATCTGGCGCTCCCAAGACGACCTGCTCATGCGCTCTGAAGTCGCCTACTAGGCTGTAAGCGGTACACGCTATGCTAAATGTCTATGAGGCTATGAAATATATTTAGTGAGCGCTGGTCGGTTGTTATTTAAGACCTGATGCCATGACTGTATTCGAGTTATCAGTAATCAGCTATGAGCTAACCGGCAAAGGCTATCACTATGCGCGCATCGGATGCGAGAGGCGGCTGGATCCGAAAGGTCTAGCGGGATCCAATAATGCTGAGTTCCCTGAAACAGGCGGTCATCGGCAGGCGCAAGTACCAACATTACAGCAGCGTACAGCTCCCAGCTTTCTCACAAATGTAGAGTGAAGCATAACTCAAGTCGTCTTCTGAAACAACATTCTTTTAACTGTTTGAGCACCCTACCGCCGTGCCACCTTCCTGTGTCATTGAAAGCTGTAGATTTTGATTCCCACAACCTCTGGCTCGTCTTTCAGAACCTTAGGAGCGCCTTGGATACCTCTGGAAAACACCCTGCCCTAACTTCCAAACTTGGCTGATTAAGCCTTCAGTCTCAACGTTACTTCTATCTCGCTCTCGACTCGACACAACATTCGAGTCAGCTCGGTTTAACCTCGCTGTTCGGTTTTTAAGAACTTCGGCTTCACTGTCGCTCATCCTCATTCAAAACGTGCGACTACCCACAAGACACATGACTTGCGGGGCTCCCCTACACTTCAGAGCTCTAAGGGGGGAATCCTTCGCCGATATGTTTTTGCTCTTATACGCACGCATACACTAATGGGCGGATAGCTTTGGAGGCTCTTAGAGGATTATGATCCAGGTTACAGTCTGAAAGATGAAAAAAAAAACAGCAGCAACAATACCAAACTCACGGAATACATGGTCACCGTGGCGCCAACGTCCAACGAGTGTGCAACGCGTGAATGACGAGTTCAGAGAAAGAAGAGCAGTGCGAAAACATTGCGGCCATGATGAGCCAAACGTGTCCCTCATTCGGTTCCTCAGCGCAACGCTACCACAGAACGGCTAGCGCCAGACAGCTGTCTTGCACACCTGCTGAGCTGTAAGCAAGGAAAGCAGCTTGGCAAACAGTCCATAGTTGGGACCTGCAGTGGCGAATGCGTCGAGTGAACCCGGCACGCCAGTGCGTGTGTCGCTGAGCTGCGTTGTCGAAGACCTAGGGGAGTGGAGTAGCAGACCAGGGCTCTGTGACAAATAGTGGCGAAGCTGCAGAAGTCGTGCACTCGATTGTAAGCCACTTTTGTGTGCAGCTTTTGATCGAAACAAAGGGCTCACTGCGCTGGCTGGATGTAGTCACTCGCATGCGGACACTGCACACTTTTATTATTTATTTTATTTTATTTTTACATTACCTCTCAGGGCCAGTGACATTACAGAGGGGGAGTGGTAAATATACAAAAGCAGTGAGAAAATGCAGTTGGTTACAAGAATATTTAAAAAGCATCTGAATATACAACGTTAGCTACTGCTACGCGGAACTGCTCATAATTTACAATGCCAGCAACTTCTGCGGGAAGGTGGTTCCACTCACGTGATGTTCGCGGCAGGAATGACTGCGAGAAGCATTTCGTGTTGCATGACACAATTCCGACTTTGAGATTATGATCAATACGGTGGGATACATAAATTGGCTGGGGGATGAGGTGATCACGTAAAGCAGGATGATGAAACAGCTTGTGGAACAGGGCGAGACGAAACACTTTTCTACGCGATGTCAGTGTAGGGAGGCAGAGATTAGATTTCATAGCAGTTATACTCGCTGTGTGGTTGTAGTTAGCAAGGATGAAACGTACAGAGTTATTTTGAGCCATCTCAAGATCATTAATTAAGTTGCCATGGGCAGGGTCCCATACAGGTGTTGCATACCAAAAGTTATTAGTGTTTTATAAAGCAATAGTTTCAAATTCGAAGGGACATTAAAAATGTTAAAATGTTAAATGATGTGTCGGGGCTCGGAGTACCAATTTCATGAGATCTAACTGTGAAGTATAAGCCGCTCTTCCCGCTTCACGAAGACGCCTAATTACACCTCGACATCTCGCTTTTTGCCGCAATTGGTTTGCCAAAATGGGGCATCCGTTCTTACTGCATGTCTTGAAATATTATTTTTACTGGCTCTATACAGCTTCATTAGACTTGCTCACCGCACTGTCAAGAAGATAAAGAATCAAAATTTACTATTGCTTTTATTCGCTACTAAACATGGCAGCAAATTGCAGTTTAGCATATGTGGTCCGCTGGAAAAAAATCTGCGGCAGGTATGCGTTTGGTGACGTGGGCAGTGCTGCGACTGCATAGAAAAACTTGTTGCCCGGTCTTATACCCCTGTCACACGGGACGCTGAATGTCATTCGCAGCGAATGACATTCACAACGAATGTCATTGCCTGCTGGCGTTCCCGTTCTACTCGGGTACACAAAACGGCATTTGCAAATGATGGCGATGTCCATCGGCTAACTGCTATGACAGCAGAACGTTACAAATCATGTTTTTCATACACATATTTTATGTTTATTGCTAGTATCACACTGTTACACATTAATAGACTGTTTAAAACTTTTTTGCAACGCCTTGCGGCAGCAATAGTCAACAAGCAATCCACTGAAATATCCAAAGCAAGACAGGCTCAAAGCCGCTCACGATCCCTCCCGTACATGCCGCCCGCCCTTCCTCCCGCTGTCGGCACTATGGAGGGCTGCGAAATTGGTGCCGAATTCTTGACAGTCGCTGATGAGCAACAGTGCAAGCGAACACTGCTTGTTCACACGCCTTCTGCTGGGCTGGCGAAGCTGCAGAGTTGTTTTCCATTGCGAGCACTGAAGGCAAATGGAGTGACGACCACGCTACTCAGGCAAGATGGAGGACGGTTTGTAAACAAACGCGGCCGTCTCTACAGTAACTGGCGGCGACTGGGAACAAGAGTGTAGTTGCGCAAATCGCTTCAAATACCTTATTTTACATCAAAAGATGATTCAAAAGCTCATTGCAGCAATTAAAATAAAGTTTTCTTTGAATACGTCTTGTTCTCACTAATCAGTTTTGTAATTTTTCGCCAAGCCGCTGTCGTCGAGAGTACACAGGTCGCGCGTGCATGAGTTCGGGAAACTCATTCAATGGGCGAATGTCGTTAGCTGTCAATGTCATTGACTGTGCCCGTGTAGCAGCGAAAAAAACGCCATTCAAACGTAATGTCATTCGCTGCGAATGACATTCAACGTCCCGTGTGACAGGGGTATTAG